>NC_138772.1:123459006-124036506 GCF_965119305.1 Pelophylax lessonae
TTGTGTGGTTACATTATACAATGCATGGGGTAAATCGTGAAACCGCTGCGATGGGGAACATAAAGCTTGAGAGGCAACGGATCACTCATGTATAACCGAAGGGGTTGGCGTCTCCAGGCACAGGGCCGGGGGAGGGCTCACAAGGCACACCCAACACATGGAGAGTACAATTGGGGCAGGGCATGACCACCGTTGCCGGCAAACATCCGTCACCGGGAAGGGCGGCCGCCCTGCAACTTGCAACTATAACAGTCTAATAAAAAACAAAGAAAAATAGGCACATATCATGGTATCCAACCTCTAAGCACACAGCATACATGTAGGGCCGCGCCCGCCCCCCGGGGGCGGGTCAGGCCCGCCCAGTATGGACGAAGCCCGTCCCGCAAATCCCCGGGGAGCCCACGCGACCACCAAAGTTAGCAGCAGGAAAAATAACAACCTCGGATGCAATAAACAACATGCTTAACAGTACTACTATTGTCATTACTGTTGTCTTTACCTAAAGCCCTCCTGTATATGATAAACCCAGCAACCCAACTTAAACTAAGATGCTCTCTCCCCCACCCCCCACCTAGCCCCGGAATGCCCAACTCAGGAGTAGTACCGCAACAGTCGAGTAGCACGTGGGGCCCGGGACCACTGGGCAGTAGTGACTGGATGACAGAGTGGTGGGGTCATAACCAATAGGGGCAAAACGGTTGCAGGCCAACACATCGTAATAAAGGGTGAAGCGCAATGTGGGTGTAATAGTTGCGGGTGACCTAGGGCAAAGTCCATACATCGAAACTGCTGAACTCCGGGGAGCTAGGAGGAGGGGGGGCGGCAACAGTTCTGTAGCAGGCACAGGTGGACAGACAACTGTGTGCAGCAACCACAAGGGAAGGGCAGGTGGGACAAAAGGGGGTCAGGTTGCATGGATGGACTGAGTCAATGAGCCGAGGGGCTTCTACTTGGCATTGTATGCGATCATTTGGGATAGAGGAAGGACCAGTCAGAGTCAGCCCAACATGGGATAACAGAACAAACAAACATAGGTTCCATGGTTAAAGGGGGTGTGTAGCCAGCCCTATGATCTGCGGGGGTTCAGGAAAAAGTGCGAGGGGACAAACGTAGCAAAGACCGGTGATACTTGCCAGACGATCCAGAGTGTCCCCGACATCAGTTCCCCCGACGGGGTTTCCTATGCTGAGGTGGCTTCGTGGGGCTCCCCACCAGCGAGGGGATCTGCAAGGCCGCGAGGGGTCCGGGCGGTGAGAGTGAACGTGGACGTCTGAATCGGGAGTCGTGGGCTTCCATAGGTTCTTCACTCGGCGCAGAAGCTGCTGGCGGTCCCCCTCGGAAGGCGGCGTACCAATTGGGGACATCGATCAGTGGGAGTCCCATGGCGGCACAGAAGTGCGGGAGATCCTCCGGGACCCTCAGGAGGGTCGTACGGCCCTGCACAGTGGCCGACAGGCAGAAGGGGAATTTCCACTTGTATGGTATCCCCTTCAATCTTAGGGCCTCCAGTAGAGGGCGCAGATCCCTTCGATGCTGCAAAGTTATGCTGGAAAGATCTTGATAGATGTGGATAGCAGCACCATCATGTTCCAAATTGGCCCTGTTCCTGGCCTTGCGGAGTATCTCTTCCTTCAGTCTGTAATCCACCAGGCAGCAGACCACGTCCCTGGGAGGATCACCATCCCTACCCCTCGGACGTAGCGCACGATGTATGCGCTCCATATCAATGGGGGACTGCAAGGCGCGGTCAAGGAGGGTGTTGAAAATACCAGTGACTGCTGGGGCGACCATGTCGGGTTCAATAGATTCGGGGAGACCACGTACCCGCAAATTGTGACGTCTACCCCTATTGTCCAAGTCTTCCACATGCCGTTGGAGATCCCGTAGCTGCAGGGAGTGGGAGTCCACAGCGCTTGTGACAGACCTAAGTACCTTGTCATGCTGTGTTGTGACCGTCTCTATCCCCTGCACCCGGCCGGTCAGATTCCTCATCTCCTCTCTCATGTCGTGGATTGCTGAGCCCAGCGTGTCCTTGATGTCGGCCGCCACTGCTCGGAGGTCAGCCATCGTCAGTGTGGGCAGAGGAGGGGTGAGTAGAGAGGGTGCTTCGGTTCCCGAGGCGGTCACCGCGGCATAGGAGCGGGCTGTCTGTGGGGTTTGTGATGCGGGAGGCGCCACACTGCTTGTGGGCGCCATATTGGCTCCCTGGGTCCTGAATAGCTCGGGGATGCTCTGGCTCAGCCGAGCGCCGGTATCCCTCGGCGAGCGCGAGCGGGTGGCGGAGGAAGCCCGGGAGGTAGATCCCATGGTTGGCGGGCACAAGATCGCTGTCGGCTCTCCAGTAAATGCTAGCTGGTGTCCGTGGCGGCGGGAGCTCAGGGATCAGGCGGCCATCTCCGTGCGAGGTCAGACCACGCCCTCCTCCAGCTAACATTTTTAAGTTGTTGCAGCAACAGTATTTTGTTTTCTTTAAATAAACAAAGATATGATTTTTTTTTTTTTTTGAGTTGATGGTTTTGTTGCATATAAATAAAGCCATATGAAATAAAAAATGCATTTACTAAATAATATAATTACAGATATTAACCTTGTAAGAGAACAGAATACAATATTTATTATCACTCTAATGGGCCTTTAAAGTGCATAAAATATGTACTTTCCATGCTTACATATAAAATCAATACCACTAGTAATTTGGGGATCTTGTAGAAAACTTGCCTGTACAGCTCATAGCAAGCAGTCAGGATGTAGACTCATTATTTTCTACACTGCAATAAACAATAATTGCAATTTGAAATCCTTTTCTATTATGTAAAAATGTTTTCCTTTTTAAATAAATGACAACATTGACTCAAGATTAATTATTACTTGGCAATTTAAGACCAAGTTCAGGGATATTATCCCTAAGTAACTAGAATCAGTAAGTTGGAAAAGACTGATATCTCTTGGCAGAGATAAGCAAATAATTTAAAAAAATTGGAGCCAGTTCAACTTATATATGTTCTATTGATCCTCTTTGCCAGCCTAAAATCTGCCCAACCACCTTTTTTATTCTTTTAAAACTATTTTTATGAACCCTTCACATTGAAAAGTATGTGTCCTATATGTCTAACTGGCAATTTAACCTGGGGGAAAGCATAGATCACAGCATATACTGGCAAAATTTACTTATTCAATACCTGTCAATACTTCAAAATTAACTATGAGTTAAAAGGCATTGTTATCTGCCCAAGTGTTTACACTTTTTTTTTTTTCTGGTTCCACATCCATGTTTTCTACAATCAGATTTTGGCAACTGTGCGTACTATACAGTATGTATGTTATGATGACATTAATATGTTGCTGAAGTTGGATGTACACTGTTTGTAACTGTTGTATAAGTATGATATTGAATGTACTGTTGTTTTTCTGTATTTCTGAAAACCAGATAAAAATTAATTATAAAAAAAAAAAAAAATAACTATGAGGTTGTCATCAGATGATATAAGGTCCTCACTCGATTAGCTAAATATGTGCCAAATTAATCTCCTTTGTGTTTTATACAACCTATACATCCTGGATCTTTTTTCTATACCGAGTGTTCTTGTTAAATAGTGCGCAAATTTTGGATTAAAATTTACACTGATATACTCTTTTACTAATATATTATTATTATCTGCCTCTATGGGTCTCCTTAACTACATTGTCCCTAATGTTCCTAGGCATTCTGATAAACTTATATTTCTTACATTTCCATGCAGCCAATTAGATAGGTCAAGGAAATCACAGCCCCGTGTCTATGAATGTTTTTTTTTCAAAACTTAACAGGATAATGATTAACAATAATTTCTCAGTTATTTTAAATGATAGCATAGATCATTTCTAGGAAGGTCTGTGCTAATGAAACACGGCTTAAGCATAACATGTTTAAACTTTTTAATTCATGATAAACACCCTACAGTCCTTTATCATTTATTTTTGTCTTCTTTCCTTGATCCATTAAATGTTTATGATAAAATAAGATACTATAGCAAGATACTATAACATTTATATACCAAATGTTTGTTTTCGTCTGTATCTTTATTTGACATTTAATAAAAATCATTGACACAGAATATTGTTTTTAGGTCTCTGACCCATTGACTATAACATGCACAATTGTTTAAATAAAGAGTCGCATGCTGTCAGTATACTCTGGTGCAAAATTAGCACTATGGGGTTTTTACATAGAAAAATCAATTCAGATTTGGAGATGCTGGGAGTTTTCCATCTTTAAATAAGAATGGGTATGGTTAATCAGCAAGGACGGCAACATGCAGCACAAACATTTCCTCACTGTCTTCTAGGGACAGTGAAAGTGCCTAGTGCCTTTCTTCTATAGTATTGACCCAAAGAGCTAATGATCCTAAAGTCTGATGGCACAGCTAATGGCACTCCTGCAGTTAGAATATTACCTTGAATGCCTGTTATGGTAGGTTATCACTTTTCTGGGAGAGGATATATGCTTTTTCAGTTCATTACATTAGAGGGTTGGCAGTTTACTCGATTCCAGTCCAGAGAGCAGGCAAGGTTCTCTACATTCCCTCTTGCTCACCTCCTTTTAGGGGCTCACTGGCCAGTGAAAGGCAGTGATAGGATTGTAACTGTGTAGCAGGCAGAATCTTCTGTCAACCTTTAGGCATGTAAATGTGATCCAACTGTGCCTTAAGCCGTGTACACATTGGCTGAATGCCAGGCAACATCGTCCTGTTCATTAAAAACTTAATGTCATGTTGCCTCTCCCCTCCCCCCCTGTTCTTCTCCCCCCCCCCTTTTTACCCTATGTGAGGACTCCACACACAGTGATCCATTGTCCTGTGAGTAGCCATACGTGCTCCCTATTTTTAATTGTATTCACGTTTTATTGAGGGTCGGATATGAATATCCGAGGAGTTGTCCTATGTTTGATTTTCATTTATTCTTATTTATTTTTCTTTTTTTCTTTTTCCTTTTTTCATTCTTATTCCATGCCATTAAAGTATATGGAATATCCCGGCTGTGGAGATACATATATCTCCTGGATTTTGTATGCACGGTCCTCCTCTGTGTGTTACTATGTGGATTTGTCTCACTTTGCTACTTCCGGATATCTTTTTCCCCTTTTGGTGGATATACATCCTGAGTTTAACCATAACCGGATGTTTACTTCTGGGTATGCGGCCGTATGGGTCCGCCACCTCCGGTCGTCGGACCGGAAGTGACGTCCCGCTAATCGCGGGAACATCCCCCCACACGTCCACTTCCTGGACGTCTTTTGGCTGGCGGGTGTGGGGGGTGGGAGGCGTGGAGGGGGAGGACTTTGAGCGGAACTCCCACCATAAATACCACAGCATTCATAGACCTCTTTTGACCATGGTCTCCTTTGGATGCATGCACAGTATCTGAGGATTAACCGCTCCTTTGATTTCTGGTAAGTCACTGCTGTGGAAGAACTAATACTCTACTGGTTTGGCCCTTCCTATCTACCTAATGAATAGTTTTTAAATAATTCATACTGGACTTCTAATTGGATATTTGATTATATCTTCCCTCTATACAGATCTGCCGAGATATAGGAAGTTTATTCCCTCCACCGCCTTGACAGAGTGGGAGATCCTGGTTCAGTCCGGACATCCAGCCTCTCCTCTGCTGTTAGCATTTTGTAACGCTCCTGCGTTTTACGTATGATGTGGATTTTCAGCTGCAGAAATATTCCACTTCAGTAGTCATGTAGAGAAACGCTGAGACACCAATCCCAACTCTCAATGACTCATCATGTGTGGATGATCTCAATTCAGCAAGTAAATACACACACTCAATAAGATGTTTCCTAGAGTGACTTATGTATATAGTATCACAGTGATGATAGGCTGAAGAGACAGGTTGGGTAGGGATGGTAGATGACAGACACTTGAAAGGAAATGTTCTTGAAAGTAAGATAGTAGCAGATGGGATGCAGATAGGTTTAGCAATCATGTATGGTAGTAGATGACAGAGTAGCAGGTGGACATACAAGAGAGATCAACCCAGTGCAAGAACAGGTGGTAGTAGGCTCAAGAGCTAGCAATCTTAGATAATGCAGATGTAGTAATAGTCCTTAGTATGCAGAGCTAGATAGTGTAAGCTTTAGTATAAAAGGTTATAGAGGTTTCCCCTGTGGGGTACTTATCACTAATAGCAATGTAGCAGAGGAGAGGTTCGGCAAGAGCGGATGATCCGGTAGCGGGATACAGGGATCAGCGCAGCGTGGTTCCGACAGCGAGGTATGCTTGCAAGCATGAGAGCTTCAAGACAGGTTAGCATCAAGGCACAAAGCAGTTTGAACGAACACATGTGAATGAGAGCCGGCGATCTAAATAGCCATCCAGTCCGGCGCTCAGTGATGACAGCATCAGTCTTAAAGGTGTATGCGCACCTTACCAAAAGAGAATGGTGGGGCGCATACACTTATGAAAGAGTAATTAGGGTACCCAAAGGTACCAGAACATTACAGTACCCCCCCTTAAGGCCGGCTCCTGAAGGCCTCTGGAGCTGGTTTGTCTGGGTACTTCGCATGAAAATTGCGGATTAATCTAGAGGCATGTATGTCAGAGGTGTTTAGCCAGGTGTCGTCTTGGGGCCCATAGTTCTTCCATCGAACCAAGTACTGAAGTCTTCCTCTGTGGATATGAGAATCCAGAATCTCTTTTATCTCATATTCTTCTCCACCTTCAACTTGTACAGGAGGAGGAGGTGGGATAGTAGGCCTTATTCCTTGGTCAGGAACATGGGGCTTCAGTAGCGACACATGGAAAATGGGATGTATTTTGAGGTCTATTGGCAATGTAAGCTGTACTGCAGCTTTTCCAATAAGTTTCTTGATTGGGAAAGGTCCCAAGAACAGAGGTCCAAGCTTTTTGCTAGGGATTTTCAGTCTTAAATTTTTTGTTGAGAGCCAAACGAGGTCCCCGATAGCGTACTGAGGAGAAGGTCTTCTGCGAAGATCATAGTACTTCTTTTGTTGACTATGAGCGTGTGCAATGGTAGTATTAAGCAAACCCAGAGAGTCCTTTATTTGGGTAAGATAGTCTGAAGCTACTGGGTTATTTGAAGGAAGGATGCGTGGTGGAAGAATAGAGGGATGAAACCCATAGTTCAAGTAAAACGGACTCTGCTTGGTCGTACTGTGGGTTGCGTTGTTGTAGGCAAATTCTGCCAGAGGGAGAAGATCCACCCAATCATCCTGTTGGTAAGAAGTGTAACAACGTAAATATTGCTCGATGCATTGGTTGACTCTTTCAGTCTGTCCGTTGGTCTGCGGATGGTAAGGAGAAGTGAGCTTCCGCTCGATCCGTAGTATGTGACATAGTTCTTGCCAGAACTTGGAAATAAATTGTGATCCACGGTCAGTCAGAAGAGTTTTTGGGATACCATGTAACTTAAAGACATGTTTCATCAGGAGTTCTGCCGTTTGTTTGGACGAAGGTAGTCTGCGAATAGCAATGAAATGTGCCATTTTTGTCAGATGGTCCACTGACACTAAGATGGTATTAAATCCTTTGGAAGGAGGCAATTCCACTATAAAGTCCAAGGACACAACTTCCCATGGAGTTTGGGGTATTGGTAGACTGCATAGTAGACCGGATGGTCTCGTAGTGTCAATTTTGGACCTGGCACAGACATTGCATGAAGAGACGAATTTTTGTATAGATGTTTTCATGTCAGGCCACTAGAATTGCCTGGTAATCAGATTAAGAGTCTTTGTCATACCCATATGTCCTGCCATAGGCACATCATGCGATAATTCCAAGATCTTGGTGCGTATGGTAGGTGGTATGTAAAGTTTGTCGTTGTAGTAGAGGAAGCCTTCTGCATCAGTATTTAGTTGTGGTGGGGGTGAATCCAAACTTATACCATGCAAAACCTCTTCCTTCAAGGAACGGACAACTCCAATAATGCGTTTGTGAGGTATTATAGGAACGGAAGGGATTTCGAAGTAGTTTTCTTCAGTTAGTCGTGATAGTGCATCCGCCTTTTTTGTTCTTATCTGCAGGTGTGTAGGTCACTAGGAAGTTAAACCTTAGAAAGAATAGTGACCATCGTACCTGTCGGTGAGAGAGAGTTTTGTTAGTCTGAAGATATTGGAGATTTTTATGGTCCGTGTATATAAGTATTGGTAATTGGGTGCCTTCGAGTAGATGTCGCCAATTCTCCAGAGCCAATTTTATAGCAAGCAGTTCCTTTTCACCCACGGGGTAATTTATCTCTGGACTGCTTAGGGATTTAGAAAAAAAGGCGACTGGATGAAGTGGTGAAGTGTGAGTTGGTCGTTGGGAGAGTATTGCTCCTACTGCCATGTTTGACGCATCTACTTCCAGAATGTATTGGAGGGATGCGTCTGGATGGCGTAGTATGGGAGCAGAAGTAAACCTTGTCTTTAACAGGTGAAAAGCTTTATTTGCTTCATCTGACCATTTGAATGGTTTTTTAATGCTAGTGAGCTGTGTGAGGGGTCTCACAATGGCAGAGAAGTTTCTGATGAACCTCCTGTAGAAATTCGAAAATCCAAGGAATCGCTGTAGCGCCTTGCGTGTGGCTGGTGTAGGCCAATCCTGAATGCAGGATATCTTACTCATGTCCATCTCGATTCCTGTTTTGGATATGATGTAGCCTAGAAACAGTACCTCTTCTTTATGAAACAAGCATTTTTTCAGTTTCACATAAAGGTTGTGTGCAAGCAATCTCGATAATACTAGTCTTACATGTCTTATGTGTTCAGACAGGGATCGTGAATATATAAGTATATCGTCCAGATATACCACACCACAGACATCTAGTAAGTCTCTGAAAATATCGTTTATAAATCGTTGAAAAACTGCAGGGGCGTTGCATAGCCCGAATGGCATTACAAGATATTCGAACAATCCGTATCTGGTTCTGAATGCAGTCTTCCACTCGTGTCCATCACGGATTCGAATGAGATTGTATGCTCCTTTCACGTCCAATTTTGAAAAATAGGTAGCTCCACGCACCTGCTCAATGAGCTCAGGGATAAGCGGTAGAGGATAGCGATCTTTTATTGTAATAGCATTCAATTGCCTATAGTCGATGATAGGCCTGAGACTTGAGTCCTTATTGCGGACAAAAAAGAGTCCTGCTGCTGTGGAAGAAGTGGAAGGTCTAATAAAACCTTTTTCCAAATTCTCATCCAAATAGTCTTTGAGATGGGAAAGTTCATCCTGTGAAAGAGGATAAACATGACCGAACGGCAATTTGCTATTTGGGAGTAGATCAATGCTACAATCATAGTCTCGATGGGGAGGTAGTGCTTGAGCATTTTTCTCAAGAAAAACCTCAGAGAGATCCTGATAACATAGTGGTGCAATCTCATCTGTCACCACAGACAGGATCTTCCCGAAAGACGGGAGGTTACACGTACCCTCGCAATAGCAAGAGAGGAAGGTCAGGGTCCGTTCCTTCCAATCTATGGTTGGTTGATGTGTGTGCAACCAGGGAAGTCCCAAAACAATGGGAAAGTGGGGTGAAGGTATTAGATCGAAGGTAGTGGTCTCCATATGAGACCCGTTAGTAGTGACTAGGAGTGCCTGTGTCTGATCAGTGATCGGACCAGAGGATAAAGGAACACCGTTAATAAGACTCACTGAGACAGGTTTAAGTTTAGAAATAATAGGAACTTTATTTAAAGCAGCAAAACGTATGTCAATATAATTTCCACAAGATCCTGTGTCAATCATGGCCTTAGTAGTAATCCTGTTCTGGTCCCACTGTAATGTTAAGCAAACAGAAAGGTAAGGGTTAGTGATTGAAGTTGTCAATCCCCCTAGGAGGACATGTGAACACTCACCCTTCTTTTTGTAGACTAGGGGACAGACGTTTATCTTGTGATCCGGGGATGCACAGTACAAGCAGAGATTACCAGATCGTCTTCTGGCTCTTTCCATAGTTGATAGAGGTGGGCGTATGGTTCCTACCTCCATAGGAACGGGGTCAACGGCCGAAATCCGAGAAGAACTGGATAATGGCATTCCCATTTTCTCAGCCTTTCTTTATCGTAGTCTTCTATCTATGGTGATACTGAGTTGTATCAATGCATCCAGGGTTTTTGGCAGATCCGCTCGGGCGAGCTCGTCTTTAACGGCCTCTGATAGGCCAAGCCTAAATTGGGATTTCAGAGATGCATCATTCCATTCTGAATCAAGGGTCCATCTCTTGAATTCTGCGACAAAGTCTTCTACAGGTCTCCCACCTTGTTTCAAGGATCTTAATTGAAGATCGGCAGTACTCTGCCTATTGGGATCATCATATAGGCTAGTGAGTTCTGCTAGGAACAAGGCATAGGAGTTGAGAAGCTGGTCGCTTTTCTCAAAAAGAGAGTCTGCCCAGGCCCGAGGATCGCCTGTTAGGTAAGAAATAATAGTACAAACCTTAATGTGATCAGTAAGGTAGGTACGGGGTTTTAGCAAGAAAAGTAACTCACATGCGTTTTTAAATTCGCAAAATTTTTTGCGATCGCCTGTAAATACCAAAGGAGGATTTATTTTGGGTTCAGGGGACTGAGCAGTGGTAAGTTGTGTCAGTCTAATTACCTGCTGCGACAGAGCCTGATTGTCTTCTTTTAATTCAGCAAGTGCGTGTATTAACGCAGGTACTTGCTGTTTTAATTGTGTCATCTGAGTGGTTATTTCTGCTGAATCCATTTGGGGTTCGTTCAATCTGTAACGCTCCTGCGTTTTACGTATGATGTGGATTTTCAGCTGCAGAAATATTCCACTTCAGTAGTCATGTAGAGAAACGCTGAGACACCAATCCCAACTCTCAATGACTCATCATATGTGGATGATCTCAATTCAGCAAGTAAATACACACACTCAATAAGATGTTTCCTAGAGTGACTTATGTATATAGTAACACAGTGATGATAGGCTGAAGAGACAGGTTGGGTAGAGATGGTAGATGACAGACACTTGAAAGGAAATGTTCTTGAAAGTAAGATAGTAGCAGATGGGATGCAGATAGGTTTAGCAATCATGTATGGTAGTAGATGACAGAGTAGCAGGTGGACATACAAGAGAGATCAACCCAGTGCAAGAACAGGTGGTAGTAGGCTCAAGAGCTAGCAATCTTAGATAATGCAGATGTAGTAATAGTCCTTAGTATGCAGAGCTAGATAGTGTAAGCTTTAGTATAAAGGTTATAGAGGTTTCCCCTGTGGGGTACTTATCACTAATAGCAATGTAGCAGAGGAGAGGTTCGGCAAGAGCGGATGATCCGGTAGCGGGATACAGGGATCAGCGCAGCGTGGTTCCGACAGCGAGGTATGCTTGCAAGCATGAGAGCTTCAAGACAGGTTAGCATCAAGGCACAAAGCAGTTTGAACGAACACATGTGAGTGAGAGCCGGCGATCTAAATAGCCATCCAGTCCGGCGCTCAGTGATGACAGCATCAGTCTTAAAGGTGTATGCGCACCTTACCAAAAGAGAATGGTGGGGCGCATACACTTATGAAAGAGTAATTAGGGTACCCAAAGGTACCAGAACATTACACATTTGGGTTTCCAATATATAACCCCATCCATATATGGGCCCTTGGACCCTTTGGATTTGAGACTTCCCTGTACTAATATACAGGCTTCTCCCTCTAATGGTCTTACTAGTCCCTGTAATAGAAGCATACTGGGGTGAGTTTTATATATAGAGTATATACTTTATCTGCACTTATACTCACTAGCACATGTCACCCTGTCTGGCCCTTTTTTTTTTTTTTTCTTGTCACCCTTATAATCACGTATATTTATATTTCTATGCCGACTTTTGGGGCATTCACCCTCTTAGAGAGGTACATGCAATGTACATCTCTCCTTTTTCACCCTTATATCACTCATTCTCCTTTTACACATATGAACTACTATATATATTTTTTAGCTTACTCATTTGTCACATGCACAGCTGATAATTTACCTATAATCGTTTCCCCCTGATCCATATTACCTTCATCAACTATACAGGATTTGTGGTGATTTGAATTGCTTTTATCCATGGACTAAAAAGTTCAGTTCACTGCACATGGCGTTTTTTGATACAAAGAAGGGGTAAGGTCTACTACGGCCCTTTCTCATATTTAATTCTGCTTAGATATATTTATATAAACGTAATACGCTTTTTATTTTTTGCTTCATTCAATCGTCATTACGTCTTCCTTTATTCCTCTTTCTCTTATGAGGAGAGTTCCTGTCTCTCCTTCCTCCCTCTCCCAGATCCCTCAACTTGTGTTGGGGGTCTCTTCTTCCCCCCCTTTGGCTCAGTGTGTGAAGGACCTTCTCACTGCCCATTTTCTCCCCCTTCCATCATCATTCCCTTCCCTTTTTTTTCCCGCTGTTGTTGTCTCCCTTTCCCTCCCCCCCCCCCTTTATGCCTTACTACTTTGAGGGTTTAAGAATTGATATACTCTTGCATATATATACCCTGTCATGTTGTTCTAATATATATATTGCTATTTATCCTAGATTTGATATTATTGTATAAATGTATCTTGAACCAAACATGCTGGACCCTGATGAAGCATCCTCAGCGAAACGCGTTGATCCAGCAGTCAATTTAACCATGTATCTTCCCTTTGGGAAAACTGTATTTTTATGTATACTATAAATATTCATATCTATGTAAACTAATATGTTATTGTTTTTTCTATGTAATAATACATTTTTAATACCTTCTTTTTTAAATTGTTCTCTCTGAAATGTATTTGTTTTTTTCAGGCACAATTAAATCCTCCTTTCCCAGATATGCTTGGCTTTGTCCCTCCCATGTCCAGTTTCCTTTCCCTTTATTTCCCTCACATATCTGAACCCATTGTTTCTACCATATTTTTCTACGGGACGGTGCCATTTTTTAGTAGCCAACTTCTCCCCACACAATCTCCTAAAAACTGGCTGACATTCAGCCCATGTGTATGGCAGCCAGTTCAACAGAAGCTAGCAGAGCATGCTGGAAAACCAGTAGCCAAATGGCTCCCGATCAGCACTCTCAGCCATTGGGGGGGAGGGGGGCTGTCAGAACACAACAGCTCAGCAGGAGAAAAAAAATGCGGCCAGTTCAGCAGGGAACAGTCAAATTTCAGGCCATCTATGGCCATTCCTGCTCGATAGAAGACCCCGCTGTCAGAATACAATAGCACAGCAGGATGTATTCCTCCGTCCACCTAGGTTATGTGAATAGGAGAACCTGTTTTTTTTGATCAGTCAGCCAGCAAAAAAAAAGGACCCTGGTATGTCCAGCCATACACGGATGTAGTTTTGCCTGATAAGAGTAATTTTGCAGTAAAAGCTCTTAGCACCAATACACTGGTCAGGGCTGGCAACACACATGTGCAAATATGCAAGTATACATAGGCTACCTCGATTTGCTGTTTATTTGCTTAGTGCGAAGCATAATAAATATTAGGAGTTACACAAAGATCTCTGCAAATTGAGCAAGGAAGCAAGCAGCAAAGCTATCCTATGGCTAAAAATGTAGTGATTGATTCTTCCTCTTGCTATCTTGGCCCTGTTACTGATATCCAGGTTAGTGATGCTTTCCTACATAAGATTTTGAAGCACAGGTGAACAACTTTAAGATTTAAATCCTAGTTATAGGTCTGCTCCAGGCTTTTACCTATTTAATACATTAACAATAAATTTATAGCAAATTATAATCCAAAACTTGCATGGCCTTGAGCATCTACGTATGCTGCCTAGAGCAAAAAAATACTGTACAATAATGACTCTCAAAATAATATGTGCTAGAATCTGATAAGTACTAAATTCTAAGTCACCACTAAGACAGCTCGGAAACAAATTGGGCTTTACTGTGCATTAATTATTTTAATGTTTAAATATTTTAAGCTGTAATGGAATCTGTGAGAGATCTAATTACAGCACTGACACTCGTGGGGTTTGACACTCCAAACCTTATTTATCTAAATATACATTGTGTTTCAAGTTAAAGAAAAAGTAGCATCAAACAGTAATTGGAGACAAGTTAAATAAATCTGTATTTTTTTTTTGTCTTTTCTTTTTTTTCCTCCAAAATTTTTATTGTGAGAAATTGTTCCAAAATATCCAAACTGAACAAGAAACAACGGGGAGAGAAACCATCCTCAAAGTAAGAAGATGTACACCTCACATGACAGCGAAAAGTGTAACATCACAATAGCAACTAATTAGAGAGAATGCAAAACTATGATACTAAATTGAACAGAAGAACAGTTCAATAGAGTCACCTCTCCTCAATAGAGAAGAGATGTCCCAAAGGGAGGGAGACAGGAAGTAGAAGTTAAGTAGGAGAGTAGTCAACTGAAAAATTTAAGTACATCTAAAATAACTTACATTGTTATATATCCAGGTGAATACACTGTGGGTGACGGCTCTATCTGGTCTGGGAATATCATTGGCCAATTTTGAGTGGGAAGGGCATTTACCCGTATGAAATGGGTCTCAAAAAGAGTATCAAGTAGTGAGTGGGATACTTCTGGTATCTAGTAGCCAAAGGAGCCAGAGTTTGGAACATTTGTCCATTGTTAGATGTGTTTGGCAAAGAGAAATTACATGTGGCAGTGGTCGTTAATGGATAAGATAACAGTGGAGAGGGATGGAGAAGTAGGATCTTTCCAGGAGCATGCTATGTTTAGGTGGGCTGTGATTAGAATATGTGTAACAATAGCATGAAAATTAGGTGGCCAGGAGGATAGACCCAGGCCAAAGAGAGCCGTCTGAGGGTGCAACATTTGTGATATCATATAGAAGATTAGAGATACTTCTCTAAAATGGAACTATACAGAGGTAGTCCCACCATATATGAACTGTGGTGCCATCAGCATTGCATTTCCTCCAGCATTTTGGGGATTCAGATGGGAATATTCGTGCTAGTCTAACAGGCGTGTAGTACCATTGGTGGTATATTTTCATCGCTGTTTCCCAGTGTGAAACGTTCTTAAAAAAAAGGGTGGGAGAGTGCAGGGCTCGAGTTGAGGGGAGCGTCCATTGAAGGGTTGTTTCCCAAAAGAGCATGAACCAAGGTTTCTTGTGTGGGACAGGATCGAGACAAGAGATTGTAAATGTAGGAGATGCTTTTGGTGCCTTCCGTTGGGGAGGTAAAGAACACGAGTATGTCCTTTGACATTGTATTGGAGGTTGTAGTTGTAAAGCAAAAAGTGGCAGTTGATATAGAGCCTGTGTATGAAGCCCCGTGGTAGTTTATTGTAAGGCTTTCCATGTTGTGATAGTAGCATTAATTGCAGGTAGAAAGGTCTGTGGTGAGTGGTAGGATAACCATATTGCTGATAGAAGTAAAACAGGTTCTTGAGAGAGAGCTGCTGTCTCCATCTGTAGGCAAGGGGTGTTGGGTTGGGAAGTCCACCAGCATTTGGCCTTATCCAAAAGGGCTGCTTTATAGTAGAGTGGCTCCCAGTCTAGCTGATGCTTTAGGCTCGCTGAGTTTAGACAACTTTAATCAAGGTTTACGTCCCTCCCAGATGAACTTATTGATAATACTTTGGATTTTGGATAAGTCTGAGTATAGCATGGGTAATAGGAGAGTCCTAAAAAAGTACAAGATGTGTGGAAGGAGGAACATTTTGGACAGGGCAATGCGTCCTGCCCATGAGGCATTAATAAAGGACATGGATGTGCTAATATTCTGGAGTTCCTGGAGCAGGACAGAAAGGTTGAAGCAAAGTAGCATAGTGGAGGGAGAAGTAAAGTGAATGCCCAGGTATGTTATGGAGGAATTAGGAGCCTTTTTTGCTTTTTCTATTCCCATAGCATCACAAAAAAATGTGCAATGCCATTTCTGACTTTGCAGCGATTTTACCTAAAGTTGAACTAGAGGCATGTAAAAAAAACACAAATTAATGCAACTGTGTAATCATTAATACATTATTAAATGTGTTTTAAATAGATGCAGTGTACATACCTAGATATACTGTACAGTAACCTGGTATCAACCTCCTGTAGTATCTGAATAGCAGGATTCAAGTTTGAGAGAAAGAAGCAGAATAAGTAGCCAGCTCATGTGCTGGCAAAAAGCATGCTGATGAGAGAAGAAAGCAGAATGACTTAATGATGAGCTCATAACAGTGCTACTTCTACTTTCATTGTCTATTCACAGGTTGTAGTTGGTACATTAGAGCCTGAGCTCAGAGAAAGTTGAACAATGTTGGACATCAAACTTAGGATATCTAGTGCTGGAAAATAAGTACTACAGGGGACAACTCTGAACTGAAGGGAAATATTGCAGATAAAGCTGTTTTTTCTTTTATCTTTAAATGGGCTGCTTATTTTTATTTTGTTAATTTTAGCCATACTAGACAAAGTCACCAAAGTACCCTTGTACGAGAACAATTTGTGAGCCATCTATTCAGCTACTGCCAAAATATGAACAAAGGGAGAAATACATACATACAGTAAATAGATAAATACAAATAAAGAGTAGCTTTTACTAAACTCTGAACTCTCTCATGGTTCAAAATATTCTAATGGAATGAGAGAGCTAACACAGTGGATTTCTGCATGCAACAGACATAAGGAGCCTGCACTGTGTGTGCTTAGGAATAGCTCTTCTCATTGTAAACATGGGTTCTCGCATCACCAGTTAACCAAAAATGGGAAGTGGGTGGACTGCTGCCCCTATTTCAATACCTGGATACAAAGTATATGCAGGCATAAGCATAGCAAAGCCTACATTTCAATTTGACTGGAATTTGCCTTTAAACATTTTATGAGTTCCATATAATATATTCTAATATCTGTATAATTATGTGTATTCAGGCCCCGAGGCAAAACCATCGTGTTAATCTCCATCTCAAGGGCCATTGCTGTCTGTAATACAGAATACTAATTGCTTTCACTGCAATTATATAGAGATTGCTAAACTATAAGTTCATCCATTCTATCCAAATGAATTAACCAAATTTCATGAATCACTGTGTAAGCCAGCAAGCTTCATTTTTAGACACCATACCAGTTGAATGGTCTACTATGGCTTTAATATGCCCTTGCTATTGATAGAGTCTGATTATTGCTGCACCTTCCTCTCTAAAAAAAAACTAGAAAATGACTTACCTATTTTAGCTTTTTAACTTAATGTTCTCAATAGCATAATTTCGATTTGATCAGACTCTTACTAGTTTCATTTATTTTCATGCCTTTACATGACAGTTATGTATCTTTTTCCCTGCTATATACTGTGGTAATCTCCTCTGGTACAGATGAAACATGATTGCCTTGAGCCCCTCAGCCTGTGTGAGTCTGGTAAAGAGTTTATATCTTCAAGAGCAGCCTTTTGTACCCCTAAAATAATTTTTGAGGTCTCAGAGAACCCTTGCTAAAACCAATTCATTTCAGGCCAATGGAGAAATGCCCCCTACAAGAGATAATTAGTTTCATACTGCTGGCTTTGCCAAATGGCACTGTCCCTGGAAATATACAGGCACCAAAAAATTGGAGGTCAATCTGCCACAATCCAACAAACCCCTGGTAGCCTCTTGAGGAACCCTAGGATTCCAGGGAATTCTGGTTGAGAAAGGCTGCTCAAGAGTGTGCTCTCGCTAGGGATGGTACTTTGTTTAAGATATTGATGAGGAGGCATGTGGGGTATTACTCACTGTGAGCCAGCTCTACATAGGCCCTGCCCCCACAATAGAGAGTAATCAAGGCATCACTTTATGTAAATACTGCACTTCACCCATACAGGCCAGGCAATTCAAACCAGGCTTTGTTCTACGAACAGGCACTGCATTACTTTCAAAATTTGACAGAAGATTGTCTAACTAGTTTTAGGCACACAGAATTTTTTTAAAAACTGCAGTTGTCTTTGAGATATGAATAACGGAAAGGTAAAGTTGGTAAACTTTTTACAGTGTCAATAGGGGGGGAGGAGCCTGCATGAAGTGCACATGAGAGCAGGGAGCTCCGGTCGTAGAACGCCATGCTGACACAGAGCTCTGACTCCAGCTGACTGTCGACCATCCAGCCTCCTAACCACTCAATACATCCTGCTGATGTTTCTCTTCATACCCTGGTGTGACAGAGGCAATATCCCCTCAACGAGTGCGGGTGTGAGCTTTTGTGTGGACCTGAAGCTGCCAGGGGGTGTGTATAATATGGGAAGCGGAGGCTGCGATGCTCTATGAAGGCAGCCACATTGTCCTGAACCGTCCTGAATAGTATCCATTGATGCTCATCACCATTAACAGGAGTTGGATCCTGGAGCTGCTTCAATAAACCTCGCTGACACTCTACTAAAAGTGGCCTGTACTGCTACCTTGTTACTCCTGCTCTCTGCACTCCATGACTCTTGGACAGATCTTTACAGGTACCCCATCGACCAACAACTCTTACTGGACTTTTCTACAGGATGGTGAGAACATCTCATTTTTTTTTTTTAATTGCAATCATTTTAACAACATCCCTGCTTAGTGTTTAATACTAACACAAATGCAAATATAAATGTTCTCCCACATTCCTCATCAGTTATGCCTTTAGTCCCTAGCTTTTAATGTAAAAATCCAAAAGGATATTTAAAGAAAATCCTTGATAAACTATCTACCTTTAAAGAGGGTTATTTAATTTTGGACAGGGATCTTAATTTCTGTATGGATCCGTCTCTAGATTGTACATCATGCATGCGGCTGAGGGATGGATGTCAGCTCAGGAGGGTCAGAAATAAGCTTCATAAATGTCAGTTAGTGGATCCCTGGGGAATTCAACATCTGGGGGAGAGGGACTATACATTCTACTCGCCCGTGCACCTGACGTACTCGAGAGTGGGCTATATTTTGATAGACCATAGACTGATTGAGGCAATAGTTAGTACTTCAATTACAATTATTATATCTAATCATGCCAATAAAATGTTCAGGGTCATATACAAAGGTAAATTCTTGGAGATTAAACAAAGAACTTCTATTAGATCAGGAAGCCAGATGAAGGGTTGAAGAAGAAATCTCTCAGTACTTCAGGTTAAGATATCCCAGGTCATCACATGGGAGCCCCATAAAGCCTATATAATAGGAATATTAATTTATATCGGAGCAAGAAAAAAAAAAAGAAAGGACTGATAAGATACAGTAAATAGATTAATAGTAGAGTTGAACGGCTTGGAACAAGAGCACAAAACTTCCCCAAATGCCAAAGATCTGCTTGAGGAAGAGACTAGACGGTGCTTCAATAGAGTTGTTAAAGAAAGATATAAATGGGGAAATAAACCTGGGAAATATTTATCCGGTCTATTAAATAGTAAAAAGTCAAATAACTATATAGAGAAAATAAAGAATAGAAGGGGAGAAATTGTATTCTCAACCAAAGAAATAACAAATGCTTTCAAAAACTTCTATAGTAACCTTTACATATTTAGACAAAAAGATGCCGAACAACTAAGAAAGCAAGAAATCATTAAATATATACAAGACTCTAAACTTCCCAAAATAGACAAAGGAGAACTGTTAGCCCTAGAGGAGCCAAGAACTTAGTATGGCCCTGAAAAATTCCCCTATAGGGAAAAGCCCTGGCCCAGATGGATTTACAACTGGCTATTACAAGAGATTCAAGGAAATACTGGCACCGAAAGTCTGCTCTTATATGAATGAGGCAGGGGTGGAGGGAAAATTTAGAATTGAATCATTACATGCACATATTACAGTAATCCCTAAAGAGGGGAAAGATGCAATTCTATGTTCCAGTTATAGGCCAATATCTTTGTTAAATACAGATACAAAATTATATGGCAATATTCCAGTGGCCCGATTGAAGGTACTGATAGCAAAATGTATTCACCCCAATCAAATGGATTTATTCATAGTAGAGAAGGGAAAGATAATGGTATAAGAACGTATCTGCTAATACGTAGGTTGGACAGCCTTGGGGCCCAGCCCTCCTGCTGTCAATTGATGCTGAAAAAGCTTTTGATAGGGTGGACTGGGACTTCAAGGTTGAAACAATAAAGAACTTGGGAGTAGGACCTAAGATGATTTGCCGGATAGGCGTCCTATATAGTAATCCCATTGCTTCGGTAAAGGTAAATGGTAATTTGTCCACTAGGTTCGGGATGAACAACGGGACGAGACAAGGGTGTCCCCTCTCGCCCCTGCTGTTCTTCTTGTCACTCTAACCTTTATTGGCTTCAATTTGGAACAACGTAGATATAAAAGAGGTGAAGATAGGGCAAGATGAACACAAAATTGCTGTCTATGCGGATGAGATCTGATTTTATATAAATAATCCTAGGATCAGTTTACCTGATATTATCAAAGAAATGAGAAGATATGGGGAATTATCAAATTTTAAGATAAATCCAATAAAATCAGAAATCCTAAATATTAGATTGGATAAAAAAAGAACAGGTGACACAGAAAGAATTCCCTTTTACATGGACAAAATTTAAAATACTTAGGGATAAATATTACAGCCTTCACTCCTTTAAGAGTTCTCCACTGAAGCTTTATCACTAATCCTTGTTTCCACAACAACCCAAAATTTTCAAAATCCAGTTGTCATAGAGACATAAAGTGGGGTGAAATCTTCTGAACAGGGGTACAGACAGTCAAACAAATGGTACAGGGGTGTTAACCCTTCCCTATGCTATCCAAAAAAACGTAATGATTATTTCGGCTGGGGCTACACTTAAAAAATATACCTGTTCCGACTTACAAACGAATTCGACTTAAGAACAAACTTACAGTCCCTATATTGTTTGTAACCCGGGGACCGCCTGCATATTCCATTGTTAGAGGAGATCAAGCTTAATATCAGGAAAATCTTGAATTACTCAATTACTTGGTTGGGTAGAATTAACATGTTTAAGATGATAATCCTTCCAAAAATCTTATATAGATTCCAAATGCTTCCCATCGTTATTCCCCCTGCATATTTTGGAATAATAAAAACAATTCTTTTAATATTTATATGGCAGGGAAAAAAACTAGGGTACGACTCTTTGTAGAGATAAGTTCTTTGGGGGATTAGGAGTACCGGACATTATTATCACGGATGATTGGATGGACAAAATGGGGTTCAGAAAAAAGGTGGGTAAAGTTGGAGGTTATGTTGAGTCGAGCACAATTGAACAGGATTATTTGGATCCTACCAAAATATAGGGATATACATGAGGAAACACAATTTAATGAGAATTGTATATAAAACCTGGGATGCTTGGTATAAGCAGGCCAGATGGGAATACAACTCTCCGTTAATACCATTAGTAGGCACAAATTTTTTTCCACCTGGGTTAGAGAAACAATTTGGTGGTGGGTTAGAAGATTTAAGATTAAAAGATATAATACACAAAGGGAAGATAAGGTCACTTTTTGAATTAAATACTCTATTGAAGTTGAAACCAAATAAGTTGAATTATATGCAATTGACACACGTTGTCGAGCCTCCGCCTCATCCCATTAGATCAGAAACAGACTTTAACCTTATGGAGAAACTTTGTAATCCATTTACAAAGTTGAAAAGGGGCCTGCCCCAAGTTTATAAAATGTTAACCGATCTGGAGGGAAAGAGGAAACCCCCCTTTATTGAAAAATGGGAAAGTAAAAAAGTAACTAACATAGAAGAACACGAGTTAAAAACTGTATTGAGAGCTGTACATTATACTGCTAGAGATATGAATATCATTGAGATCAACTATAAATGTCTATTGAGATGATATATTACACCAGTTAGGGCGCAACATTGTCAACCTGAGAAATCCAGTAGGTGCTGGAGAGGGTGCCAGGTGTCAGGAACAATGTTTCATATATGGTGGGAATGTCCTAAGATACGTGTTTTCTGGTTAATGATACAACATCCTATTAACCAGATTACAGGTGAGGAACTAGAGGATGATCCCTGGGTTTGCTTATTCCATAAAACTGGTAGATCACAGAAATCTTATAGAAACTCATTATTGCTAAATTTACTTAATCCTGCGAAGGGGCGATCCCAAAGAGATGGTTAGAATCTGAGGCCCCCAAAGCCAGGGAATGGTGTAGGAGAGTAGATTACATTTTTTAAATGGAATATATGTACAGTAAAGATGAGGACAGTGTGGAGAATTTAAAAAAAAAAATGGAAAAAGCGGAAAGACTTTAAAAAGTCTAATGTCTATATACGGATTTGGGAAAATTAGAGGTATTATCATAAGTGGGACGTATAGGAATTATACAGAAGTATGAGTGGGACCATTGGTTGTTAATGGTATTAAAAAGGGAAATAAGGGGTTGGGGAGGGGGCTCAGGGAGGGGGGGTGGAATTTTGTTATTGACCACATTGTCTTTTAAGCATTGTGTAATAATTAAGTGAATTTAAACCAATAAAAATTATAATTAGAAAAACAAACAAAAATACAGTGTAAATAAATTTTGCCATAGATAAATGTTAGGGACAATAGAAATTTAAAGTTTTCATGTCTGTCGAAATATAATTGAGAGATTTTGCCAAAATGCAATTTAAGTAAAAAATACAGTAGGCAAACATAAGGGTTTTTTTTTTTTTAGTGTTTTTTGAGGGAGTACAATAAGCCTAAAAATTATCTTAAGGGTTAGGTAGGTTTCTTTCAACTACCCTGGACTGTCTCTTGTGCCAAAACATTGTCCCCTTTATTATCATACGTTTTGTTCACAGAAATAAAAAAGACTAAGGAAAATAAAACACTTTTAAAGCAACAGTACAGACATGATGGATAAATATTGAATACAAGGCCAGAAAACACACACACACAAATAGAACACTAAGTCCCCTTTCACACTTATGCGATGCGATTTTACCGTGATTTTGACGCGACTTTGCCGCGATTTTGAAAGCAATGGCTATGGCTATATACCTCAAAACGCATTAAAATCATGCCAAAGTAATGCAGGAACTACTTTGAAGTCAGTACGACTCCAAAACGCACTGATATGAATGGGGCTCATTGAAAATAATGGAAAACGACTTGTCATGCGATTTTGCAGTCCAAAATCGCGGGACAAGTCGCACTAGTGTGAAAGGGGCCTAAATTAAATAAACTAAAATACCCTAAATGTACACCCCCCCCCCCCCCCAAAAAAAAAAAAGAATGGACTGAAATAGTTTGTTTTTTCCAAACTCTTTAGTAAAATTAAAAAAATAATAATAATAACTTTAGTGAATAGAAAATTAGTAATCAATAAAAATATAGCTGAAACTACTCCATTCTCAAAGTAGACAGATAGATAAACAGGGAGGGTGTAGATCGATAGATAGATAGATAGATAGATAGATAGATAGATAGATAGATAGATAGATAGATAGATAGATAGATAGATAGATAGATAGATAGATAGATAGATCATTGTTGGTTTCCCTTGAGGCATGAACTCGTATTTCCTGTAACATTCTTCACATGAATTCAAAATTATGGTTTTGTTTGTTTCTTGTCCTTTGGAGAATTCTGTGGTCATTGGGACAAGTAAAAGTTAAACAAAGCTTCCATTATAATGAGTACCCAAAGCAGCTTTCATTTAACAGTCTTTGTTGTTGTTAACTCCTTTCCATTACGGACATTTCCTATACCGGATTAGGGTTTTGCTTCCACATGAATTGTCTTCTTTCTTCATAGAGAATGATGTTTGGGGGAATTCTAACCAGCCAGCCTGACAAGGCTTGGAAATGTGACTGTAAAGCACAAGGTAGAATCATTAATGTAGGCTCAGAAGGTTTATACAATATTTCTAAAATTGTATTTCAGAATTTAAAGAGATGGTTGCAAGACCAAAACATGTATAAAGTGGTGCAAGTATGGCCATAATTTCTCCAGCAAGCTGTTGATTGAAATTTACCAAATTCATAGAGCCTATAGAGCACTATTTATTTATTTATTTCAGGTACTTAGTTAGCACCGTCAGTTTACGCAGTGCTTCACATATACTGTATATTGCACATTCACATCAGTCCCTGCCCTCAGGTAGCTTACAATTTTACATTTATACATACACATTCTAGGGTCAATTTAGAGAGGCACCAATTAACCTTCCAGCAAGTCTTTGGAGTGTAGGAGGAAGCTGGAATACCCAGAGGAAACCCACAGACGCACAGGGAGAACATGCAGACTCCAGGCAGGTAGGGCAGTGGTTTGGATTTGAACCAATGACCCTAGTGCTTCTAGGCAGATGTGCTAGCCACTTTGCCCATTAGGTACCATCTCATGGTGGTTTTTTGGGTGGGTTCCCATAAAGTGGAAGAGCATATAGCTTTATAGCTTGAGCTCGTTGACATGGCCCATTGTATTTCTGAGTATGAAGACTCTAAGTCAGATTCACATTTTGTGAATGAAGGTGATTTAATAAATATATTTTTGTTTTGTAAAAAGTTATAGAATAAAACAATCCATAAAATTCAGTTGGAGGGAGGTGGAATTCTGCTTGTAATATGGATAATTTTCTTAATTTCCGTATTATACTAGTATAAATAATCAATATGTTTAATGCCTTCTTTTTTTTGTTATAATAAATTATAGAGGTCTTTTTTTTCTTTAATTACTGTATACAGCTGTGTTTTGTGACATTATTCATTCAAATAGCTGGGGCCGCTTTGAAGGACCAAGTAATAAGCTAGAAATGGAAGCTGCTATTGCTAAATATAAAAATGATGGCTGTCCAGCTGACCTTATTTTAATGCATTGAGTCACTAAACAGTATCAAGTGTAGCGCCATCCCCGAAGAGGCTGCTGTAGATTTAACAGGCTCTTTACCAAAAGAGACATCCAGGCATACAGCAGCAGTCCATTCACTCTGGCCTCAGGATCGGCAAGCCATTGATCGCAACCTTCTAGTTGACCGCGGGCAGCCAACAGGTAGATCAAAAACATGGCCCTGCTTTGCCAAGCCTTCCCCCCAGCCTCCCCCACTCTCATCTTCACTGCAGAGTGGAGAGCGGGAGGCAGCACAGTACTGAAAGGTGGACAGGAGCTGCCTCAGTTAATCTTTCGAGTTAACCAGCAGGTAATTGGCTGCTAGGATGCTGGGAGGTCTTAGCAAACAATCACTAGCTTGCTAAAATGAAAAAATAACTCCCACAGCACCTGCCCTCCTTCCAGTACTGTGCTGCCTCTCCAATCTGATGTACACCTGTGGAAGTTAGGAGAGTGCTACCTACCAACCTGTGTGATTTTGTGCAGGGGGGTAGAGGATGATGTGAAGGGGCAAAGGACACTGCTTTGGGGGGGGGGCAGAGGGGGAAAAGGACACTACAGTGGGGGTAATGTGAAAGAAACATGGGACACTTCTGGGGGGGAGGGAGGCACAGGACACTGATATGGGGGGCAGAGGACACCACCGTAGGAGGGGGGTAATGTGAAAATGGGCAGAGGATACTGCATGGGGCACGGGACACTACTTGTGGGGGGGGGGGCAGAGAACACTACAGTGGGGGATTATGTGAAAGGGGCAGAGGACACAGCTTGGGAGGGGGCACTGGATGCTACAGTGGGGGCGGAGGGGGCAGAGGAAAGTGCTGTGGAGGGCAGGAAAACACTACAGTGGGGGGTGATGTTAAGGGGAAAGAGGACACTGCTGTGGGGGAGCAAAGTGCACTACTCTATGGGGGCAGAGGACATTACTGTGGGGGGAGGGCAGAGTACATTACTGTTGGGGAGATGATGTGAAGGGGGCAAAGGATGCTGATGGGGGGGGAAGACACTTCAGTGGGGGGGAGGTAATGTGAAGGGGACATGGGACACTGCTGAGGGGGCACAGGACACTGTTATGGGGGCAGTGGAGAAGAGGACACTACCATAGTAGGGGGTGATGTGAAGGGAGGCAGAGGACATTATTTGGGGGGGGGCAGAGAGGCAGGGGAAACTGCAGTGAGGACTGATGTGAAAGTGGGCAGAGGACACAGCTTTGGAGGGGGCACGACCCTACTGAGGTGGGGAGGGGGGCAGAGGACACTGTCTTGAGGGCAGAGGGGCTAAGGACACTACAATGGGGGGGGGGGTGATGTGAAGGGGCAGAGGACACTGCTATTGGGGGGCAAAGAGCACTCTTGTATGGGGCAGAGGACATTACTGTGTAGGGGAAAATGTGAGGGCAGCAGAGGACACTACTGTGGGGGTGGGGGAGCACAGGATGCCACTGTGGGGGGTGGTGGGAAATGTGAAGAGGGGCATAGGATACTATAGTATGGGAGGAGTGACGTAAGGGGGGGACAGAGGACACTACTGTCATAGAGTTTTCATCGTGCCGTCTTTTTATTGGGGGCTTGATATTTATTTTTTTTCTTTTAGGAGGGCAAGAGTAGTCCAGCATCCAAACCATAAGTGCTCCCTGAAGCTCATCGATCCATTCCCTCACAGGGAAGACAAGTCTGCACAGGCTCCAGCCATTTACCACCTGTCTGACCACCTACTGATCACACCTCCCCAGGGATTGGCCAAAGCAGGATAAATATTCAGACTGGGCATTTGAATTTCCTGCTTTAAGCTCTGCAAGGTTCTACACTGAGGCAGGGGAAACAATCAAATTCACAACCTCTGGAACCATAAACAGACCCAGGCAATTACACAACACACTAAATTTGCCTAGCACACAAGTATGCAGGACAACATGAAGACCAGGCAATAAGCATTTTATAGAAATTTCACATAAGCAGCATGCTAAAGCGCTCCCTTTTAGCATTTAGGCTGGTTTCCATTTTGCTGAACGATTGGGTGTCTGATACGGTGTTTTAGCACATGGAACTGTTTATATATTTTTTTTAATGAACTTTATTAAGGATGTAAAATTTTACTCTTCATTCAAGTTTCCGAACTGCAGCGTTTTGTCCTGTTCTCCAGTGACCTGCGGTGATATCTGATGCACAGCATGTCTACATTTTTTCTGTACCACATATCTCCCCAACATTGTGGTGTGAAGGGGGTACATGTAAAACAATTGCTTTCTGTGTGAGCTAATGGTGACTGGCATTTATCAGGTCCAGAAAAATGCCAATAATCGCACATAGTGTGAAGAGCCCTAAAACCCTCCTCCCTGCCTTGATTGACCGAACAGTGGCCTAATTAACTGATAGTAGCTTTATTTCACCATTATTTCCAAACTCTGACAGCTAATATTAAAATAAAAGCTATCAATGTGTCCTCTCCTGTCTAACAGTGTTCAGTTTCTAGCTCTATCTACCTTCTAGAGACTTCTAGATGATGACAGAAAAGTCTCACTTATTCTGAAACTTTCTATATAAAGTGAGAACTTTAACTTGACATCTGTCATTTGAAATGTTAAGTTTTAACTGAACTGGAAACTAGTACCATCTGCAAGTTGCTGTTTTGTAAAAGATAGGTTGGAATTTTGGTAAATGTCATTTTAAGATTTGCTAAGATATTTTGTCTTGAAATACACGTTTAGCAGCAAAGTATATGGGAAATACCATTTGGGCCTGTTTCTTGTTAGCTGGATTTAGTCAGGCATATTTTGCATGTTTGGCAACATTTGTACGTTTTATTGGAAAAGTCTGCCAAAAGCTTGGAGAAGCTGAAAATCCAGTGCTTAATAAAGCACCACATTAAAATCAGCATTATGAAGTAAGCACCATAGTGACACTCAGAACATATAACATGCTGTATATATCATTAAAAATAAAGCCGGATGCAATGACTCGTTTTGGCACCTTAATTTCTTCTTTACAGAGGATAAAAAAAAAGGAAAAAAAAAAAAAAACACTTCCAGGCGACTTCTTAGGGTTAACATTACTCTCAGAGTCATGTGTTTCAATCATTAGTGCCCATTTTGCACACTGCTTGAAAAGCTCTTCATAAGTGTAAGTCACTGGGCCATCATGCTGTTATTCTTGTCCCCTGGAATGATAACCATGAATAGGAGATGCAAAACAGAATAATATTGCTCACTCATTGAGAAACATACATCCCACAGAGGGCAATACTGAAGTGATTTAGGATCAGAATACATGCAGCGTGTTCATTCTGGCTTAGTCTCTCATACATTCTTGAGTAACATGCATAATAGGCTGGTTTTAAACAAAACTATATTGGTTTGAAACGCGGAAGCGGCGTTCCTTACCCGGAGACCGCGGTTGTGTCTTATGATATGCCCTTTGTAAACCTGTACCATGTAAGTGCATCTACTATTATTAAATTATATTTTTCTTGCGTACTTCACTATTTGAGACCTCTTGTTCCTTCCTGGGTACATTATATGGGAGTCCATCCCCAGTTTCAGTGAAATTAAAGGAGGATCTGCTTGGAGTATATCGGAAGTGGTGCCTTTCCTGGTATCGGGTGTTTATATCTCTGGTGTCCTGAGTCTGCCTTCATTGACCCCCTGTAATTTAGGGGTCCATTTAATCCGGTAAGCCTTGAGTGCACACCGGATGTTCCTGTGTATTTGGTGGAGGTGTATACAACCTATCAAGTGTTGCCATTATTGTCACCGTCAAAATTTACTATTTCTATTGGACATTCATTGCTATTATTATGGACTTTTCATTCATTTAATTATTTATCTATTTTGCACCTTATGTTTAGTCCTCTCTATTATGGACCAATGATTGCACATAATTATCCACTGTCTTATTTTGTCTGTTGAATATTTATTGTTGCACCATATTATGCACCTTATCTTTGCTTTTATATAAGGTTTTCATTTTGCACTAGTGTTTTCTAGTTTAGCTCAATTTTTTATTTAGCAATATTTAATTCTTTCTCAGTTTTTGACCTGTCAGGTCTAAAAATGTACCTGCAACAGAGAAATATGTGTCCACTTTGGTTTTAGGTGGTCTCTCCTTTTAAATGGGCTGAGACAGACTGAATTCACATTTTAGCTGATGATTATTTTGATAAATAATGCCACTGTTTTGCTAGGAGTAGATACTGCATATATTACCATTGCAAAAACCTATATAGTTTTGTTTAAAACCAGCCTATTATGCATGTTACTAAAGAATGTATGAGAGACTAAGCCAGAATGAACACGCTGCATGTATTCTGATCCGAAATCACTTCAGTATTGCCCTCTGTGGGATGTATTTTTCTCAATGAGTGAGCAATATTATTCTGTTTGGCATCTCCTATTTATGGTTATCAGATATCATTCCAGGGGACAAGAATAACAGCATGATGGCCCAGTGACTTACACTTATGAAGAGCTGTTCAAGCAGTGTGAAAATGGGCACTTATGATTGAAACACATGACTCTGAGAGTAATGTTAACCCTAAGAAGTCGCCTGGGAGTGTCATATTTTGTTTGTTGAATATTTATTGTTGCACCATATTATGCACCTTATCTTTGCTTTTATATAAGGTTTTCATTTTGCACTAGTGTTTTCTAGTTGAGCACAATTTTTTATTTAGCAATATTTAATTCTTTCTCATAATTCACGTATTCACGTGTTTGTTGCAGCTCCTATATAAGGATTTTTTCCTGCACTTTTCACATTTCATACATTTATATATTTATTTACCACTTCCTTTGCGCGGGTTTTTGTTGGTACCAACACCACAAATTTTCTCTCAGGTCAAAAACTGAGCAGCCTAATGTCTTGAAATTTCACCTGAATGCAGATGTACCAAGTTTACAGCAAAATCTGTGCTACCAGAAAATCCAGAGAATAACACAATTTTGTAATATAATGATCACAAACAAAGACAATGCTGTAACTCTACAACCAAGCACCATAATGGCTGTTTGGTATTTGAACAAAAATCAAAAATACCTAAGGTCACCCCTAGGCTGTCTGTAGACAGTAGTGAAAAAAGGTAATTTACCAAGCGCCACCTTAAATTGTAACGTCAGCTCTGCCACCATAAAACAAGTTTTAGGACTTTTCCACAAAGATAGTGATTACATTAAAGCACTAGGCAGCACAGACCAATGGGTGCTCCTCCTTTGCTATAAGGTGCAGACACGGCCCTGTCAGCCACAGTGTAACCATAAAGCAAATCGCTGCAGTTATGAAACTACACGAGGTGTCAAATACTTAGTCCCCCTCAGGGCACTTTGGTTCCGACAACCGCATTCTAAGTATCTACCAGTGCCAGGCCATGGTCCTCTAGCTCCTAGGATAATGATGGACATATCACAAGGGAAGACAGGAAGCAGCCTGCCATCACTGCCAAGCTTAGAAGGTGTGATCTCAGTGGCTGCCCACTCTCTTCTTCTGACAGTAGGCTGCTATTGGAGGTAGGAGAGCAGTATCCTCCATTCAGCAGTTATTGAGGCCTTTGCTCCTTCTGACAGGTTTAATGCTGCAGTCACTCCTGTAAGTGAGGCACCAGAGAATGGAGCAACCAAAGCTCCCAGTGTCTCCCCATATCAACACTGCACCTGGGGCACATGCCCTTTCTGAGCCCCCCCCCCCCCCCCCGCTTTTGTCCCAGGCCTAGTTTCCATTGTGTTCTGTATTGACTTCACAGCCAGCAGAAGAAACCACAGTGCTCAGAGTGGGGACCAGGTGTGGAACAAATAAAGTGTCTGATACCATCAGCATCTGTTGATCTCAGTTTTTATTCTGTTAGTAGAGCAGCAGGATCACTTTAAATACAGATAACTAAAAAATGGAACTAAAACTAGACATATGTAAAAATTATCAAGGAACAGAGTAAAACTACTAAAATTAAATAAAATTTAATCACTGCAGGCACAGCTTTGTTCTGCTTCCTTTCCATATCCTAAATGTCTGACATGGCATCCCCAACCCATAATGTGGAGACAGAACTGGATAGACCAGAAGGGCAAAGGAAAGGAAGATCATTGGATTGAAAAGGAAATGTGCATTGAAAATCAGCTTTCAACTTACTGTGTTTAGAGCTAGTTCGAGTTTGTTTTAATAGATCACAAAATTGTGAAAACAGCTGCATAAATTTAAGAAGTCTTAGAGGTTAATTTCTTTGGAAAATGATATAAGCAGTTTGGTTAAACATAAAATATTCACATTACCGCTTTATTCCCATGTGTTCTTTTGCATAGCTGAATACCACATAAACATGGCATACAGTTCTTATATGTACACAAATCTATAGTGGTGGAAAGAATGTATATATTATAGCCACAAGCTATTATTAAATTATATAAAACATTTACTTACAGAAAGTATAAGACTGCATGATTAATATATGCTTTGTCCTCAGATAGTCATCATAATGAAATCCAAATGTAAAGTACCAAACTGTGGCTTGTAAACTAGAATGTGCAATCATACGTCAACTATTTTGGCAAACAAAATGTGTTTGTTGCAGATTCAACAAAAACAAGACAAGAAAATTAACAACTCTTCAAAATCATATACAACACATCAAAAAAAGAACCGCATGCAGATTGAAAAATTGTCCACATCCGTTGGTTAGGAACTGCACCGTGGGAACCTTTGCTTTGGTGAATTCTTTTTCAAATGAATTAGGTTTAACCTTCTCTTTTTCTTCTGGAAATTCAGTGGTGACTCTTATGCTGTAGTACCATCTACTGGATGAAACAGCGAAAGCAGATTCAGACATACTTTGCTGACATTTCAGTAACCACGGCCAGGTTCCCATTTATCCTGTTTTTTAGTGCATTTTTTTTTAACATCCATTGGAGTGCATTTACATGCATTTTCTTTATTCTATCGAGCATCACAGTGCATGAAAATGCACAGAATATACTGTAGTTACATAGTTAGTCTGGCTGAAATAAGGACACAAGAACAGCGATGTGAAAACTGTTGGCGCTATAAAAATCCTGTATAATAATATAATAATTGAATAATATTGCTTATTAGGACATGTTTTGCTTTACAGGTTTATTCTCTGGGAAAATGAAACAAGAAATTGTACTTGTCACTAATAACACCAAACTAATAACCACTTTTACAAACATAAAGTGATACAGCACACTCTAAATAAAAAAAACTGTAGTAAATCAATAGCTCATACTTAAATTAAACAAATTCAGAAACAATGGGAGAGATTTACTAAAACTGGAGTGTGCAAAATCTGGTGCCTCTCTGCATACAAACCAGTCAGCTTCCAGGTATTATTGACAAAGCTTCATTGAACAAACTGAAGTTAGATGCTGATTGGCTACAATGCACAGCTGCACCCGATCCTAAATGCTTCAATTTTAGTAAATCACCTCCATCGCATCATACATAGATAAACTTGTTAAAAAATGTCCCAACAATGTAATGTGCCCTCTGTATTCAGTGGCAATTCAAAAATGTTGCAGACACCTTCTATATGCATTACACTTTGTGTTGATTATGCAGAAAAAATAAATAAATAAATCACCCATCCTTCAGTAATTCCGCCATCTCTATGAACACAGGAAACCTACCAAAACATAATGACCTCTTATATTTCAAGAAGGTCATAAACAAATAAACTGAAATCCACTCTGCAATCTTAGACTCGGTTCACACTATGGCGATCCGACTTAGGGGGCGACCTGTGAAGTCGCGTGCACCGTGACTTCGGCACGACTTGCACGGACTTCATAAAATGAATGTCTATGCAAGTCGCTCCAGGTCGCCCCAAAGTAGTACAGGACCCTTTTTCTAAGTCGGAGCAACTTGTGTTGCTCCTATTAGAACCTTTCCTGTACTACACTATGGGACGCGACGGTGCGTGACTTGTCGGACTAGTGTGAATGGAGACTTATCTTCCAGGAAAAAATTAGGGGAAAGCTAAAGCTTTACAGATGTACCGAGAACAGGAGCAGGGGGGATATCTTTTAGTGGGTACAACTGTTGCAGTGACAATTGTCAGGTCCTGGATCACACTCTTAATTTGTTGAGATTATCAATTTCCCTTTGCTGAATCTCTGTGGATAGGCATTGCAGGGAAATCTCTCCAATGGGCACAAAGGCAAGCAAAAAGAAACTTACAGACACGTGCTGACTCCAATATAAAGAGATGAGTAACGGTTTATTCAAAATATGTATAAAGATTCAAAAGATGTATATAATAAAACATAAAACTATATTTATAGGGCTGGGCGATTTTGCCTAAAAAAAAAATCTTCGATTTTTAAAGAAAAATTTGAGTTTCGATTCGATTTTCGATTTTTTTTTCAATGCACTTAAAAAATGACTACAGACATCAGATATAGTGTCAAAAGTGCAACTTTATTGCTATGATTGTCCTCAAGAGTTAAAATGCGTAGAATCCCAAAACAAAAAGTAAATGAGGCTCTGTCATTCAACAATTTCAAGCTTTAACCCAGGTTTAAGCAAAAGTGCAACAACTTCACAGTAGCTTAAATTTTCTGTTCAAGAAATCAGATAATTACTAATTTTGTAACATATAACATTACAATTTAAAAAATAAACTCTTCTCAGTATAGTGTGAACTGTGAATATAAAAAATGAAACATGCCTGTGGCAGACATATAGCCTGCTCAAAGAGTGAACAAATGTAAACTTTTATCTATAACAACAAAACACGTGCTTGTTAGAGCTCTGAAACATTGTGCATGCTCATTCCACACTTTTCTTGAAAGAAAGATGAGCCTGTCCACAACCTCTGGCTTAAGGCAGGCCTTGTTGCAGGTAACTATTCCCCCACCCACACTAAATACCCTCTCTGAGGGGGCACTAGTGGCTGGAATAGAAAGATATTTTTTCAGCGATTTGGGTTGAGCTCTAGAAAACCGAATTTTAGAATAGTTTTTGTATATTATATTGGTGCCAACATCCCTAATTAGAACAAGTGGTAATTATTTGGTTCCTCAGACCAGTGGGTGGGACTTTGAGGCAAAAAAATGAAACAAGAGTAATATGCGTTTTAACGTTTATCATAAAACAGGGTTTATCATAAAACAATATTTAGCATGTACAAGACATGAAATGTAAGGTGCTGGATGGGTGAGAGGCCCATCCGTGATGGTGCACGAAAGAAAGAGGAGAGTGACACTGTGATAATTGGTGACTTTTTAGAGACGCTAGATCCTGCCATCCATTGATGTTGGATGTTTGCAGGATGCGTTTCCATCCAACGCGTTTCGGCTGTGCCTTTTTCAAGGATTTTCACCGTATCTATATAAAGATATTTAGTCTTTATAAGTGTCAATTGAGGATTTTTGTGCAATTTTGTTAGTATAGTTTTAAAGTCTTAGCTTACATTGAATTTTTTGTGTGTAGTTACTCGATCGGTTGTGGAGGAGCCCCCTCTTGTTTCCCAAAGCAACCACAAGATCCCAAAGGGGGAGAGGAGTGGCGGTAACGTTTGATTCTGAAAGGTCAAACAATTGTAAATGGCATATAGTGTAAGTAAGTGTACAGCCCTTTAGGTTTGCAAAATTATACTCACAGGGTCCAAATATTGCTGGTTTTCCACAGGTGAGTGCCCTGGTTATATAGGCTGTCCCTGGAATTATATAGATATTTGGATTAACTATATATGTCCAGAGGGTTTATGGGATTGTATTGGGCCGCTACTACTTGGGTAGTGAAATACCTGGTGAGCGTCAGATTTTGTCAGATGGTCTCTCTGTGAGAAAGAACACCTGCGAAGTTTCTTTGTTGTCAGCCGTTCTGTGTATCTAAAAGGACAGGTACAAATTATGACAGAACCGTGGGATTCCAAGTGCCTGAGATTTGGTGTAAGGTATTGTACAGGAATTTACCTTGTGATGTGAAAAAGTTTTTTTGGACTGCAGAACGTAAGTCTGTAGCGAGGTAATCTTTCTGTTGCGGGATGGTCTCTCCTGCGGAGGGCTACATCGTTGTAGCAACAGAAAAAATTATATTATATATGTAAAGGAGTCCTGTATGGTGCAGGGCTGTGTGGAATCTCAGAAGGCTGTATGTGGTACCTGTTGTCCAGTAGAGGGAGTCCTATCCCAAAAGGATGATAAGGGTGGTCCGCCGTCCTCCAGGAGGTGCTTTCACTCCACGGTCTGGATGTGAATGGCACACTGCTGGGATCCCCGGCGCCTTAAATGTAGGCCGCGCATGCGCAGTACGGCGCCGCGCGGTCCTCTCCGTCAGGGCGGAAGTGCTTCACTCGTATCCACCGCGCATGCGCCTGGGCTTCTGCGCGGTCAGTGACGAGGGAGTCTCTCTGCTGCCTGGCAACTAAGGACGCCGCCGACACGGAGGAGGAGGGGCAACCAGGATGCCGTGGGTGACAGCAGCTGGTGTTTGCCCCGAACGTTGCCCCGCCAATGGCGGGGCTTTCCGTGCTGGGGGTTGTAATCGGGTATTGAGAAGGAGCAAATCCACTGATCGAGTCTGCATTACATTAATAGTATATCAAAGAACAATAGCTTTGGCAATATATGTATATATGCGGTTTTAACTTTTCATTCTTGAAATAACAGATTTGGTACATACATTTAAAGGGGAGAATGAAATGAGATGTTTTTGAGAGGGGAAAGAAAGACATGGGGGATATGTGCAGAACTGGGGGTTGTATGAGTCTCAAATGTCAGTATTTTAGGTCGCTCCGCTGTGGGAGAGGGAGAGATAGAGGTTATATCGAGGTATTTTGAGTTAATCTGTTTTGCCAGATACAAAACCATCAAGGAATGGTTTGAAACTCTCTGCTTCGTTGAGGCCGGGAGGTGTAGTCGCTCTCAGGCGATTAATCCACCTCAATTCTCTTTGTAAGAGAGTCTTGTTCCAGTCGCCCCCCCTCCCTGGTATGTGAATCCTGTCCAGGGCCATAAATTTTACAGGGGGCATTTTGGATTGGTGCTTGTCTCTCACGTGTCTGCCAAGTGGGAGATAGAAGTTACACATTTCCATGGATGCCAAATGTTGGCCAACTCTTTTACGGAACTCCGACCCGAGGCAAAAGATCCGGGCCTCACAGCAGCGGAATTCCGCGCAATAAGGGATCTCAACATCCTACTAGAAGAAGGAGGACTTGACGACGACTGGGAAGATCCTACTGCGACACCAGAAGAAGGTGATAATGACGTAGGAGAGGGGAACCCTGAAACAGCCCGCTTCCAGAAAAAATCCCAGAAATTCCCCCCATTGAGCCAAAACCCAGCAGTCGCCCTGTTTGTGAAAGAAACAACCAGAGAGATTGAAGGGCTGAATATCAAAAAAACAAAGGATAACCTAACCAAGGAACAAAGGAAGGCATTCGAAGATTTAAAAAGCTATGATACGATTACTATTAAACCGGCCGATAAGGGCGGCAACATTGTCCTGATGGACAATGTTAAATATAAGGAGATGTGTATGAACATCCTGGAAAATCGTAAATGCTATAAACAAATATCGCCCCACATGATTAAGTCGTACAACGAAACCTTCTATAAAAAAGTCGATAGGGCCCTCAACGAAGGGGCCATTTCCAAAACACTATGGGAATACATTAGAATAAAGTACCCTAGAACACCAACGTTCTATTCTTTGCCGAAGATACACAAAAATGTCAATAACCCTCCAGGCAGACCCATCATATCCGGAAATGGCAACATCTCGGAGAATATAAGTAGAGTCATCGATGCCCACCTCCGCCCACATGTGACTAACCTTCCATCATATACTAAGGACACCATTCATCTCCTCCAAATACTGGAAGGCATGACGGCATCTGAAACAACCTACCTCGTCACGATTGATGTTGAATCATTGTATAGCAACATACCACATGAAAAAGGAATACTGGCAGTCAAACATGTACTCAGCCAACATAGCCGCCACGATGAAAAATTCAATGATTTCATTCTTTCCATGTTACAGTTTATTCTACAACATAACTACTTCTGTTTTGATGGTCTACATTTCCTGCAGATCTGTGGCGTGGCCATGGGCACGAGCTGTGCCCCATCCTACGCTAATATATATCTGGGCGTATGGGAGCAGGATTTTCTCAACGACGAAAAAAACTCGATATACTCTCGCCATATTACCCTATGGCAGAGATATATTGATGACATTCTCATCCTGTGGGATGGACCCGAGGACCTTCTACGAGAGTGCCTGGACCACATGAACATAAATTCCTTCAATATGCACTTCACCATGCAATACAGCCTAACTAAAATCAGCTTCCTGGACACCTGGATTTTTAAAGACTCCAAGGGAAATATCAACACTACACTCTATAGAAAAGAGACTGCAGGCAATACTGTTCTGCATGCGGACAGTTTTCATCCTACAGTGCTTAAACAGTCAATTCCCTACAGTCAGTTCTTACGACTAAAGAGGAACTGTACTATTCAAAAAGACTTTAAAAGCGAGTCCGACAAACTAACAGCACGATTACTGACTCGAGGTTATTCAAAAACAAGTCTCAGGAAAGCCTTCAACCGAGCCAACAATATGGAACGACACCAAATCCTGTTCAAAAAACCCATGGAAAAACCACAAGAAAACACCAATCGATTGATCATGCGATATACTAATCAACATGACTCAATCAGAAAAATTATTCAGCAAAAGTGGCACATCCTCTCTGCAGACCCAAGTCTAAGACACCTTCTCCCAGCAAAACCAAAAATTACATTCAGGAAAGCTGGCTCTTTCCAACAATCACTGGTCCACAGTGAATTTAAAGAGGGACCAAGAAAGGACCCATGCAAGGACAAGGGAACATATCCATGCGGGGGCTGTGCCCAATGTAAAGTTATCGTTAAAAGCACTACCACACTGCTACCCAATGGGGAATTATTCACACCGGCCCACTTCGTGAACTGTAAAACGCAGGCAGTAGTTTACTTGATGGAGTGTGACTGCGGTGCATATTATGTAGGAAAAACCAGGCAAGAGTTCCGTAAAAGAGTTGGCCAACATTTGGCATCCATGGAAATGTGTAACTTCTATCTCCCACTTGGCAGACACGTGAGAGACAAGCACCAATCCAAAATGCCCCCTGTAAAATTTATGGCCCTGGACAGGATTCACATACCAGGGAGGGGGGGCGACTGGAACAAGACTCTCTTACAAAGAGAATTGAGGTGGATTAATCGCCTGAGAGCGACTACACCTCCCGGCCTCAACGAAGCAGAGAGTTTCAAACCATTCCTTGATGGTTTTGTATCTGGCAAAACAGATTAACTCAAAATACCACGATATAACCTCTATCTCTCCCTCTCCCACAGCGGAGCGACCTAAAATACTGACATTTGAGACTCATACAACCCCCAGTTCTGCACATATCCCCCATGTCTTTCTTTCCCCTCTCAAAAACATCTCATTTCATTCTCCCCTTTAAATGTATGTACCAAATCTGTTATTTCAAGAATGAAAAGTTAAAACCGCATATATACATATATTGCCAAAGCTATTGTTCTTTGATATACTATTAATGTAATGCAGACTCGATCAGTGGATTTGCTCCTTCTCAATACCCGATTACAACCCCCAGCACGGAAAGCCCCGCCATTGGCGGGGCAACGTTCGGGGCAAACACCAGCTGCTGTCACCCACGGCATCCTGGTTGCCCCTCCTCCTCCGTGTCGGCGGCGTCCTTAGTTGCCAGGCAGCAGAGAGACTCCCTCGTCACTGACCGCGCAGAAGCCCAGGCGCATGCGCGGTGGATACGAGTGAAGCACTTCCGCCCTGACGGAGAGGACCGCGCGGCGCCGTACTGCGCATGCGCGGCCTACATTTAAGGCGCCGGGGATCCCAGCAGTGTGCCATTCACATCCAGACCGTGGAGTGAAAGCACCTCCTGGAGGACGGCGGACCACCCTCATCATCCTTTTGGGATAGGACTCCCTCTACTGGACAACAGGTACCACATACAGCCTTCTGAGATTCCACACAGCCCTGCACCATACAGGACTCCTTTACATATATAATATAATTTTTTCTGTTGCTACAACGATGTAGCCCTCCGCAGGAGAGACCATCCCGCAACAGAAAGATTACCTCGCTACAGACTTACGTTCTGCAGTCCAAAAAAACTTTTTCACATCACAAGGTAAATTCCTGTACAATACCTTACACCAAATCTCAGGCACTTGGAATCCCACGGTTCTGTCATAATTTGTACCTGTCCTTTTAGATACACAGAACGGCTGACAACAAAGAAACTTCGCAGGTGTTCTTTCTCACAGAGAGACCATCTGACAAAATCTAACGCTCACCAGGTATTTCACTACCCAAGTAGTAGCGGCCCAATACAATCCCATAAACCCTCTGGACATATATAGTTAATCCAAATATCTATATAATTCCAGGGACAGCCTATATAACCAGGGCACTCACCTGTGGAAAACCAGCAATATTTGGACCCTGTGAGTATAATTTTGCAAACCTAAAGGGCTGTACACTTACTTACACTATATGCCATTTACAATTGTTTGACCTTTCAGAATCAAACGTTACCGCCACTCCTCTCCCCCTTTGGGATCTTGTGGTTGCTTTGGGAAACAAGAGGGGGCTCCTCCACAACCGATCGAGTAACTACACACAAAAAATTCAATGTAAGCTAAGACTTTAAAACTATACTAACAAAATTGCTCAAAAATCCTCAATTGACACTAATAAAGACTAAATATCTTTATATAGATACGGTGAAAATCCTTGAAAAAGGCACAGCCGAAACGCGTTGGATGGAAACGCATCCTGCAAACATCCAACATCAATGGATGGCAGGATCTAGCGTCTCTAAAAAGTCACCAATTATCACAGTGTCACTCTCCTCTTTCTTTCGTGCACCATCACGGATGGGCCTCTCACCCATCCAGCACCTTACATTTCATGTCTTGTACATGCTAAATATTGTTTTATGATAAACCCTGTTTTATGATAAACGTTAAAACGCATATTACTCTTGTTTCATTTTTTTGCCTCAAAGTCCCACCCACTGGTCTGAGGAACCAAATAATTACCACTAGAAAGATATTTTTTAGCCAGTAAGCTTAGCCTTGGAAAGTTGGGCTGATGCAGCTTCCACCATTTAAGAGGATCTGTGTCTGGCTCTATGTCTGGAATAAGGAAATACGTTGCAAGCTCAGTCTCAATTTTAGTTTTCTCAGATTTTGGGTGTGGCATGCTGGATAGTGCACTGTTTTTAAAGAAGGCACCCAGAGTCATTTTCTTTTTTGGTGGCAATGGTGGGGTGCTCTTCTCTTGAACAGCTGAGGGACCAGCTTCCTCTGTGGTGTTGCAGAGAGCAGAGATCTCAGACACCGCTCTTTTTTTGACAACTTCCAGTTTGCTAGCATCAATGTAGGTTGTACGGAACCTCGGGTCTAAAAGTGTGGCCATGTCCAAAAGTTCCTCTTTCTCCAAATCACAGTATTTACTTTTGAGGTAACGCATGATGTCAGCTTTGATTGTTTTGTTAGCTCCAATTCTTCCTCCTCTGTCAGGAGGAGACTTGTTTTAAACAAATGCAGCACTGGTTTGATGCAAGACACACTGACATATGATTCCCCTGACAGTGCATCAGTGAAGTCCTGGAGAGGTTTCACTGCTTTGTTGGTGGCTTCTAATACTTTGAAATCTTGCCACGTGGGAACAAGATGACGCGTTTTCTTGTCCGCACCCAGGACACGAGTTATTGCCTTCTCTTGCTCAAGAAAGCGCTCAATCATATTTTGACGAGACCCCCAACGTGTTGGGGATTCTGAGATCAAAAGATGCTGGGGAAGTCCAAGCTCAGCCTGCAACTCTGTCATGTCTCGCCTTTTTTTCCAGCTGTAGGAGAAGGCTGATACAGCTTTTTTGCAGACCCCTATGGCCCTTTACACCATTCTCTGTAATAAATGTGAAAAGATATTTAGTATATTTTATGTTCTGGCTATTAAATTATGAGCAAACAGTACTTTACAATGTGCAAGTATGTGCACCTATTTATTCTTACACCAACTCTTACCTATAGCGTTGTGGAGTCTGTGGCCAAAACACTGCAAGCTGGGCCAGTTGTTGTCTTTAAGGGCTTTTATGAGGTTGGTGCCACTATCAGTTGTCATGCAGACGAGTTGTTCCTCCGAAAGTCCCCAGGAGCTGAGAGCGTCTTTTAAGCCATTGGGCAATTATGTCACCAGTGTGGTTGTCAGGGAAAGGCAGATGCTGCGCAGAGTCCAACTAGTGTCCAACTAGTGTTGATGTAGTGAACCGTCAGACTCAGATATGGCTGCATCGTCCGGCTGGACCACAGGTCCGTTGTGGCTGAGAAAAACTGCATCTCCTCCAGCTCACTGCAGATCTTTTCCCGAGTTGTATTGTACAGGTGAGGCAGCGCTACATTGGCGAAATACTTGCGACTGGGGACAACGTACCTCGCATCTAATACTTTCATCATGTGATTAAAGCCTCGCTTTTCGACAGAATAAATTGGCAGCATGTCTGTGGCAATATAAAACGTGATCGCCTCTGTAATCGCTTTCCATTGTGCTCCGTTCTTATCATAAGGCACACAGTTTATAAATGTCTCAGGAAGTGTAGTTTGCTTTTTAGCAGGTGTGCTAGAGGAGTCGTTTTCGCTACGGAGCCGGCTGCACTTCTCCCATTCTTCGCAATGTTTATTCCTCAGGTGCTGGAAAAGATTTGTTGTACTGCTGCTTCCAGTAGCAACAGCCTTGAAACATATTTTGCAGCAAGGCTTCGTCTGTGTATTGTCTGCTGCATCAAAACCAAACCAGTTCCAAATTACGGAATTACCTGTGCCTTTCTTTGGAAGTAGTTCTCTGCTAGTACTACACGCTGCCATGTTGTTTTGACTGTGTTCTTTTAATAGACAGTAAAAGAAGATGCGGGGGCTGGCTTATATCGCGCTGAGCGGGGAGGGATGGCTCACAGGAGGAGAGCTCACACCTGTGTGGAGGACTGAGGAGAAGTGCTGTACATGTGTGGCTAGTCTCTGTCTGTACCTATCCTATCACAGCCCCTGTACAGACGCACCGCCCGCTTCCTCTCCCGGCAGCTGACGTCACATCCAGGCGCGGCGGTGGTCCGTTACTGGGGAGTTCTCGGTGTGTTGTGGCCGGTTCCCGGGCCTGGCTGTGCGGTGTGCATTGGACTAGGAGCTGGCTGGAGCCCAGGGTGTGTGTGTACTGTCAGTTACGCGGGGCGGGGTTGGCTGCACAAGGACGAAATGCGGAAAAAACTCGAGTTTGCAAAATAAAAATCGTTTCACACTAAAAAAATCGATAAATCGTTTTTTTTGCCCAGCCCTACTATAATATAATCAAATATTCCCACAGAATTGCATCATGCAAAAGATTAAAAACACAAGCAAAAGGGAAATTTTACTCTCTTAAGAGTGGCTGGCAACGTTAAAGCTTATTTAATATTTTTAAGGGATTATGTTTTATACATACTTTCAGTAAATCTTTGTACATTTACCTTTTAATATTGGAGTGGCAGATGTAACACTATTGTAACACTTACCCCCGAAGAAGCCACTGATGTACTCTGATTCGAGATGACAATGACTTTTTCAGCAACTCCACACACCCTCGAGGAAACAATAACAAATAAAATGGAAGCAGAAATGAACAATTACAATGTAAAACAGATTTGTACAATACACCAAAACCAAAAGAGGACCAAGTATTTCTGTGCCTGAACTCTAAATCTGGAGGGGGGCGTTACAAAGGTGGTACTAGAAACTAAAAGGTCCTCGAGTCTCTTCAAAACGGCTCAAAGCCCTGCGTTGGAGCACTTAAGTATATTTGTATCCTATGGCAAAGAGCAAAAATCTCCCAAGTCCATACTTATGGCGGCACTGCCCCTTAAAGAGGACAGCAGGGAGCTTGTGGCCATTGACCTCTCTCCACTATGCAATCTGACGTGAAGCCTCCTTTTGCTCTCTGGTGTCCAGAACCCTGTGATGTTGATGACATCTCTAGACTCTGTAGCAGCAGCCTCTCAAGAACCAGTGATGCCCCTTTCTTCCACCCTGCTGGACCTCTCTAATGGCTTCAGGCTTCTTTGCGAGTGCGGTAGCACAGTCTCATTCCAACACCACAGTGTCCTCTGACAACAGCAGTGTCTTTGACTCAACGACACCCTCCTACGGTCACCTCTCACTCCCCACGTGAGACTGCCCCAGTCCAAGTTTGTTCCTTTTCCTCCTTTCTGCAGCATGCTGTCCTCCTGGGACTTATGTTCTCATATAGTTAAAAACTCAAAACTGATGCTGCACTAATCCAAATATATAAACAGTGCAAGTAATCAAATCAATGAACATATAAGAATATGATAAACCGATAAATGAAAAAGCATTAATCCAGAATATAAAAAAATCTGAATAAATCCCACATAGACCTTTCACAGGGTGCAACATAACATTAGAGACTTAAACTCTTCCTTTGTGCTCCTCTACCAACTCCAATTCCACCACAGTATCCATAGTAGAGGTTTACCAGAGAGATTTGACCCAATGTATAAACATTAAGAGCCAAGCACTCAAGATAGTGTAAATCTGATATAATTTTATTTAAAACGATGGTTAAAAACACTCACATAAGTAACACAAGAACTTAAGTGGTACTCACCCAGACCTACAGCTCCTACTGCTCTTAGACACTCCTGAATGCAGAATAAGAGGAACAGGGATATCATACATGAGACAGCACTGGATTGAGAGAGGATTCAGGTAAATGTTTAGGAATCACCAACATAAACTACCATATTCTCCTATGCATAGGTGTGATGGCCCAGATAGGAAAAGTACTCTATTGTAAAAAGTGGATAATTCTTTTGGAGCCTTGCTGTCCTCTAAGACTGGGGTTTTCCTCAGAACACAGTAGAAAATAGATAAAAACAGTGGGTGCACTGGGCTAGTGCATTATTCAATGACAATTTTTATTAAAGGTAAAATAGAAAACAGCTACTCACAAACATAGGTGTTAAAGTGCTAATCAGGCCACTCCACGTGGCTACAATTTCCAAGGTTAGCCAATACCTTGAGCTAAGAGGGGGCCTCACCAGGGTACCTGCTGGCTGACACATTTCGAAGGTATGTCCTTCTTCACTAGAGCTTCAATTGCTATGATAAAGAAGAACATACCTTTGAAACGTATCAGCCACCATGGACTCTAGTGACCGGTAATGAAAATTGTCATTGGATAATGTACTAGGCCAGTTATTTTACTTGTTAACATGGCAACTAGTCCACAATGACGGTGATAACGTTTTAAATGGTGGTGAGGTCTCTTACGTCATTGCATCCGGCAAACAGCAGAAGAACAAGGTGGTACTCACAACCCAATAACAGTACATAGCTTAGTTCCCAATAGGTAAGGCACATGCTGGCACAGCCAGCCTTCTAACAGAAAACAAAAGCATACTAGAACCTTCAGCTCTACTCTATGAGGAGCCAGGAAGTCTCTCTCTGTGAGCTCTTCCCACCTTATAAAGGGGCACTACATGATCACTTCACCTCTAAGGAGCAATTCTAAAATAAACTTTATCTGCCTACAAGCTAGTCATACACAGCTCGAATTTCAGCTGATTCCAGCTAAATTTGTCAAAATTCAAACTATGGGGGACCCTGTTGAAACACCTGCCTGGCAAAGGGTTCCTGCGTGACTCTTAAGTTGCACTTGGTCCTTTGTGTGACCATTCTTCAATAAAAGCTTTGCACAGTACTTGATGATCTGTGCTGTGCTGGCAAATATGTGCATTGATCTGTTAAAACCAACTAGCTCAACACATTTTGAAGGAGCTTGATGGAAAATTGTTGAACAAAAAGAGAGACTACATTTAATCAACCAGTCACTGTTCAGGTATTCAGGCTGCCATGGGTGCCAGCTGTAAGAATAAATTATTATAAAAATTGCTGCGCTTGGCGAATAAAAGCTATGTTGTATAAAAGGTATATATTGCAAAAAAATATATAAAAAAGGTATATGTCCTAGCCTTTTAGATCCATTGGGTTTCAAAGTCTAGAACCCCCCCCCCCCCCCTGGTATGATTGCAACCTCTCCATCTCCCTACATATTTGTCTATACCCAAAAATATGGTGCCCGCTGGATTTCTATCATTGGGCACATATCATAATGCCTTGACAGGCTATGTTTGGGATACCCTTTACAAATGTTAGTAACATGCTCTTTTAACCTAACATAAAGCAAACTAATAGTACGACCTATATATTCTAAGTCAAAAGGGCTCCGAATAAGGTAAACTACATGTTTGGTCGTGCATGTAATGAAAGGTTTGATCATATGCTGTTGATGTGTGGAATTGGATTCAAAAGAATCAATCCTCCTCCTCCTCTCAGCATTAATTCTACATATTCCACACTTCCTACATTGGAAGAAACCTCCCAAATTGTGGAAGAATGAGATAGTGCTTGGGGGGGGGGGGGCAACGATATTAGGGGCAACATGTAATCTAAGTGGAGGTACACCTCTAAAGACAACTTGAGGAGTAGTTGGCAACAAAGAGCCTAGTACCCCATCATTCTGCAAGATGTGCCAGTGTTCCATAATATATTTTTAACAGAGAAATGCTGGGAGGAAAAAGAAGAGAAGAAGGCATACTTAACCACTTGCCGACCGGGCCATAGGCTAATGACGGTACAGCGCGGTCGGCTTATTCTGGAAGGGCGTACAATAATTTTTGCTCCTAGAACACCTGACGGTGCTACTTGGATGTTGGGCCTCTGTATGTGGTTAGGCTGTGGAAAAGTCCCACACATGTGGTATCGCCATACTCAGGAGGAATAGCAGAATGTATTTTGGGGTGTAGTTGCAAGTATGCCAATAAAGTGTGTGAGAAATAACTTGGCAATATGACCATTTTGTGAAAAAAAAAAAAAAACCTTAGAATGTCTACTTTCTAAAGGGGGTAATTTGAGGGGTATTTGTACTTTACTGGCTTGCTAGGGTCTCAAGAAATGAAATAGGCCATCAGTACATCAGGTGTGATCAGTTTTCAATGATTGGCACCATAGCTTGTAGACTCTATAACCTTCACAAAGACCAAAAAATGTATACTCATTTGGGTTATTTTTACTAAAGATATGTAGCAGTATAAATTTTGGCCAAAATTTATGAAGAAAAATGACTAAATTTGCAAACTTTTAAAACCGAAACGAAATTTTGGGTCATTGTTTAATTATTTTAATTTCATCAAAAAAACCCAATTAGGATTAAATACCACGAAAAGAATGCTGTGTTTGTGTGAAAAAAGGACGAAAATGTCATATGGGTACAGTGTTGCATCACTGAGTAATTGTCATTCAAAATGTGAGAGCGTGGAAAGCTGAAAATTGGTCTGGTTAGGAAGGGGGTTTATGTGCCCAGTGGGTAAGTGGTTAAAGGAGTCATTGTTCTGCCTAACTTGTGGTCTTAACTCCTCTCGACTCATCTGTTCTGTACATGCGAGGGCATCTTCTAATTGATCATTACTATAACCTTTCTCAATGAACTTAGTTTTAAGCAGAATAAAATCGCTGTCAGGGAAGAGGATTCCTCCGTACACACTGATGGGGGGATTGAGTGAAATCTCTGAGCCCATGAGGATGAAAGAAATCTTAATGTTTATAGAAAGTATTAAAGTGTTACTAAACCCACAACAGTAAAATCAGTCTGTATATGCAGTAAAGCATGCTTTTTTTACTCACTGTGGAACCTGAGGGGTTAATCCTATGCATTGTGTAAAAAATCTGTTTGATCCTCCCCTTCTTTTACTATCCTCAGTCCATCTTCTGATAGCACAGAGCCCTAGGAGGCACTCTGCACATGCTCAGCTTAATGTGTATTGCTAGAGAGTTTTTATTTTTTGGGAGGGTGCATGTGATTAGCACAGCCAATCATTACTGTCCAGACAGAGGGTCAAGAGTCATGTAGCCTCATAGGACAGTCAGAGGAGAATGAAAACTCCTCCTATAAGCTTTAACCAGTGCTCGGCTGGACACTGATAGAAGTCACAAGACTGCTATGTACTGCTGATGAGAAAAGGTATCTAGCAGGGATCGACTGATATCGTTTTTTCATTGTCAATAGCGATATTTTGGCCATTGCATATCGGTATCGGCCGATATGGGCCAATATTTTGAACATTTAAAGTTTTGCAAAATAAACAATTCGACACAAATCTGTTACTGAACATGTTAATGTTTGTTTATTAACATTGTTTTTTTACATTAAGGGCTCGTTCTTCACACCTTAACTGCATTAAAACTGATAGGAAAACCACACTTGCAGGGACATCAGTTTCACATCATCTGATTGTGAATGATGCATAAACTACTGCAGTAGTGCACTCACTCACTGCAATAATTAAACTACTGCAGTGCAGTCAGTGGCAGCAAAACTGCTAGAAACAAGCTAGACAAACAGCTAGACAGCGGATTGGAGTCAGTGGACTACCGCTGCAGTAGTGCCCTCACTGCAATGATTTGAAATCACTATTGAAGTCAGTGCAAATTAAACTGCTAGAAAAAAAAGCTAGACAACAACAAACAGCTAGACAGTGGATTGGAGGAGTCAGTGGACTATTGCTGCAGTAGTGCACTCACTGCAATAATTTAAAATCACTACTGCAGTCAGAGCAAAACTGCTAGAAAAAAAAGCTAGACAATGAGGAGTCAGTGGACTACTGCTGCAGTAGTCCACTCACTCACTGCAATCATTTTAATCAGTGACTGCAGTAGTGATTTAAAATTATTGCAGCAGTGAGTGGCGCACTACTGCAGCAGTAGTCCACTGACTCCAATCCACTGTCTAGCTTTTTTTCTAGCAGTTTTGCACTGACTGCAGTAGTGGACACTAGTACTATACTACTACACTTTCAATACTCCCAGTTAAGTAGAACAATGTTATAGTGCAGAAAGCATAACATTTCAGCATGTTCACAAGTTAAACACCTTTTTTTTTTTTTTATAAATTGCTGCCACTTCACTAAAAACACACTCACTTGGTACTGAAGAAGGAGGAGCAGAAAGGTATCTTCTAGTATGAGAAGCAAGTCTTTTGCAGCGTGCCTCATTTTCTTACCACCAATGAAGAGGATCACTTCTTCTGTCAATTACTGGTTCCTTCAAATAGAGGTGAAGTTCATCATCCAGGCATATTATTGCACATTCAGAAGAATTCTCTGCACGAGGCCCCAATAAAAACACTGAACATGGCATCTATTCGATCACGATGAAGTTTCTCTTCTGTCCCTTGTCTTTTTGGACCCTTTTTTCTTTTTGAAGCATCCTGCTCTTCCACATTAGAAACCTGCTCTTCAAGACTTTTCTTTTCGGCAGTAACCTCCTGCACCTCCTGTTGAATATCTTCTGCCAGTCATTGTTCTGCCTTGGCCAATACATCATCAGAAGAGAAAGGATGGTTCTTGTATCGAGGATCTAAAAGACATGCAAGCACAACATTTTTATTCTCTTCATGCTTCTCAAAACATTTGGCGAGGCTGTCCCTCATGGCCTGCCTACATGTTTTAGTGCAACATGTGTTGGGTCCTTCATTCTCTTGAAGAAGCATCTCCAGCACTCTCACACATGGGATGACGATGACACAGATGAGTCGTAATGACTCACCTCTAGTGTCACTTCCTCAATGGGTAGGAGGGTCTCAATGACATTGGCTACAATGTCCCACTAATCAGCAGTAGGACAAGAATATTCTCCATATTCACCTGAATATATGGTAAGAGCTCACTTCTGCTCCAGCATTCTTTGCAGCATGTGAAGTGTTGAGTTCCATCGTGTTGGAACAGTGTTAATCAAGTTGTTTTTGGGTAGGCCAAGGTCTTCCTGAATGCACCTAAGTCACTGCTTGGCAAGGATTGAACGGTGGAAATTACATAATTAGCATGCTGAAGAGGTGCGCAGGCCAAGCAAAGCTCTCTGGTTTGACAAACCATTATTTACCACAAGTTGGAGGGTGTGTGCCATGCAACTGAGGTCTGACACTTCAGCAAGTCTCATTCCTTTCACCATGTTCACCTTGCTGTTTCAAAGCACAAGCCTCACTCGGCGATTCCCCATTCTTCTAGCATGCCTAGAAACATTTCTCTAATGTACTCCCCAGTGTGGGATCCTTGCATCATTTTTTTATTCAACACCAAATGCCTTATTGTCCATCCACTGTCAATGAAGTGGCATGTAAGACTAATTAGTGATTCTGTTTGTCCTGACCAGCAGTCAGTCGTGAATGAGAGTGAGTTGACAGCATTATCTGGTTTCAGCATAGCCTTTACTTTCTCCATGACCTTTTGGTGAATCTTTCTAAGCATTTCTGTTCGATAATACTTCTCACTCTTCAGTGTATACCTTGGCCCAACTAATACTGCTTTAAACGTGCACTAACACACAGAACTATATTGTGTTAAACAGGCACTAACACACTGAAATATACTGCGTTAAACATGCAGTAATGCACATAAATGTACTGCATTAAATGTGCAGTAACGCACAGAAATATACTGCAATAAATGGCAGGTAACGCACTGAAATATACTGCGTTAAACGTGCAGTAACACAAAGAAATTTACTGCGTTAAATGTGCGCTAATGCACAGCAATATACTGCGTTAAACGGTACATAACACACTAAAATATACTGCGTTAAATGTGCACTAACGTACAGAAATATACTGGGTTAAACGGCACGTAACGCACTGAAATATACTACGTTAAGCGTGCACTAACGCACTGAAATATACATGCAGTAATACACAGAAATTTACTGCGTTAAATGGCATGTAACACACTGAAATATACTGAGTTAAACATGCAGTAACGCACAGAAGTATACTGTGTTAAACGTGCACTAACGCACTGAAATATACTGCTGTAAAGGGCACTTAACGCACTGAAATATACTGCGTTAAACATGCACTAATGCACGGAAATATACTGCGGTAAACGTGCAGTAACGCACTGAAATAATGAAATATACTACGTTAAACGTGCACTAACGCACAGAATGTTACTGTGTTAAAGGACACCTAATGCACTGAAATATACCGTATTTAACGGCACACAATAATAATAAAATATTTACAAAAATGTGAGGGGTGTACTCACTTTTGTGAGATATTGTATACTGCATTAAATGGCACATAACGCACCGAAATATACTGCTTTAAATGTGCACTAACGCACAGAAATATACTGCGTTAAACGGCATGTAACATACTGAAATATACTACGTTAAACATGCAGTAACGCACAGAAGTATACGGTGTTAACTGTGCACTAACGCACTGAAATATACTCTGGTAAATGGCACATAACGCACTGAAATATACTGTGTTAAAATGTGCACTAACGCTTGGAAATATACTGTGTTAAATGTGCACTAACGCACAGAAATATACTGCAGTAAGCGTGCAGTAATGCACAGAAATATACTGCAGTAAACGGCACTAGGGATGATCGAACGGTTCGGCTCGACCATCGGTTCGACCCGAACATTGGCTGTTCGAGGTTCGGCCGAATTTAGAACTTTTTGCCCAAAAAGTTTGGAATTTGGCAACGAGAACTGACCAAAATGCAATGGTTCAGGAAATGGGCTTTAAAAGCCCGTGATTGGACCAGAACCATCAGTAAAAGACAATTGAGGGGGCAGGAGAATGCTAGGAATGTGATTGGAGTGACTAGGGGGTCCATAGTCCAATCATTAGTGAATATGCCTCCCAGTATATAAGATAGCCCCCACCAAATTCCTAGCATTCTTATACGGGACATGAAAGAAAAGAGAGTGGAATGCTGTTCTGTTACTTCTGTTACAATGTGTTACAAAGTGTCATTTAGCAATTTTTAGTGTGAGGAAAGGGATATCTAGTGTAATTAGGATGCTATTTTTCACTATAGTTAGCTTTAATTTATTCAGTTTCTGTAGGGAAAGTGTTAAGTGTAAGGGGACCGTAGTGTAGTGTAGGGTTAACTGACTGTGACTGCTATGGAAGGGTGACAAAACCCTTCCATAGCAGGGTGACCGCTATAGACAAAAGATTGTTTCTCTTGTGTCACTTCGGAACAGGAATATGGCTTTGCTCCCCTCAGCATTCTTTATGCTGCAGGGGTGCTAGTGCTTTTTTGAGGACATCTTTGGAGTCAGGCATGACATCTGAACATGTCTATAGGGGTATATATACACACCGATGTCTGTATATATACACCTGCACATATATAGGTGTTAAAGGAGCAGAACACTATACTTTAGCTAATGAAATAATTTGCACAAATATGGCTAGGCTCCCAACACACCTATATATGTGTAAGTGTAATATACATATCAGTGTGTGTGTATAAATATACCCTTATACAGAAGTTCAGATGTTTTGCCTGCCTCCAAAGAACCCAAAAAATGCCTGCAAGAACAAACCTGGGCATTTCTTTTTTGGCGCTGGCATTTTTTTTGGGTTCTTTGGAGGCAGGCAAAACATCTGAACTTCTGTATAGGGGTATATATATATATATACACACACACACTGATATGTATTTTACACTTACACATATATAGGTGTGTTAGGAGCCTAGCCATATTAGTGCAAATTATTTCATTAGCAAAAGTATAATGTTGTGCTACTTTCACACCTATATATGTGTAGGTGTGTATATATACCCCTATACAGAAGTTCAGATGTCATGCCTGCCTCCAAAGAACCCAAAAAAATGCCTGCAAGAACAAACCTGGGCATTTTTTTTTTGGCGCTGGCATTTTTTTGGGCATTTTTTTGGGGTTCTTTGGAGGCAGGCAAAACATCTGAACTTCTGTATGGGGTATATAAAAACACACACTTATATGTATATATACCCATACACATATATAGGTGTGAAAGGAGCGGAACACTATACTTTTGCTAATGAAATAATTTGCACTAATATGCCTCCGCTCCCAACACACCTATATATGTGTAAGTGTAATATACATATAAGTGTGTGTGTATATATATATATATATATATATATATATACACCCCTATACAGAAGTTCAGATGTTTTGCCTGCCTCCAAAGAAAAAATGCCCAAAAAATGCCTGCAAGAACAAACCTGGGCATTTTTTTTGGCGCTGGCATTTTTTTGGGCATTTTTTTTGGGTTCTTTGGAAGCAGGCAAAACATCTGAACTTCTGTATAGGGGTATATATATATATACACACACACACACTTATATGTATTTTACATTTACACATATATAGGTGTGTTGGGAGCGGAGCCATATTAGTACAAATTATTTCATTAGCAAAAGTATAGTGTTCTGCTCCTTTCACACCTATATATGTGTATGGGTATATATACATATAAGTGTGTGTTTTTATATACCCCTATACAGAAGTTCAGATGTTTTGCCTGCCTCCAAAGAACACAAAAAATGCCCAAAAAAATGCCAGCCCCCCCAAAAAAAAAAATGCCCAGGTTTGTTCTTGCAGGCTTTTTTTGGGCATTTTTGGGTTCTTTGGAGGCAGGCATGACATCTGAACTTCTGTATAGGGGTATATATACACACCTACACATATATAGGTGTGAAAGTAGCACAACACTATACTTTTGCTAATGAAATCATTTGCACTAATATGGCTAGGCTCCTAACACACCTATATATGTGTAAGTGTAAAATACATATCAGTGTGTGTGTATATATATATACCCCTATACAGAAGTTCAGATGTTTTGCCTGCCTCCAAAGAACCCAAAAAAAATGCCCAAAAAAATGCCAGCGCCAAAAAAAAAAAAAAAAAAAAATGCCCAGGTTTGTTCTTGCAGGCATTTTTTTGGGTTCTTTGGAGGCAGGCAAAACATCTGAACTTCTGTATAGGGGTATATATATACACACACACTGATATGTATTTTACATTTATACATATATAGGTGTGTTAGGAGCCTAGCCATTTTAGTGCAAATTATTTCATTAGCAAAAGTATAGTGTTCTGCTCCTTTAACACCTATATATGTGCAGGTGTATATATACAGACATGGGTGTATGTATATATACCCCTATAGACATGTTCAGATGTCATGCCTGACTCCAAACATGTCCTCAAAAAAGCACTATCAATGCCTGCAGCAAAAAAAAATGCTGATGGGAGCGGAGCCATATTAGTGCTCTGAAAGTGACAAAATACAAACAATCTATTTTTTCTGGTTCTGGACATGCTACAGAGCTGAAACTTCACAAGTACACTTTTTAGACCCCCCAGATACGAAATCCAAAGTCAAAAAATCTCTCTTTTTTTTTTTTTTTTTTTCAATAATTGGCTTTTTTATCAAAAATGACAATTTCTAAGAATTTTTTTTGTGTGATTAATAGTCCCTGGGGCATGACCCAGAACCCTAGGCACTTTTTAGGGGCATTTATTGGGTTTTAGGGCTTTAAAATGGTGTTTTTTGATTACCGAAGTTCGGGTCCCATTGATTTCAATGGGGTCCTGAAATCTGGGCCGAACTTTCAGGTAGTTCGGATGTTCTGGCTGAACCGAACTTTTCAAAAGTTCGATCATCCCTAAACGGCACATAACACACTTAAATATACTGCGTTAAATGTGCAGTAACGCACAGAAATTTACTGCTTTAAACACACAGTAACGCACAGAATTATACTATGTTAACCACTTCTGGATCGCAAGATTTTCCCTCTTAATGACCAGGCCATTTTTTGCGATTCAACACTGTTACTTTAACTGACAATATGACCCCTGATGACGTTGGCTGAAACGTGTCGGGAACGTGAGATCGCAACATGCCACATCTGGTTTCCTGGAACGCAGGTGGAACATGGAACGGCGTCCCCTGTCGGAAACCGCTACTTCAAGCATCTAAACTTTGCAAATGGATGTTCTTGGGAATACTTGTAGTAAGTGTAACATTTAACGTTTTAATAAATGGTTGTTAAGTTTACTACACTATAAGAGTCCCTTCTGTTGTCTATCTTCATCCATCCATGTCTGCCTGAATTTTGGTTTTCTGGCTGAGTGCTTCTTGGCTAGCTGGGAGTTGGATCTCAGAAGGATATATGCCTGCCTGGGATTTGGTGTTTTGCTGAGTGCTGGAACCGGATCTCAGAAAGAACACATATCTGGGAATACTGCCTGATTTGAACCCCTGTAATTGAGGGGTCAAATCCATCTGGTAAGCAGACTTTGTGTGCACTTGGTGGAAGCTATCCGGTGGAGGTTGCACTTTATCTGCATGAATATCAGTGCTCTTCCTTAAGGAAATTGTCCGTCACCTATAGACTAATATCCTCTGTGTTTTTTCACCACAAAAGACTCACCCATATTTAATTAATATAATTTATTATTTATGGAATTTCAGATATAATTTAGTATAAAACTTGTTCACACAGAATTATCGGTTTTTCACATTATATATTTATTGTGTGTCACTTGTTTGAGTGCGGTCACTTTATTTTCCTATCTTTAACTGACAATTGCATGCTGTACCGAAATAAAATAAAATTTTTCCCAAGAATAGAGGTTTCTTTTGGTGGTATTTGATCACCTCTGCGATTTATTTTTTGCGCTAGAAACAAAAAAAGAGTGACAATTCTGAAAAAAAAAAAAAAACTGTCTGCTATATATCTTTCCCAATAGAAAAAAAATAAATGTAAAAATCTATTTTTTCATCATTTTAGGCCAATCTGTATTCTGCTACATATTTTTGGTAAAAAAAAAAAAAATCCCAATAAGCGTATTTTGATTGGTTTGTGCAAAAGTTATCGTGTCTACAAACTAGGTGAAAGATTGAGGTCATTTTTATTTATTTAAATTTTTTACTAGTAATGGCGGCGATCAGCAATTTTTAGTGGGACTGCGACATTGTGGCAGACAGATCGGACACCTAACTGACATTTTTGACACTTTTGGGGGGACTAGTGACATTACTACAGTAATCAGTGCTAAAAATATGCACTGTTACTGTACTAATGACATTGGTAGAGAAGGGGTTAACACCAGGGGCGCTCAAAGGGTTAAATGCATGTTTAGAGGGTGTTTTGTAACTGTGGGGGGGGGGGGGGCTTATGGAATTTACACAGGGACCTGTGTTCCTAGATAGTAGGAACACAAGAGCCCTGTGTGAATTGCTGACAGAACAACGGTCTCCTGTGTTTACAACAGCAGACCGCCATTCTGTCTCCACGGGGAGTGATCACAAGTGCCTGGTGGCAATCGCCGCCACCGGCCCTGCATATCTGCGGTGGCTGGTTGGCAAGTGGTTAAACATGAAGTAACGCACTGAAATATACTGCTGTGAATGGCACGCAACACACTGAAATATACTGCGTTAAACGTGCACTACCGCACAGAAATATAATGCATTAAATGTGCAGTAACGCACTGAAATATACTGCGTTAAATGGCACATACGCACAGAAATATACTGCATTAAACATGCACTAATGCACAGAAATATACTGTGTTAAACATGTACTAATACACTGAAATACAGTATACTGCTGTAAAAGGCATGTGACGCACTGAAATATACTGTGTTAAACGTGCAGTAACGCACAGAAATAAACTCCGTTAAACGTGCAGTAACGCATTGAGCTGTTTAGCAGTAAACCTGCCCTGGCAAAACAAACTGACACTCATGCTCGGGCCGAACCGTTCGCCCATCCCTACTTCCCGGGTATGCTGGCCAAGAACACAGAGACGTGAAATGAGTCACTTTCTAGGTCAGCAACAAGAAGGGAGGAGAACGGATGTCAGTCCACTCTGCTCCCTTCCCCCCTACCTAGCAGCATCTGCTATGTCGGTCCCAGGCCCACAGATTGGCAAGCATAGTCTGGGATACATGGCGGGGGGCGCATGGTTACTGGGGGTGTGTGAAAGCAATTGGGTGGCAGAGCAGCCATTGGAATACTTCCACCTGACAGGCAGGAGTCTGCTTGTCAGATTTACACACAATCTCGATGGCTGTAGCTACTGAGAATGTGTGTAAAAACCCCCCACTGTCAGGTTTGTATGACGTACAGACCTCGCAGCAAAAGGGTTGAAATACAAATCAAGGTGCATGGGGTTGCCATTCCTCACACTTTTGCGTTGTGGGAACACATGCAAAATCATGCATGTTTCCACAATGCATAAAAATGTGCAGCCCTTTTGCTTTACCATTATTTGTTAACACCACCCCCACACATCTAGCAAAGCGTGCACATGTGCCAGGCAAGTACCATGCATTCTGTTGACTTTTGAAAAGGGTCATGTGCTTCTTTAGCGCATTTTTTCTGTGTTTCAATGACTAGGTGTGAACAGAGCCAAACAATGAATGGCACCGTTGCACACCTGAAAAGGGCCGCACACCAGATGCAGTTTTACTATTACAGGGCAGCAGATGTGCACAGGATCATGTATATGTAGCACTGTCCTCGTAGAGCTTGCTGTGTGATGACTTCTTGGGCCAATCTCTGGTTACCTTGCAGACAGTCACTAGGGGATTTTTCACACATCCATTTATCTCCATTTGCTTGTTACTCAATAAACAGTCCAGGGGTATTTGGTTTGATATTTAATGTGGAACTTGGAAGAGGGAAGGCAATAGTGGGATACTCCAACTGAACCATTTACAGTGGATAAGGACAACTCTCACTTGGTGTCACCAGGGTATTTGTGGAAGCAGACACACTGCTTTAACCATACTGTCACTTATGGATGAATTAAGTCCTCTTGCTCTCTCTAGCAGCAGACTTGATGCAACTACATAATCTGCAGGACACTCTCTAGCATCCCCTTGATTGACACCCGTCCACTGACTCTTCCACTGAAGGGATGGTCCTCACATGACAGGCCCCATGACACAGATCTGTACTCATTGTAGGCAGAACCAGATCCTTTCCAGTCAGCTCTGCAGGAAATCTGGGTTCAGTTCCTATCTGACTTTTACACCCTCAGGTCGAATACCTGAGGCCACATGGCAGCTTCTACAAAAGAGGGGCAGCTACCCCTTCCCCCCTGGGACTCTACTCTCCAGCCGAAGACCCCAAGCACATGTGCCCTTGACATTTAGAGAGTCACCCAGTATGCATCGCGGCATTTCCCTCTGCCAATCACCAGGGCTCTAACAATGCCTGTGCCCTCACTTGTCAGGTTTCCTCCCACTGTCCAATATGCCTCCCTATTGGACCAGAGTGAAGCATTTTAGACAAGCTGAGCTGCACCTGAGCACCATGAGCAAACCTGTCAGGATTATATCTTGCTCTCTGGTAGGCAGAGAGCAATCTAAATTTACCTGGCAATCTTCCTGGTAAGCAGAAAGACCCAAAAACTATACTCTCTTCTAGCACCTACCTAAGAGGTCTTCTAGCACCTACCTAGGAGGGTGCTACATACACATGTAGCAGGTTTTCCAGGCATTGGCCCTGATGTGGGTCTTCCATTGTTACTGGTTACCTCTCCAGCCCATGTGAGCTGCGACCCTGGGTGTGAGAACTGAGACATTGACAACTCTGGCATCTTTGTTTTGTTGTTTTATTGTAATTAAGGGGATGGGAGAAGGGAATGAGTGGGATACTCCTTTAGGCTCAACTAAGTACAACTTGGGACTTTCTCAGGAAATGTCTGTTAACGCTGTCTTGACGCCAGCCAACGCTCACTGACGCTCAGAACACACTGTAACTTGAAAGAAGTGCTAGATCTTCGACCTTGAGTCCAGAAGATCCAGGCCTGTAGAACAATGAGCTATAAACACTGCTGTACTGCAAAGTCACTGACTTCTTCCTCCAGCCTTGCACTGGCTTGAGGCAGACTGTTGTGGAATCCTGTATGGCTGCAACCCTCAACTAAGACACTGCACACTGTCTCTTCAGGGCCCAAACTGCAGGCGCCTTCTTTAACTCTTCAGGGCCCCTTGACTAGATACCCCCTCTGTCACTTCAGGGTCCTCAACCTAGGTACCCCCTTTGTTCGCTAGCCGATATCTGGATCCTAGAACCTTCTCTGGAGTGGTCCCCTCTAACACTTCAGGCAGACCCCCAGGGGCAATCCTCAGTACTCACGACCTGTGTAGGCTTTCCTGGGACTGGACCCCTCTTTCTCTCGGCTGGTTCTCGGCACCCCGGATCCCCCTCAGCTCCACTCCGCACTCTCAGGCAGCACCCGAGACATCCTCTTTCTCAAACAGGAGGAGAGACAGCCGTTCTCTCCCTCCTGGGACTCTGCTCCTGCCAAAGACACCCAATCACGCACTTCCCTCAAACTTATACCCACTCCCAGAATCCCTTGCAGCATAATCTGCCTTCTGGGGTAGTTACAATACTGGATGTGTCCCCTGATTGGGTTTCCTCCATTGCCCTATGAGAAGCCTCTCACAGGAACCAGTGGGGAGACTCCCCCCTCAGCAGGCACACCTGGAAGCCATGACACCCTGACAAAAAGAAATCATGGCCCTGCTTTTAGGCAGACAAGGCCCACTATACATTTGCCTAGCACCTACCTGTAGGGTGTTACACATATATATATATATATATATATATATATATATATATATATATATATATGACTCTGCACTTCCGGGTAGGGGGCGCGAATGAGGGCCTTTGCCTTCTTGCTCCTGCTGTGATTGCACACAGCGGGAGCCGATCATTGGGTACTGCTGACTTGATGTCCACCGACACCCGACGATCATCAGCCAAAAGACAGAACTGCAGTCTATCTATCTATGTAAACAAGGCAGATTGTCGTTCCGACAGGAGGGAAGGCATGGATCCTGTGTCTCTGCAAATCAGGGACTAGGATCCATATTTTCCCCTAGTTAAATCACCTCCCACAGTTTAGTAAAACAGAGGCTAGACACACGGTTAACCCTTTCATCACCCCTGATGTTAACCCCTTCCCAGCCAATGTCATTAGTACAGTGACAGTGCATGTTTTTAGCACTGATCACTGTATTAGTGTAAATCGTTCCCAGAAAGTGTCAGTGTCAGAGTGTCTGCTGCATTATCGCAGTCCTGCTATAAGTCGCTGATCGCCTCCATAACTAGTAAAAAATAAATAAATAAAAATATCCCATAGCTTGTAGACGCTATAACTTTTGCGCAAACCAATCAATATACTTGTATTGGGATTGGGATTTTGTTTTTTTACCAAAGACATGTAGCAGAAAACATATTAGCCTAAATTGATGAAGAAATTCGATTTTTTTCAATTTTTTTTATTGGATATGTTTTATAGCAGAAAATTAAAAATGTTTTTTTTTTTTTTTTAATTGTCAGTCTTTTTTTGTTTATGGCGCAAAAAATATAAACCACAGAGATGATCAAATACTACCCAAAGAAAGCTCTGTTTGTGGGGAAAAAAGAACGTACAGTAAACCCCCCTCCATTGCGGGTATTACATTCCGGACCCAGCCGCGAAAAGTGAAAATCCGGGAAATAGAAAAACCCTATTAAAATGCATTGCAGGCATGTTTTCTTTACTGTCACTGTACGTGTAAAAGCATTTTAAGGTCTTTAAACACACTTTTAAAACAATGGAAACTCATTTAAACACATAAAATATACTGAGAGACATAGCAAGAGCTATGGAAAACACAAAAATATTTCATTTTTAATGATTTATATAGTAAAATAACATTACAAAAAAAAAACGCAATATACCGGGACCGCAAAAACTGAACCGCGATAGAGCGGGGATTTACTTTACATTTTTTCAAGGTACAGTGTCGCACGACCGTGCAATTGTCAGTAAAATAAAAGGCAGTGCCGTATCTCTCCCTGGTCGTGAAGGGGGATACATCTTCCAGGGGTCAAGCGGTTAAAAACGTACAGCATCATAAAAGTTCTATGCATTATACAGTGCCTTGAAAAAGTATTCATACCCCTTGAAATTTTCCACATGTAGTCATATTACAACCAAAAACATAAATGTATTCTATTGGGATTTTATGCGATAGACCAACACAAAGTGTCGCATTTTGTTGTACCAGAACGCACGGTAAACTTTCGCAAACACACCGTGCATTGCCATGACTGCGTGCAAATGCAACTTAGCAAAAATTGAAATAAATTAGAAAAACGTTTCTCAGTGTAACTCAATATTTCCAAAGCCGAGCTCATACTAATGTAAGCTCTATGTAAATCCTGTATAAAAATAATAAACATTTATTCCACAAACTGCAATGCCAACAGCCATGCAGAGAAGCAGAGGGATGTAAATGAGCTGAATTGTGGAGTGTTGGAAAGTCTGTGAATCTCCTAGTGATTCACAATTGTCTGTGAGAAGAAATAAACTTTCCCCATTGGTCTCCAACAAAATGGCTCCGTGCTATTACAGGTTTACAGAGGCCACACGTGACTTGAGCTTTCACTCTAGTGTCCGGGGACAGGGGATTGGTTGGTCTCAGTGAGGGGCGTGCGATGTATTACGTCATTATCCGTGGACCGTTTTCCATGAGACATGTGGATATCATAGCATGGCCGATACGGATAATGCCATCACTTCTAAACCGGGTGAGGCGGAAAGGCCGGCGGAGTCGCGTAGATTCGAGCCCCCGCCCTGCCTGCTGCCGACCTTCTCGGAGGCCTGTAAGTTGGTGGGCAGTCCTTACTCGTGTCTGGTGGTGAGGACACACCGGAGACACCTGGCCCTGTCCCCTCGGTACCTGAACAAGAAGAGGAGCGGAATACAGGAACAGCTCAATGGAGAGCTTCTCAAATACAGCCCGCGGTGAGCATGGCTCTGTGTGACCTCATAGAGGGATCGTGTCATGGCCTTCTGTGGAAGGAAGACCTCTGTCCCTCCAAGCAGCATGATATCTATCAGTCATAGGACTAAAGGCAACACTTTTCATTTCAGATAGAGGAAGGAAGGAAGGAAGGAAGGAAGGAAGGAAGGAAGGAAGGAAGGAAGGAAGGAAAGGTGTAAACCCCTGCCAGGCTTTGTTTTTTTCGTGTAGCACTACAAGGGATCTGCTGAGTGTGAGTTCCCCTTGGTTACCATTAGCAACAGCAGAACATTTAGGTGTTTCCAGGTGTTATTACCTCAGACAAGGACCAGTACAGTTTTCCAGTTTCTTTGGGTTTATTGGGAACTTGGATAGGAGAAGGGATGAGTGGAAGACTCCAACAACGGAACTATGCACTATAGGCAGGGATATACAGAACTGCTGACGGACGTTGGTCACAGCTAGGCCGCTTACTTTAACCACTTTACCACCGGAGGATTTTGCTGTCTTACGTCTGGGCCACTTTTTGCGATTCGGTGCTGTGCTAATTTAACGTACAATTGCACGGTCATGCGACGCCGTACCCAAACAAAATTGACGTCCTTTTTTTTCCCACAAACAGAGCATTCTTTTGGTGGTATTTGATCACCTGTGTGATTTTTACTTTTTGCGCTATAAACAAAAAAATGCGTTTATTTTGAAAAAAATAACAATATTTTTAAAAAATTTTTTATGGGAAAAAATTCCCCCCAAAAAAATGTATAAACAAAATTTTTTTAAATTTTTGGCCAATTTGTTTTCTGCTACCTATGTTTGGTAAAAAAAAAATCACAATAAGCGTATTTTTATTGGTTTGCGCAAAAGTTATTGCGTTTACTAACTATGGGAAAGATTTGTCATTTTTATTATTTTTTTGTTTTGTTTTGTTTTTTTAACTAGTAATGGTGGCGATCTGTGTTTTGTTTTTTTTTTTCTTTGCGGGACTGCGACATTGCTGTGGACAGATCGGACCTTTGACTGCCATTTTTGACACTTTTGGGGGTACCAGTGACATTACTACAGTAATCAGTGCTATAAATATGCACTGTTACTGTAAAAATGACACTGGCAGGGAAGGGGTTAACTATTAGTGATCAGTGGGTTAAATGTATCCCTTGGGGTGTTTTTCTAACTGGGGGGGCGTGGCTAGTGATGTAACCAGAGACATACGATGTAGTCTCTGCAGTTATGGCGCTTTTCCACTGCATGGAACCGTACCGGTTCGGCACGCTTTTGTGCTTTTCCACTGCTGGTACCGCATGGTATAGGGTCGGAACGGTTCGGTACGGTACGGTATAGGTTTGCTTTTCCACTGCATGGAACCGAACGGTACGGCTCTGAAAAAACAGTACCTACTCGATTGTGGTTCCAACAGGTACCAAACTGGTACCATATCCCACAATCCTTTGCATGCAGTCACTACTAGCCACTGATTGGTCAGAGAATCCCACCCACCCCATTGTTATCCCACCCACTTAACTTTAGTACTACTTTAGTGGAAAAGCAAACCTATACCATACTATACCATGCGGTACCAGCAGTGGAAAAGCAAACCGGGCCGAGTAGAGCCGAGCCGGTACTTGCAGTGGAAAAGTGCCATAATCAGCTAGATCTGCTCTGTTTACATCAGCCGCCTGCCTTTCTCCCTCTACAGCAGGAGATCCCGAGTGACCAGCGGACATCGGAGCCGCCGGTCACTCGTGCGGGGGATGTCAGGGAACGAGCGGGGGCGGGAGCGCGCCTGGGCGGCGACGTAGCCCTACGTCGGTTTGCCCAGGAGAGCCAGACTGACGCAGTAAATCGTGCAGCGGTCCGGTCGTCAAGTGGTTAAAGCAGAGTTCCACCCTTAAAAAAAAATTTTTCACTGTCCGCTTGCTCTTAATAACCTATAAAAACAAATGGTTAATTTTTTTTTTTTATTATTCACATACCTTCTTTTTAAAGAAAATCTACTTACCTTACTTCCTCTTCCTCCCTCTGCGGACACGGCCGCCGCCGTCACTTCCTGCTTGTATTGACTCCTGGGAGCTGAACGTCATCGCTCCCAGGAGTCAATGCGCCTGCACCGGCCCCGCTCGTCACTTCAAGGGCGCGGCATTCCCTGCTAAACAGCTTCTGGGCATGCCCAGAAGCTGTGCAAAGATGACGTGCATGCCCCGGAAGTGACGAGAAGGGGCGGTGCAGTGCATTGTGGGACTCCAACGTTAACCGAATAGGGCGCAGAAGAGGACGCTCAGGCTTCAGCTGCCCACACCTGAGATGGCAGCGCTGGAGAAGAACTTTTCAAGGTAAGTATTTCTTCTTACAGGTAAGTGCGACCCGGGACAGTTTAGAGGCTATCCATTGTGGAATGTACCAGCCCTGACTGTCCCGGGGGTATTTTTATCTAAATTGACCCCCGAGGCCGGAACTCCGCTTTAAGGTACTCCTTCCTGAGGTAGCTGACTTGTAGTGCAGACTGTACTGCTGAGACACTAAAGGGCCCTTCCTGGCACCCCCTTTACTCCCTATTCTTCAGGGCTTCACAACTTTACCCCCTTTTAGCCGGCTCTCTGATCCCCTTGACCTCTCTGGAGTGGTCCCCTCTTTTAGGCAGATCTTGAGTACTCACATCACTGGTTTTCCAGAAGAATCCTGCCCTGCAGCTCCACTTGGTCAGCACACACTGGATCATCCACAGCACAACTCATCCCCTGGTCCCTAGGCCGACTGCTTGGACCACCTTCCTTTCCTCAGCAACAGGTGGCAAGACAGCTGTCACCCTCCTCCTGGGACCTGGCTTCCCGCCCAAATACCCCCTGTCGCATGCGCCCCTCCTATTTATGTGCAATCCCAGGATGCATTGCAGGAATGCCCTTCCACTGGAACTGACATAAAACAGAGTGTGCCACTGGCTAGGTTTCCTCCACTGTCCGATGAGCTCCCTCATTGGCTGCAGTGGGGACACTCCCTAAGACCCAGTGAATCACACCTGGAAACATGCAACAGGCTAAACTAACAGAGCAGACCCCCCTGACAAGCAGAACGGGGTCACAGATATGTTTTGCCTAGTACCTACCTAGAAGGGTGCTACATGTGCAATGTGTGTTTTCCGTTGGGGAGATTTCCCTTCACTTCCTGTCCCATAGCCAGAAAAGGAAGTGGGGAAAATCCCTGATTGTCACCTGCATCGCATTGCATCCTAGCTCATTATGAAATACCTTAGAACGAAGCCCCCGCAGCGCTGCCCGCTCACCACTGACTGGCCGACATTTTCACCCTTCTGGGTTCGCGTCCTCCGGCCATCTAATTGGCTAAAGCCGCAATGTCATGTGCGCCGGAGCCACTATTCACTGCACAGGCCTCAGTGGTCGTTCCTTCAGAGCGCATGCGCCAGTGATGTCGCTGGCTACATGCAAAGTAAATATCTCCTAAAAACGGTACATGTTTAGAAGATATTTACAGTACCTATAGGTAAACCTTATCATAGGCTTACCTATAGGTATAAGTTACAGAGGAAGATTTACTTCCTCTTTAAGCTCTTCACGACTGCGCTATAGACGAATGACGGCTACATTGCAGCCACACTTTGCCAGGAGGCCATTATATGCGGTCTTCCCGTGCTGCGTGCGCGTGCCCTGCGGTTTATGTCAGCAGTGATCTGTGATTGCTGCGTCCTTCAGATGTAGCTGATCACAGATGGAGCTAAAGAGCCAATCGCGGAGGCTCTTTATCACGTTATGCTAACCTTTTCCAGACAAGGTTTTTTTCCGGATGCCCCAAACAATCGGAAAGGGGATTCATCAGAGAAAATTACTTTACCCCTGTCAGCAGTCCAGTCCCTGTACCTTTTGCATAATATTAGTCTGTCCCTGGTGTTTTTCTTGGAGAGAAGGGGCTTCTTTGCTACCCTTCTTGACACCAGGCCATCTTCCAAAAGTCTTCGCCTCACTGTGTATGCAGATGCACTCACACCTGCCTGCTGCCATTCCTGAGCAAGCTCTACATTGCTGGTACCCCGATCCTGGAGCTGAATCAACTGTAGGAGACGATCCTGGCATTTGCTGGACTTGGACTCCCCAAAGCCTTCACAACAATTGAACCTCTTTGATGATCCGATAAATGGTTGATTTAGATGCTATCTTAGTAGCAGCGATATCCTTGCCTGTGAATCCCTTTTTTGTGCAAATCAATGATCACTGCATGTGTTACCTTGCAGTCAACCATAGTTAACAGAGGAACAATAATGATTTCAAGCACCACCCTCCTTTTTAAAGCTTCCAGTCTGTTATTCTATTTCAGCATTGCAAAGTGATTTCCAGCCTTGTCCTCGTCAACACTGACACCCATGTTAAGAGAATCGCTGACCTGATGTCAGCTGGCCCTTTTGTGGCAGGTCTGAAATGCAGTGGTAAATGTATTTTTGGATCAAGTTCATTTTCACGGCAAAGAGGGATTTTGCAATTCAACTGATAACTCTTCATAACATTCTGGGGTATGTGCAAATTTCCATCATAAAAACTGAGGCAGCAGACTTTGTGGCAATTTAATATTTGTGTAATTCTCAAAACGTTTGGCCACGGCTGTAGGCTTTTTAGCAGAATTTAGAAGCTGCATTTAGGTGAGCTACCATTTTGCTGTGGTAAATGTAGGCCGGTGTACATGAAGAATTCGGCTCTGTTGACATCTTACCGTTCTGGGAATGCACACTAACATTTCAAAGCTCAACTAAACACATCTATTTAACGGTTTCAAAAATCTTAAGAGTTCCAGCATGCCAGGAATCTTGTCACATTTGCTGGTGTTCTCAACCAAACTCAAACCATCAAATTCATGGGTTTTGAAAGAATATGTACGTAAGTAAAGGTCATTATAATATACTTTCTTGGAGTTGTTCACTTGTTGGTGCTGAGAACTGTACCTATTTATAATTTTTTGTAAATATAACCTTTTTATAATTTTGGACTGACAATTCTATTTTTTTTTTTTTTCCCATAAAGATTGGAAGGTGTTCCAGTTGCATATGAGAATGTAAAAATAGTTGGAGAGCTTGCAGACATACATGATGATGTAGGATATATTCACCTAAATATTCAAGTCGACTTTGTCATCTTCCAGCCACAATGTGGAGAGAAACTTGTGGTAAGCAGTAGCATAATTTAATGTTTCAACTTTCCACTAAGATTGTTTGTTCTTTTTTCCTAAATCAGGAGTCCTATTCCACTACCATTCGCTCATTACTCACTCCATCACTACTCCTCCAGTTAGTGTGGCGAAGCTCTCCTTTACTGTGCACCTGTCATGTTATAATTGAGTAGAAAATTTTGAAATCAATTATGGTAAATGCGAGGCACTTAAGGGCTCTTTCACACGGGCGTTCCTTTTTTTTTGCCCGATCAGGTCCTTTTTTTTTTTTTTGTAACGGACACGGATGACACTTGTGTCATCCGGTCCGTATGTCCGTTTTTCATCCCATCCGTTTGCGGATGAAAAACTGACATAATGCATGTCTATGTAAAAACGGATGTCTGCAGATGACACCACTGACATCCGTTTTTGCTTCAGTTCCGTTTTTTGAAAGGAAGAAAAAATAGGGTTCTCCTCCGTTCAAAAAAACTGAACAGAACTGAACTGAACTGACAAAAAACGGATGTCAGAGGATGATCATCCTCTGACATCCGTATTTACATAGAGATACATTATGTCCGTTTTTCATCCGCAAACGGATGGGATGAAAAACGGACATACGGAACGCCCATGTGAAAGAGCCCTATCACTTTCCCTAGCCCTGATACAAAAACTGAAGGAGGCGTATCCCATTTAGTGGGCGTGTTCTTGTGTCAAGATTACCCCTGACCCCTCCACTCTATATGAAGTTACTTTTGAACCTATATTGCAGAAGATAGAACTGGATTTGCAAAACTGACAATCCTTACTCTGACCTGGTTCAGGTGGTGTAATGTGCTCAAAATGTCTCCTTCAGCTTCTTATACATTTCCATCCACATTCCACAAACCTATTACCACTCTTTTACAGGTTATGATGAGGTCCTTTTTCTGGACAAAACAGCACCTGCAGATAAGTCATTCTCTTTTATCCCTCTGCTAGGCAGATGGTGGTATTTGGCTTCCAGACATCGATAAGTACTATAAAGCCACTTATCTGACCTTGGTGGTCACTTGGTATTCTCAATCAACAGTGGGACAACAAAGTGTCTTTGTTCCCCAAGTTGTTTTTTTTTGTATGCATGAAGGTAAAAAAAACTTGTGCCTTTACTACCACTTTAAATGCCACCGTTTGTAGCACCTCGAACTACCAGGGATCACTCCTGCTCCTTTACGTCTCTCTCCAGTTATAGGGCACCTGAGTTTTCCCCTCAGCAGACATAGTAAACTTCTCTAACGCCTCCTACAGGTAATCAAAAGTAGAACCCAGCACTTTATTTTAAAGCAGAAGCATACTTACCCCAGCGATGCAGCGTTATTGAGCTCCCCATCTGGCCACTGACATTGCTTCGGAGTCTCCATCGCTGGCCACTTTCATTGGGCAGGCTGGGATGGTGTCACTCCCGTGCATGCATGTGCGTTAGCTAGATTTGGCATTGTCAAATTTGTACAATGACAGACGAGCAAGTAAGTAACTTTTTAATGCGGAAGAGGCAAAGCATGCCTAAAGTGCCACTTTAAATCAAGCCTGGCTGGACCATAAGCAGATTCAAACTATGCTTTTGCCCTATTGGACCTCCTTGTCGATTCTCAAAAAAGGCACTTTCTTAGGTCCTTACCAGCAGTGATGCAGGCAGTAATTTCAGCAAGCCGAGACTGCTGGCCCGCCACTCGTCTCACTCAGTACAGACAGGCCGCAGCCTGAGGGTTGGGGACCCCTGCTGTAGATACCTAATAAGGCTGAAGGCAAAGGAGTACATTAGCACACTTGCATACTAGGAAGTGGACTATTTTGTATACATTTTTCAGGGTAATGCTTAGGCATTTTCAATATTTCTAGATGTTCCTTATGAAATTGCAAATATTTATTTTTTAAATTCTTTTCTATTTTAACCACTTGCCTACTGGGTACTTAACGCCTTCCTGCCCAGGCCAATTTTCAGCGCTGTCCACTTGAATGACAATTGCGTGGCCATGCAGCACTGTATCCATATGACATTTGTATCATTTGGTTCACACAAATAGAGCTTTCTTTTGGTGGTATTTAATCACCACTGGGTTTTTGAATTTTTTGCTAAACATACGAAAAAAACTTTGCAAATAGGTAAATTTTCGGCTACAGTGATGGGCGGCGATGACGAGGCAGCACTGGTGGGCACTGTTTGGTGGCATTGATTGGCAGCAGTGGTGGGACTGCACTGATAATCAGGATACTGATAATCCGTGCTGATATCCCTTTTAAGAGAAGCATGTTATGGGCTCTACTCATGCTGACAGTGTGAGGAAAGGAGTGCCAATAATTGGCTTTTGTTTACATCGTGATTAGTTGTCTTTGGTATGTGGTAAAGGTCGCTGTGATCAGCTGAGTCCAAAATACTTCACGATCACAAACCTCACCGCAGGGGGCGAGCGGGCAGCACAATCACGAGAGGACATTATTGCATTCTCCTGGCAAAGTAAGCCAGTGCTGTACCTGTCATTTGGCTATAGTGCAGGCAGGAAGTGGTTAATGCTAGTATTTAGGTATTTTGTTCTTTAACCTCTTCATGCCCAAGCCCCTTTTTCTGACATTTGTTGCTTACAAGTTAAAATCAGTGTTTTTTGCTAGAAAATTATTTAGAACTCCCAAACATGTATTTTTTAATTTTATTTTTTTAGCAGAGACCCTAGAAAATAAAATGGCAATCATTGCAATTTGTCACACGCCATTTGCGCAGCGGTCAAATGCATTTTTCTTTTTTGGAAGAAATACACTTTCATGAATTATAAAAACAGTAACCTCAGCCCAATTTTTGCTGGAGGTTTTTTTTGCTGGAAATATTGCTCTTGCTCTAATGATCGCAGCGATACCTCACGTGTGATTTGAATTTCCGTTTACATATGCGGACGTGACCTGCGTATGCGTTCGCTTATGCACACGAGGTGCTTTAATTTCTTTATTTTTACTGTCCCTTTTTAAAAAAAAAATAAATAAAATTTGATTACTTTTATTGCTGTCACAAGGAATGTAAATCCCTTGTGACAGTAATAGGCAGTGACAGGTACTCTTTATGGGGGGGGGATCTGTGGTCTAAAAGTACCCAAACCTCTTCTCTGCACTTAAAAGCACTCAAAACGCCAAATTTGGCTGTTTTGAATGCTTTTTTTTTTTTTTTTTTATCTGGTGCCTTTAAGGCTCCAGTAACTGGAATAGTTTGAGTATTCGGTCAGCTGGCGGGAGACCTGGGCAAGCCGTGGGCGGGAACGTCCTCTCCCGCTCTTTGTAATAACCGAGCAGCTCCTTAGCCGCATCGGTTGTTACTACAAGAAAGCCGATTGTCGGATCGAAATAACGGTACTGGGATGAATGCCTCTAGCTGTAGGCATCACCCCGGTACAACCCCTTGAAGCTGAGGCCGCATATCCATCAGTGCGAAGGGGTTAAAGCTGTAAACGTTCATTAGTTAAAAATAACTTGACTGTATTCTAGCTATAGGGGGATTTGCCTTTGCTAAATAGTTTCTAATGGTGTCTGATCTGGGGCTAATATTCCTATCCATCCTACTTACTAAGGATTGGAAACAGTTATGTGAATAACTGGTGGGCTGATGTATATGCACATTCTTGTTCTAGGTCAGGGGTCTCCAAACCGTGGTCCTCCAGTTGTTCAGGAACTACAATTCCCATCATACCTAGTTGTGTCTGTGAATGTCAGTTGTACAATGCCTCGTGAAATTTGTAGTTTGAAGATCCCTGTTCTAGGTCAATAACTGACTAGGCAGCGAAACAAATGAACAAGGGCAGTTCTCAAAGTTTTGTCCTGAAATGTTCCCTTTTTAAAGCAAACAAAATGGTAACGGGCATGATATTGAAAACCAAATCAACTTTCAGTTGACTCGGTAGGAGGCATGTTGGACGTCTGCAATAAAACTTACTGCTTTCTCACGGAGAAGGAATCCACTCTTGACGCTGCCGGCAGGGGACAGGCTTCTCTACTCGGTTGCGGCAGCAATAAAGACAAAACAAATTGTAAGACTGACGTTGAACAACTTTTGTTTTGATGCACTTGGAATGTATTCAGCTAATTTTAACCTGAAGGTTTAATTAGGGTTTGGGTCACCTTTGTTCTAAAATAGCATGCTGATTATAATGTTTGTATTTTTTTTTTTTTTTTTTTAGGGTGTTGTCAATAAAGTGGCTCCAAGTCATATTGGCTGTCTGGTTCATGGTTGCTTCAATGCCTCTGTACCAAAGCCCTTTAAGATGCCTATTGAAGCTTGGCAGCATGTAGGAGTGAAGGTCGGAGACCACATGGAGTTTGAAGTGTTCCGATTAGATTCGGATGCTGTTGGTGTTTTTTGCATCCGTGGAAAGATGGAGAAGAAGTAAGTTGTGTAACTGCTGCCAGTCTAGCCCCTTTCAAAACTTGGAATGCCATCAGATTTTTGCTGCAATGTCTATCTTTAAAGCTAGAGCCCCACAAGCAATTGAATTTCTAAAAGCAGCACTTGTAAGGGTTTAATGTCAATAAGGCACACAAGGCTCAGTCCACTCACCAAAGACCGTTTCAGAACTTTTCAACCCACTTACAAGATATAAGAAAGTTCTGCCTTGGCAGTGGCGAATTCAGCACATATCTAAATATTCCTATCTGGCCAGCTCTGTACACTCAACACTCCTGATTTTTAAAGCTGCCTGCCTGTGGATTAGGCTGCACAGAAAACCTGAACGTTGTCCAGAGCCCTTTAAAGAGAAAAATGGATTTACATCATCACTTTCTTTCTCTGCAGCTTCTAAAATAAAAAAAAAAAAAACATAGCCTGGGCAACAGAAAAATGTCTACGTTTTTGCAGTGTGTAGAAGATGGATTCATCTCCGATGATGGCACTAAGGCTCGATTCACGTATATGTGAATTGGATGAGTTTTGAATATGAAAGAGATTGCACTTTTTATGATTAAAATAGTTCACTTCAGTCTGATTATTAGATTTGTGTTAACTTCTAGACAAGTATAGCACTCCTAATTTAAAAAATATTTGTAAAGAGTCATCAGGTTAAAGAAACCCTGTTACCAACTTAAAAATGTATCAAATGCTTACTTGCAGCATTTTTTCCTTCCCATAAGTTTTTTTTTTTTGTTTTCTTGCAATGTGCCTTTAAGCCCCCGATCATACTGACTGCAGCTTTGAAATTGTGGACCTTCAGCTGAAATCGCACGACTTCAAAGCCACATCTCAGTGTGACTTTGAGTGTGGCTTCACGTACAGATGTCTATTCAAGTCGCACCCAATATCGCCAAAAGTAGTGCATGTACTATTCAAATTGATGCGGCACTGCAAAATGGGCATCTCCCTGATTTGAACAGTGAAATTGCCAGCAATAGGATGTGACTTTTCATGCGATTTGATGTGTCAAATCGCATGATAAGTCGCTCCAATGTAATGAGAGCAAATTGACTACTCCATGAAGAATCCGTTGTTTTGCACAACCTCCTCTTTCCTTATAATAGTCATACTCTCTCTTTTCCTGAAAGTGTCTTTTTAATCTGTGCTGGCCCAGCTTTTCAACCCTTCCTCTCCCTATATAACCTTTTATGTGAAGTCCAGGGAGGAACGGGGGAGAATACTACAGTGTTACTTGAGTGACAGCTCTGAATCTGCTTGGAGTGCTGACATCACTTCCAAGATGGCAGTACCCAGCAACAGTCTACACAAGGCAGGTATTTTAGAAGTTGAATTACATGCATAAATTACATAAAATGTGCATATAATCCTTTGGAAAGGTTTTTGATTTCCTCTTTATAAAAAAAGAACATTTGGGGACCCAAGTTCTGCACCACATTAAGTGTTAATTGCTGCAAGCTAAAATTAATCAAAGTGCCAGATCTTCCTTTTGTTCAAGGATCAGTGAATTTTCTAGTTATGTGAAACAATTGTTCAACCCTTTTACTGCCACTGATCTATATCATACGTTGGTGGTAGGAGGGGGTTTTACACAAACTCCATGTGTGTAAATCGGACAGGTTGAATTTCAAAAGGGAACGTTTAGGTGGCTGTACAGCTGCCCGACCGCATTCATAGACCCCCAGTATATTGCCACCACCTCCATGTTTTCTGGGCTCGGCTGTCTCCCCAACAGGCCCAAGACCTGCAATGTCTGTTTGCTGATCTCCTCTAGCTAGGAAGAACTCAGAAGCAGTGAGGATTTTGACTGTCATTTACCCTGATGATCAAACTTCGTTAGCTTAGTGTAGGGGGTGACATCAGTGGTCCAACAGCTCTATGATGTCTCAATAAATTAGAAAACCTGTCAAGTGAACATGCCGTCACATAGGGGGCTTTTGGTCCCCTATATGATTTCCACTCACACTAATATATACAGTGGGTACGGAAAGTATTCAGACCCCCTTAAATTTTTCACTCTTTGTTATATTGCAGCCATTTGCTAAAATCATTTAAGTTCATTCTTCTTCCTAATGAATGTACACATAGCACCCCATACTGACAGAAAAACAGAATTGTTGACATTGTTGCAGATTTATTAAAAAAGAAAAACTGAAATATCACATCGTCCTAAGTATTCAGACCCTTTGCTCAGTATTTAGTAGAAGCCCCCTTTTGATCTAATACAGCCAGGAGTCTTTTTGGGAAAGATGCAACAAGTCTTTCACACCTGGATTTGGGGATTCTCTGCCATTCCTCCTTGCAGATCCTCTCCAGTTCTGTCAGGTTGGATGGTAAACGTTGGTGGACAGCCATTTTTAGGTCTCTCCAGAGATGCTCAATTGGGTTTAAGTCAGGGCTCTGGCTGGGCCATTCAAGAACAGTCACGGAGTTGTTGTGAAGCCACTCCTTCATTATTTTAGCTGTGTGCTTAGGGTCATTGTCTTGTTGGAAGGTAAACCTTCGGCCCAGTCTGAGGTCCAGAGCACTCTGGAGAAGGTTTTTGTCCAGGATATCCCTGTACTTGGCTGCATTCATCTTTCCCTCGATTGCAACCAGTCGTCCTGTCCCTGCAGCTGAAAAACTCCCCCACAGCATGATGCTGCCACCACCATGCTTCACTGTTGGGACTGTATTGGACAGGTGATGAGCAGTGCCTGGTTTTCTCCACACATACCGCTTAGAATTAAGGCCAAAAAGTTCTATTTTGGTTTCCTCAGACCAGAGAATCTTATTTCTCACCATCTTGAAGTCCTTCAGGTGTTTTTTTAGCAAACTCCATGCGGGCTTTCATGTGTCTTACACTGAGGAGAGGCTTCCGTTGGGCCACTCTGCCATAAAGCCCCGACTGGTGGAGGGCTGCAGTGATGGTTGACTTTCTACAACTTTCTCCCATCTCCTGACTGCATCTCTGGAGCTCAGCCACAGTGATCTTTGGGTTCTTCTTTACCTTTCTCACCAAGGCTCTTCTCCCCCGATAGCTCAGTTTGGCCGGACGGCCAGCTCTAGGAAGGGTTCTGGTCGTCCCAAACGTCTTCCATTTGAGGATTATGGAGGCCACTGTGCTCTTAGGAACCTTAAGTGCAGCAGAAATCTTTTTGTAACCTTGGCCAGATCTGTGCCTTGCCACAATTCTGTCTCTGAGCTCTTCAGGCAGTTCCTTTGACCTCATGATTCTCATTTGCTCTGACATGCATTGTGATCTGGAAGGTCTTATAGACAGGTGTGTGGCCTTCCTAATCAAGTCCAATCAGTATAATCAAACACAGCTGGACTCGAAGGTGTAGAACCATCTCAAGGATGATCAGAAGAAATGGAAAGCACCTGAGTTAAATATATGAGTGTCACAGCAAAGGGTCTGAATACTTAGGACCATTTGATATTTCAGTTTTTTCTTTTTTAATAAATCTGCAACAATGTCAACAATTCTGTGTTTTTCTGTCAGTATGGGGTGCTATGTGTACATTCATGAGGAAGAAGAATGAACTTAAATGATTTTAGCAAATGGCTGCAATATAACAGAGTGAAAAATTTAAGGGGGTCTGAATACTTTCCGTACCCACTGTGTGTGTGTGTCTGTATCTGTGTGTGTGTGTGTGTGTGTGTGTGTGTTCTATATATTTTGGGTACCAAAGTTTGTTGTTTCATAGATGCACTCAATTTTAAGGCTTCACAGAGGGGGCATCCATTTACTCGGTGCAACGTCATCTTTTATATTTGACATAAAAAAATGAATGCTAGTGTATTTATTGAATTTGCACTGGATAAACCATTACGCTAATCACATGCGAGATAGATTGTATCTACCACCATTTTATTCTCCAGCGTCTGCTTTAAGAAAAGTAAAATAGTTTGGGGGCTTTAACAAGTCTTCAGGCCTAAAATGATTTTATATTCTTGTTTGCTTAAAATGCAAAATTGATAAGATGTCGGATTGTGTTGTATAAAGAGGTACCAGACACATCAAGCCTTAAAATTGTGCACTCGTGAAATTGCAAAAAACTATAGTACCAAAAAATCTCCGTAGGCCACACTTTAAAAGTCTTTCCAAGTTATCAGTTTAGAGTTGCCTTTGAATTTATGTTTACATACACGTGCTTGCACTATGCTGAGCGCTTTATATGGTGTATTGATGGAGATGCTTCACTTTTTTTTTTTTTTCTCCTTTTGTAAGTTTTTTCAGTTTTCCACATTTATTTTTATGTTTATAGTTGCTGTTACTTTTCACCACCACTTGCATATAAATGCAAACATACCTAAAATTCATAAACTTGCATAAATGCTCAATCTATATAAAAGCCATATCGTTTAACCTGTTTAAACAGGGTTGAACACCTTTTAAGCATTCTGAATAGGTGGAAAGCATTTTAGAAACATGTTTTAAAAGGGAGGCGGAGTTATAATGCAAGTTTTTTGTTCTGCCTTCTTTTTACAGAATGGAGATTGATGCCATAGAGCGGTTAAATGAGGCAACTAAGGAACAAATTGGTGAAGTTTCTTCTGAAAACGTGAAAGCTGCAGAAGATGGTGCGAACGCTGAGTCAAATGAGATCCCTGAAGATGCTCCAAAGAAAAAAGCTAAGAAACATGCTTTTCAGGAAACACTGATACATATTGTTCCTGGAAATCCAGAGGGTCCAGCTGAGACCAACACAACAACCTTGGAAAAAATCCCTAAGAAAAAATCCAAAAAGAGAAAATATCAGGAATTAAATTCTCAGACTGACTTTGCTGAGGTTGAGCATATTTCTGCTGTGGATAATGCTGAGAAAAGTTTATTCCAATCGGTTGATAATCTGTCTAAGAAAGAACGCAAAAAGAAAAAACATCAAGATAGCCTGCCTAGTGTTGACATTGACAATAACAACATCAGAGTGGAAAACTGCAGTATATTGGGCCATGGCTTTGAAACTTTGGTTCCTTCTAGTGAAGAACAGCCTAAAAAGTCAAAGAAAAAGAAACGTAAGGAGAATTCGGATCAAAGTCTTACTGAAAGTTTACAGAATGGAATAACAGAAGGGCCAACCTTTACAGAGAGTAGCGTCTCGGAGGACCTAGGGGCTGAAGTTGTAACTATTCTAGAAAAAATTAAAAAGAAAAAACGCAAGCTATCGTCTGTCATTGAGGACTCCACTCTAGAATCCACTAATGGTGGAATAGACTTTGTATCCCAGGAACCCCAGCTTGATAACCTCACAATCCAGCAAGAGACCCCAAAGCAGAAGAAGCATAAAAGGAAATCTCGTGATCATGTGTTAGCTGCAAGCGATGGTGCTTACCTTGCTGTGGACAGTTTTTTGCCTGCTTACAGCCAGGAGTTTGCAGAACCAAAAGCCAAAAAGAAACGGAAAGAATAATTTTTCAGATTAAGAAATATGTAAAATTCTATTTTCTTATTGAATATATATTTTAATTCTGACCGAATGGTGTGTCAATTACATTTTAAAAAATCAATTAGAATGCATATTCTTACCATAAACATTTTTGAATTATTTAATAGGAACCTCCCCAGCCACAGCACATTTAGTAAGACCTGTAACATGGAGTTTCCACACGCAGAACACTGCTCCTCAGATGATAAAATGCATTTTCTTGTTTATGAAAGATCATTAGTGGCATATACTTTTTAATAAAAAAAAAAAAAAAACTTATTCAGGCAATTCAAAGAGATATATTGATGTGCAGGAATTCATATCAACCTCAGAATTCTCTTATCCCAGTTCATGTCCAAGAAGGGATGAATTCTGATTAGTTACTGTGTTTAGAACCATCCTCTTTGCCTGGTTAAGAGTCTGTAGGGTCCAGACTCTTGTGTACATTCTGTAATTAAAATGGCTATAGCCAGACTTATTGCTGTGGCAATCTGCTGCCATTAGAAGATTTTGCAATTGACAAAGCCGCTTCCTTTCGAGATGATCAAAGGATTAGCAGGTCTATTGGGGGGTTGAATCCCCATACACACTGGTGGTAAACTGACAGCTCAGGAGGAGCCGCTGTACTAACTATCCAACATTAGTACAGTGATTTCCCCTGCTGTTCTATTGTTCTCTGACAGGGGGACGGCTTCCCCACCAGAACACACTGGTCAGCGCTTTTAGCCATTGGCTGAGAGCGCTGATCGGGAGCCAATCACCAGACCTTTTTTGATCATGCCCCTTCGACAGAAGCCAGTTGAATGGCTTCTATTGAACTGGCCGAAGCCGCCCGACATTTGGCCTGTGTGTACTAGACAAGCAGTGACAGGAGCTTGCAGTAACATGGACTTGTGGGGTGGGCTTAAAATTACAGAATGATTTTTGAGCACCTGCTGGAGCAGATTTATAATTGATCCCTTTTTCTGCAAAAGTTTCAAAAGACTTTCAGTATTTCTAGATCTGCCGCTAGATTTCTTCCCCTTTATATGCAGGGCAAGTGGTCTAAAAATGACAGTAGGGATGACCTATACTACTGCCAGGTGTGATTGAACTACTGCAGACATTGCGGTTGATTTCCTAAAGGCAAATAGTGTTCACTCTGCAAGGGAAGTTGCCTTCTGCAAGGGAATTTTCCACATAGTTTAGTGAATGATGTATGAACCGCTGCTGTCTACCACTATTCAATCACTGTACAAGCAAAAAAAAAGTTTTTTTTTTTTGAATGTTTTTGGTTACTTTTTGCAGATTGAAATTTCAATTCATTCGCTAAGCTCTGGGGAAAAGTCCCCTTGCAAAACTAAGACTATTTGCTTTTAGTAATTTAACCCCAGTACAAGCTTTTTTTTCTCCCCCCCCCCCCCCCCCCCCAAACAAAATCCTGTAAATAAAAGAGAACTATTTGTAAGAAACCCTGGTTTAGGTTATATTTTGTCAGAATTGGTGGACAGATTGGTTCTCCTGTAAAAGGGGAGAGATCTTTAAATTAAGCAATAATACATTTAAAAAAAAAAATACTGAATAATAATATATGGGATTGGTTTGTATAAAATCTATTTACTGGTGTCCTTTAAAGCCGTATTAACTACTTCCTGTCCATCCTGTAGCTAAAAAGACAGCTACAGTGCGGGCTTCCAGTTTCAGGAGGGCATCTATGGATGTCGTCCTAGAACCCCACCTAATGCCTGTCTCTGCTGTGTGACTTCGGCGCGACTTTGAAGTCGGACCCCAGCATGACTTTGGTTAATTAATTTTTAAGTCGGACCAAAAGTAGTGCAGGAACCTTTTTCCAAATCGCACAGATTGGAACTGTTCCGTCGCACAGAATTGCTCCAGGTAACTTGCATGCTTTCAGGGTTTGTTACTTAAAAGGGCAGCAGGATGGGGTAAAGCACACACTTACATGTACTGCAAATGTTTTCTATAAATACAATGGCCATTAATAAACATGGAAGTTTACAATAATATCAACCACTATTATTACAGTTTTATTACGTTTTGACAAGAGCTCTTCAACCTATGACTGAAATTTTTTTTTTTTTTTTTTTTTTTTTTTTTTTTTTTTAAAGGTCAGAAGGTGTTTTCTTTTTTGTCTCACGTTTAACAAAATGCCATGTGCTAAGAACACGAAAATATAAACTCCACTTTAGCCTGACTTGTGATAACGCCATCAAAGCAGAAGATGTTCATTCAGGTGGATATGTATAAGTAAAAGGTTTATATTTTACAATTCTTGTGTGTGCTTAAGGCCTGGTTCACACCTATGTATGTAAGTTGCAGTTTGCATATTCCAGGTGCATTTTTCAATACACGTTTTTGATTCATTGAAGTCTATGGAATCAAAAACCATAAAAAAAAAAAGTCCCTGGCCCTTTCCATAAAATGCAGATGTGAACGTGGCCCAAAGAAAACCATGTACATGGACTGCAGTGCATTTCTTCAAAACTGAAAATGCACAAAAAATGCATAGGTGTGAACCAGGCCTTACATGAGACTTAAAGCGGTAGTATCACGCTTTTTGACACTTTTACCTACAGGTAAGCCTATAAGGCTTACCTGTAGGTACAAATAATATCTCCTAAACCGGCATGGTTTAGGAGATATTTACAGTGCATGAAGCCGCTCTCGCGAGTGGCGCATGCGCTCTGAAGGTCCGGAGGGACCTTCAATTAATTTGCCGGGAGCTCGCCGGAAAATCACTCCCGCGCGCATGCGTGACGTCATTGTGGCTCCGGCCAATCATCGCGCCGGAGCCGTCTCTTCCGGCCAATCACCGCGCCGGAGCCGCCGAACCCAGAAGAGACGGCGAGGGATCATGTCAGCGCCCGCCGCGATGTCTGGGGGTCTGTGTCGGGGTTTCGTTCTAAGGTAAGTTACACATAATGGGCTAGTATGCGATGCATACTAGCCCATTATGCCTTGGTCTTGCAGTTTTTTTTTTTTTTCTAGGGTTTACAACCGCTTTAAAGTGATTTTAAAGACTTTTTTTTTGTAACATTATACTTGTATGCTCTATGCAGTGAATTTGCATAGAGCAGTCTGGATCCTCTTATCGGCTCCCTCTTCACTGCTCCTAGCCCCTCCCTCCTGTCGAGAGCCCCCACAGCAATCAGCTTGCTATGGGGGCAGTCGAGCTGCAGCTCCGTGTGCCCATTCAGACTCAAAGCTGTGGTTTGGGCCCCCCCGATTGGCTAACTTTGGCAGCCAAAGGCGCCATGCCTGTGTCTCAGCCAATCCAGAGGGTGAGTTACAGACAGTTGAGGACTCGTGGATAGAGATGGGGCTCAGGTAAGTATTAGGGGGTGCTGAGGGGAGGCTGCTTCACACAAGGCTTTTTATCTGAATGCATTAAAAAAAACCTTCTGCCTTTACAACTCCTTTAAAACAAGGTAATGGAAATCTGGCCTGGATGCAAATTGCAAGTGTACTCGTAAAACAAGCTGAGCACTCTCTTGCACATGAATCTAATCAGTAAAAGCTAATTAAAGCCTAGTACACACAATCAGAAAATCATACAAAAAATGCTGCCTTTTGAAGCGATCGTACGATAATCCAATCATGAGTATACAGCTTTCGAGAGCCTTTCAGGACCGGTCATGTGAAATTATCCAATGGGACAAGCACCAAGATTTTTCTTGTACTATACCAGATTGTATGATTTTCGCTTAACCAGTACAGTTTTCATCTGAAAATGCAATACAATCCATTGCATCACTTCCAAATTATTGTAACTTTGGTAACCCCCTTTATTTTCAATATGAGACTAGCATGCAAAAAAAAAGACAATCCTTTTTCTGATAATCTCATTGTGTGTATCACTTTGTATTACTAGCATTAGTAATATTGTGTTGTATTACTAGCATTAGTAAATAGATAGAAAATGATATACCTTCCTTTTTTTTTTTACTGTATTTTCTGGCGTATAAGACTTTTGAACCTCAAAAAAATCCCCCAAAAATGGGGGGTTGTCTTATACGCCGAGTATAATATCTCCAAGGTAACCTAAGTATAAGTATTACCGGTAGATGTAATCTCAAGACGCTGGCTGTGTGGGAATCCTGTACCAGTATACCGTAGCTTCGGCTACATACAGTGTACCGCGCTGAGCCAATCAGGGAGAGCGATGTATTCTATTATTGAATGCAAAGCCTGCTCGGATTGGCGGAGTAACTGCCAAGACTCTGCCAATCCGAGCAGGCTTTGCATTCAATAATAGAATACATCGCTCACTGTGATTGGCTTAGCGCGATACACTGTATGTAGCCGAAGCTACGGTATACCGGTACAGGATTCCCACACAGCAGCGTCTTGAGATTGCATCTACTGGTAATACTTAGGGTACCTTGGAGATATTACATATTACAGTACTAGGGTACCTTGGAGATTTATGAATAATCTGTTTTTCAATGGTGTTGCCTTGCTTCGGAAGGGGGGGGGGGTAGTCTTATACGGCGAGTATAGCCCAAAACCTATGTTTTAACTTGAAAATTAGGGGGGTCTTATACGCCGGAAAATACGGTAGTTACTTCCTGGTGTCCTAGTCAAATTGTCAAAAATCCCAGGAGTCTTCAGGAGCGGGGGTTGTTTTTCAAAGTTTACTAAAGCATAGAGACATGGATGAGGGAGTTTACTTTGAATATCAAAAATGAATTAAATAGCGTTTTAGATTTGTGATGCTCGTATCCAGTGTAGTTCCGCTTAATATTAAGTATGGTATTTTTAAATCTTCAACTTTCATCAAAAAAACTTGGTTCTACAACCAGCAAATTACTCATTCTGAATTTTCTGTAATGGGGTGATACTATCTTTTGCTCAACTGTACCACTGTAATGTCACCTTGTTCCATGGGCTTACAACAGAGATTAAAAAGTGGTAATGTTAAGATATTATAAAGGGGCATTGTCCACTGTTGTCACCCTTAAGAGTGATCATACAGCTATCCCTGGAGTGCATGTAGACAGGAAGTGGCTTCATGTAGGCTGCCCTGAGATACAACAAAGGTTAAATTAAAATGGCTGGCATTTGATTAGGACAGACCCTGCTTAACAAGCTAAAAGCATTTATTAAAACTGGAGCACTCAGAATCTCTGGTGCAGCTTTGCATGGTAGCCAATCGGCCTCTAAATTCAGCTTGTTCAATTAAGCTTTGAAAAAAGAATCTGGAAGCTGCAGCCATGACCCTGGTATTGTTTTTGTTGAGGCAGTGATGCTTTTTTTTTTTTTTTTTTTTTTTTTTTTTAATAAGCAATCCTAGCTGCTAAAAAGCCACTGGATGCTGTTACATGCAGCGAAAGGGCATCCCTTAATTCCCTTGCTCTCCTGTCCCTCTGGGAAACCCAGAAGTGAAACTTTTTATAGAGATGACCGAGGACAAGAAGGTCCCTGATTATATCTATGGTCTAAGAAACGGGAAGTGACGAGTATGTTGTCCCTTCCGGTTATGGTAGAATGTTACCAGGCTGCTACCAGCCTGTCCAAAGCATTTGATCTGATGCTTTTAAGGGCAGCAGAGAGGTTTTGTCTAATAAACCACAGATGTATCAGTAAAGAGTACCTGTCACTGCCTATCCTATTACAAGGGATGTTGTTCGTGTTGTGATGGCAATAGCGTTGATCAAAAAAAAAAAATTAAATAAAATGACTAACAAAATTGGACGCATGCGCTGGTCATGCATGCACATGTAAATTGTGTTTGCACCACACACGTGAGGTATTGCTGCAAATATTATAGTGAGAGCAATAATTCTAGCATCAGACCTGTGTAACTCAATACTGGTAACCTGTGAAGGCTTATAAAGCATTGCCTTTGGGGATTTTTAAAAACCAAAGTTCAGCACCAGTCCATGAGCTGCACAGTTATAAAGCATCAATTATTAGATATCAATTTACTTGGGATAACCTCATCATTTATATTTGACCAAACAATTGGGTATTATATTGTGTTTTTGTGCATTTTTTCAAAAAATGTTGCGTTTGAAAAACCACTGTGCAAATACTGTGTGACATTAAAAAAATTGCAACACCCACCGTTTTATTCTCTAGGGCAGAGGTCTCCCACTTTCTAAACAGAGCTAGTCTACTACCCTATAGACATTAGGAGGGCTGGACTGTGGCCAGTGGGAGTTGAAAATCTGTGGAAAGAATAGTGCCCCATCTGTGGTGTCAGTGGAAAGAATAGAGCCTCAGGGGGAAAAGTGACCAAGGGCTGAATAAAGGCACTCAAAGGACCTCATCTCGCCCCCAGGCTGCAGTTTGGAGACCACTGCTCTAGAGCCTTTGCTTAAAAAAAAAAAAAAAATGTATATAAATGTTTGGGGGTTCCAAGTCATTTTCTAAAGTAGATTTTTACAAATATGTAACAAGTATTATTTATGCATCGGTGTTGAAGTGGTTAAAGCATACGTCCAGCATTACTGACACTTTAAAGCTGAACTCCAGCTTTTGATGCACTTTACATAGTTTGTTTGGGCCAAGCTGGCTGGCTGTTTGATATCGAATGTGCAAAAAAAGCTATCAGCGCAGTTATGTGAAATAAATAGCGACATTTTTTTTTTTTTTTTTTAAAGAATATATTCGGCAGCCACCATGAGATAGTGTTATCCACTTCCACAATATAAGTAATTCATAACAAACCGGTGCTGCGCCAGAAAAATGAATATGTCAAAAAATGTGTATAATGACAATATGTGTAAATAATAAGCAAACTCAATGACCTTAAATCATAAGTGCTTCCTAATATCACTCAAAAACTAAATAAGTGTCAATAAATCAATGTGTGCATACACTCAAAATCATGAAATTAAATGTCCATAAATAGGTGCATTCCAATCCTCAAAGTAATGGCCACCACAGACGTGATTAATATATGGTATTGTTCTTCACTCCACCGCCACCAGAGATCAAAGCCTCTCACCTTAAGATTTGACCCAGACCACTGAGTCAAAAACAGCTTTTTTACCCCTCTGGGGTCACAGGCAGATGTCACCAAATTGTAAGGAGGTCTCAGATGGATGCACAGGGACAAGGTAACTGCGATGGTGCCACTTTCACACAGGGATCACCACATAAGCAAAGAAGCAAAAATAAATCTAATGCTCTCCGTGCAGATAAGCTGATAACAGTCGTTTATTAAAATCAATATACTCACAAACAGCCACTTGGAGTCATGCTTGTAACAATGAGATCGCTGAGAGGATACACCAATCAGCAGGGAAGGCTCTGTCCCCTATACGCATTACATCTAAACCTATTGGGTGCAGACTTCAACAGTAGAGAGGTCTCTCTACTGTTGAAGTCAGCGCCCAATGCATGCTCATATTCAGCCAAATGATTCAGAACTCATTGGATGGTGCGTCACAGTGCAGATGGACAATGACCCGAAGCATACTGCGAAAGCAACCAAAGAGTTTAAGGGAAAGAAGTGGAATGTTATGCCATGGCCAAGTCAATCACCTGACCTGAATCCGATTGAGCATGCATTTCACTTGCTGAAGACAAAACTGAAGGGAAAATGCCCCAAGAACAAGCAGGAACTGAAGATAGTTGCAGTAAAGGCCTGGAGGAGCATCACCAGGGATGAAACCCAGCGTCTGGTGAGGTCTATGCGTTCCAGACTTCAGGCTGTAATTGACTGCAAAGGATTTGCAACCAAGTATTAAAAAGCGAAAGTTTGATTTAGGATTGTTAATCTGTCCCATTACTTTTGGTCCCTTAAAAAGTGGGAGGCACATATAAAAACTTGTAATTCCTGCACTGTTCACCTGATTTTGGATGTAAATGCCCTTGAATTATGAAAAATGGAGAGGGCACTGAAAAACTCAGCGACAGGGAAAAGTCCCGGCCCCGACAGTTAGAGCCGGATAGCCCTACCACAAAAAAATGATTAGAGCCAATAGCCCTACACTTAGAGATTGGTTTAAAAGAATCAAATACACTTATAATATGGAATATCTAGGTGGTAGAGAGGCGGATTTAAACAAGAGATTTTCTTGAATAAATGGGAGGAATTTAAAAAAACTAGCAGATATGCAGGAATTTGGAAGGAATAGGGGAGAAGGAGGAACAAGCATAGATGAGTATAGAGAAAGAGGGGAGGATGCACAAGAGTGGAATAGAGTTATGGAGGTGTAAAAGGGGGGAGGGGGGGTTTGGTTTGCTGGGAAGGAGAGACATAGCATAGTTGAAACACAGGATCTCTCTTTTACTCCCTGACAGAACAGCGGTCTGCCTTGTTTACATAGGCAGACCACCATTCTGTCATTTCTCCAAACTATCAGCGACCACTGAACTTGCTGATTGGCTCCCGCTGTGTGGCACTCCAGGAGACGTGCACCCCTATATGACCTGTGACGTGCACAAACAAACTAACATGTACGTGATTTTGCGCAGCCGGCCGTCCTGCCGCAGTATATATGCAGTGGGCGGTTCCGGAACTGGTTATTATTCAGACAGGGGATTAAAAGGGTATAATCCTATCCTTCGGACTGGAGAAAAGAGCTTTTAATGCTTTTTAATTCTCTTAAGAAAGTTTTAGAGTGACTCAGAATCAGATTTGGATTCTTGACCACGCTAAAATCGTGGTTAACGCGTAATGCGTGTTTGAATGGCATTTATTCTTAATTTCACCCTGAGCTCACGAAAAAAAGAAAAAAAAAAAAAAAAAAGGCATTTTTTTACTGCGACAAAATGCTGTCGCTCTAAAATTGCAACAAAAAATGCGAAAAACGTGATGCTCCCACATCACTGCATGTGAACGGGGCTCAGGGTAAACATTTATTGCTGAGCTCAATAAAGCTGCATTATCTCCACATGAAAATTACTGTTGGAGATGACTGCCAGGAAAAAAAAAAAAAATCATCCTGCATCCACACCACGAAAAAGGAAACCAATTTATGGTAATTTCTGATATAACCACATGATGGCACTGTTGTGCTGTTAATAAAACACATTTCCTAGTCTAGCACCTAAAGGATGTTAGTTGGTTACATGTAATATTATGTCCATTCAGATGGCTTATGCCTTATAGCTAGGGTTGCCACCTCATCCCTTTAAACCAGGACCCATGAATTACACAGGTTCTGAGGCAATATAATGCACACAAGGCACTAAGTGAGTTTACCACCTTAATCAGCCACAGAACCTGTAATGTATGTCCTGGCTTAAAGGGATGAGGTGGCAACCTTACTTATAGCAGGGTAAGCAACCTTTGTGAGGCGGAAATCTACCTGCACAACATTAACCACTTCAATACAGGGCAATTTCACCCCTTCCTGCCCAGGCCAATTTTCAGCTTTTAGTGCTGTTGCATTTTGAATGACAATTGCGCGGTCATGCAACACTGTACCTACACCAAATTTATGTAGTTTCCCCCCACAAATAGAGCTTTCTTTTGGTGGTATTTGATCACCGCAAGGTTTTTTTCTTTTTTGCTAAACAAATAAAAAAAAGACCGAAAAGTTTTACAAAATTGTATAACATAAAACAAAATTTTTTTTTTTTTTCAATAAATATGTTTTTCCCTGCACTCATGAGACTGCACTGACAGGCAAATACATATTCGCCAGCACACCAAGGCTCTTGCAAAAGCAGTCCAAAATTTATTGAAGTTGCGATCACATCAAAAATGGTGCAACGTTTCGGAGCCGCACAGGACCCCTTCGTCAGGCATGTGATGAAGGGGTCCTGTGCAGCTCCGAAACGTTGCACCATTTTTGATGTGACGCAACTTCAATAAATTTTGGACTGCTTTTGCAAGAGCCTTGGTGTGCTGGCGAATATGTATTTACCTGTATCTAATCCAGTTGCCAACTGGTGATCGCTTCAGCACCCAACACATAAGAGCCTACAAACCAGGAAGGTGTGCGATAGGAATATGTACTACATGCACTGACAGGCACTGATGAGGAGGCACTGATAGGCGGCACTGCTGGGCACTGATAGGCGGCACTAGTGGGCACTGATAAGCAATAATGGGCACTGGTGGGTGGCACTGATAGATGGCAATGATGGGCACTGGTGGGCTCCCTGAGCCCTGATTGCCATCCCTGGTGGCCATAGTGGGCATCCCTGGCGTCATTTGCCCATAGGGCGGGTGGGAAGTGGTTAAAGATCACCGGGATTCGGCACCATTAAAAAAAAAAAAAAAAAGGACAGGCCTAACTAAATAGTAATGAAAACTTATAAGAAACCTATAATATAAATATCACTATAAAAATATATACTTACACTACCTAAGAAAGGGACAGTGTCAGTCATTAGGATAGTTGACAGTGTCTGAAGGCCTGAGGTTGGTGGTAGGACAGTGAACGGCGTGTGGATGGTGTCAGTAGACATGTCCTGAGGGCAGTGGATGATGTTAGTAGGGCAGAGAACGGGGTCAGTAGAGCAGTGGGCAGTGCAAGTAGTTTTTTTTTTTTTTTTTATTGATGTAGCACCCTACAGGTAGGTGTTAGGTAAAGTATAGTGGGCCTTGGCTGCTTAACAGCAGGGCCATGATTTCAGATGGACTGTCATGTCTCCCAGGTGAGGTTACTGAGAGGGGAGTCTCCCCACTGGCTCTGTGAGGATTCTCATAGGGCAGTGGAGGAAACCCAATCAGTGGCTCAGTCAGGCTTGTATCTACCCCAGAAGGCAGATTCTGCCGCAGAGGATTCTGGGAGTGGGTATTAAGTTTTGAAGGGAACGCATGACACAGCATCTTTAGCAGGAAGCAGAGTCCCAGGAGGGAGAGTACGGCTGTCTCTCCTCCTGTCAGAGGAAGCGGGTGTCCTGGGTATCCAAAGAGTGTGAAGCTGAGCTGCAGAGGGGATCCGGTGTGCCCGAGAACCAGCGGAGAGAGAGAGAGAGGGGGGTCCAGTTTCAGGAAAGCCTACAAAGGTCATGAGTACTGTGGATTTCCCCTGGGGGTCTGCCTAGAGTCAGAGGGGACCACTCCGGAGAAGGTTCTAGGGATCCAGGAGTCAGCCTGGTCAGAGGACCCTGAAGTATTAGAGAGGGTGCCTAGGTAGAGGACCCTGAAGTGTCAGAGGGGGTACCTAGTCAGAGGACTATGAAGTATTAGAGGGGGTACATAGGAAGAGGACCCTGAAGTATTAGAGGGGGTACATAGGAAGAGGACCCTGAAGTATTAGAGGGGGTACCTAGGTAGAGGACCCTGAAGTATTAGAGGGGGTACCTAGGAAGAGGACCCTGAAGTATTAGAGGGAGTACCTAGGTAGAGGACCCTGAAGTGTGAAAGGGGGCGCCTGTAGTTTGGGCCCTGAAGAGTCAGTGTACAGTGGGAAGTGTACGAGTTAAGAGTTGCAGCAGCACAAGTATCTACACAGAGCCACCTCAGCCAGTGCAGGGCTGGAGGGAGCTGTTCAGTGACTTTTAAGCTAAAGCAGTGTGAGGAGTCAAGTGTTCTACAGTCCTGGATCTTCTGAGTTAAAGTCGAGGTTCCAGCACAGTTTTTGTACTACAGTATCTATAGGTGTCAGGAAGCGCTGGTCGGCATTCAGCTGGCGTCAAGACAGCGCCAACAGGCATTTTTCTTCAAGTGTCCCAAAGTGTACCTAGTTGAGCCAGAGGAGTATCCCACTCATTCCCTTCTCCCATCCCCAAATACAATAAAACAAAACAAACCAAAGATGCCGGAATGGTCATTGTCTCAGTTCTCACACCTGGGTTCACAGCTCAAAAGTGTTGGAGGCGTCACCGGTAACAATGGCAGACCCACATAACTGCTACATTATTATTATGTTTTTTTTTTTATTATTATTATTCCTGTTGGGTTGCCTTAAACAAATATCTGATGTCTCACTTTTGAGAAAGGAGAAACAGTCCTCAACCTCCATCTCTGCAGCCTCAGCTGCACAGAATGAATGAATGGGATGTGCTCAGAGACTTCCTGTTCATTCACAAATGGAAGCATAGTAAACACAGTTTACTATGCTTCAGTTATGAATGGACACAGGAACGTTTGGCACCGATCACTCACTGTGTTCATTCAGGAAAGGAAGGGTTGGAAAATACAATATGTTTACTGGCCCCTTCCTCTGCTCTCCATCCTGAAAGCAGCAGCCGATTGGGAGAGGAAATGAAGGAAGCTGGCAAAGTTGTGGGGTGAGCAGTGGGACAGGGGAGCACAAAGGAGCCCTGGGCAGTCCAAATAACTGGGACAGGAAGATCAGCGGGGTTGGCATGTACAATAATAGATTTCTTGTATCTCCTGCTAAATGCCAGTGAGAGGGAGAAGAGGAGAAGCTAGCTTTCTGTGGCTGCAGGAGGAAAATAAAGAATATTAGTTCCTATTCCTATATATGCCACCCCAGCTGCCCCTCCTGTACAGGTGTAAAACCAAATGCGACAGGGAAACTGCATGGACCCCTGGAGCATGCGTGGGGTCACCATTGCCACAGCTGACACTATGCTAGTGTTGTGGTCCATTAATGTCACACAGGGGTTCCTCTGCTGCCTGCATACTACAAGTGTATGCCATGTTTGCTCCTGTCCCTCTCCAGCACATGGGATGTCCTCAGTACCGGGGGAGGTTTCAGTCCCCCCTCAATGTTTGGAAGTCCCCCCAGGTCCCAGACTGACATTTTTCCAGAATCTTTAACTTTCCGCTCCCCTCTTCTTCCTTCATGCTCTACTTTTACCTCCTCTCTCTAAGGCCCCTTTCACACTTACGGTCCGTTCAGTTCATCAGTTCAGTCACGTCAAATGTATCAGTTTTTCATCCGTTTTTCATCCGTTTTTCGTCCGATCCGTTTTTTTGACGGATGAAAAATAGGGCATTCATCCGTTCAAAAAAACGGACATTGACGGAAGTGGATGAAAACGGATGTTAATTGATGATCATCAGTTGTCATCCGTTTTTACATAGAGATACATTGATGTCCGTTTTTCATCCGTCAACGGATGGATGAAAAACCGACAAACGGACAGCATGTGTGAAAGGGGCCTTAATGAGCTGTCCCATTGTAGCATCGCTGGGATGGCTCCAGCTGGACGGCATTACCCCCACCCTGACGGACAGTAGATCGGGGCAACAAGAGAAGAGGGAGGTGATCTGCGGGACTTACATGGAGGTGAGGGGAGGCGACTATAAAGGAGGAGTATGGAACAAGCTCACAGAGGAGCATGGACAGGGTTAACATGGGGTTGAGAGGCAGGGGAGGGGAGAAGACTTTGCACCACTCGCTACTGCCACTCAGCGCCCCGTCCTGCATGGCACCTGTGTGGAGGGGCATGTTCTGTCCCATCATATTCTTCTCATACTGCTGCCCCCAAACACAGGAACGCTCTGCTCTATAGGTGACACAGTGTCAAAGAGCTTAAGTATAACGAACGGCAACATTTTTATTTCGTTTTGAATAGAGTGGAGATAAATTAGAACGTGTCAGTTTTCTGCGGTCTGTGTCCCCATTAAGGAGATTTAACCTCTCTATTTGTCCTGTTTACCATTATTGACAGAGCAAGTAAAAGAAAATCCCCAAAATGTTGGGTTGTCTCCAGAAAAGTAATAGAGGGAAAATGTTCCAATGAGGACACTAGTTCTGGTGACTTGGGGGTCCCCAAGGAATTCCCTTAATTTGCAGGGATTTCTTCTCACTTCCTGTTTGGCTATGGAACAGGAAGTGAAGGGAAATCTCCGCAGTGGGACCCAGATTGCAAAAATAATTCTGACAGGGGTTACTACCCACTCTTGCTCTATCCAAAATGGAAAAAAAATAAAATAAAAATGTTGCCCTTTAGTTCTACTTTAATCGGTTGCCGACCGCCGCACGACTATATACTGCGGCGGTCAGCCCCGGCCAGGCAGAGTGACGTATCGGTACGTCACTCGCCTGTCACTGACTTGCGAGCCTATCGCGGGCGGGCGCGCGCCCGCCGAGGCGCGCGCCTGCCGCGGCTCGTTCACAGGCAAGTCAGTGCGTGTGACCGGCGGACTCGATGTCCGCCAGTCACACTGCGATCGCTCCTGTGAAGGGAGAAAGACAGAGCAGCTTGTGTAAACAAGCTGCCTGTCAGTTCTCCCTGTGTAAAAGTGAAGATCTGTCCGTTCTATGTAGAACGGTTGATCTTTGCTTTTACACCAATAGGAATGTCCCTACACAGTTAGAATCACGCCCCTAGGACACACTTAACCCCTCCCTGTCCAATAAAGTTAACCCCTTCCCTGCCAGTGTCATTTTTGCAGTAACAGTGCATATGTATAGCACTGATTACTGCAGTAATGTCACTGGTAACCCCAAAAGTGTCAAAAATGTCAGTCAAGGGTCCGATCTGTCCGCCGCAATGTCGCAGTACCGAAAAAAAAAAAAATCGCAGATCGCCGCCATTACGCGTTAAAAAAAAAAACACCAAAAATGACAAAAATCTTTCTCTTTGTTAGTAAACGCGATAACTTTTGCGCAAACCAATCAAAATACGCTTTTTGCGATTTTTTTTACCAAACATAGGTAGCATAAAACAAATTGGCCGAAAAATGTTAAAAAATTTTGATTTTTACTTTTTTTTTGGGGGAATTTCATATAAAAAAATGTGAAAAATATTGTTATTTTTGCAAAATTTACGCTCTTTTTTTGTTTATAGCGCGTGATCAAAAAAATCGCACAGGTGATCAAATACCACCAAAAGAAAGCTCTGTTTGTGGGAAAAAAAGGATGTCAAATTTGTTTAGGTACAGCGTCGCACGACCGCGCAATTGTCCGTTAAAATCACGCAGTAAAAAATCGCAAAAAAACCCCTGGTCCTTTAGCAGCCAAATCCTCCGGGGCTTAAGTGGTTAATGTGAGAGGGAGGCCGCATTCATCTCTATAGCAGAGCGAAGTCTAAGCAAAAACGCATTGCCTTCTATAGAGTACAAATTTGTATTGCACTGTCCAAAAGACCCGCACTGCGAATCAGCCGCACATATGTCAACACCCTCAACAGAATACTTGCAATTCAGAAGAAAATCGCTATGCACAAAACACATTACAAATCACATATGCTGCACTGCTCTGCCAATGGAGTTGGGGGGGGGGACACTTGTGGGTCGGCGGGGCATAGACTCAATGGTCTCAATAGTCTTCTGCCCGCTGTTCGACAGGTAGACTACGATCGACTGGTTGCCAACCCCACGCCTTATAGCCATCACTGGACTGTATTAGGTAGAGCAAAACAGGGTTTATAATAGTAAACCAATTTTTTAATAAATACTTTTTTTTTTTTAATACTCTTTTACCATTTTGAATAGGGATTCTTCACAATTAAATAGAAATGCAGCTAGAGTGTAATATTCAATAATAAAATCAAAAGCCATCTACCGATGTCAGCAATTGGTTTTGCAATCTCTGTCTGGGAGAAGAAAATGTTTTGTAATATTTTGGGCCTGTAGTAGCAAATAAAGTTGTTATCCAAGAACATCTTGTCTTAAGAATCTGGATTAGCCATTTCAGCCAATTGTGGATCCAACTTTCATGACATTGTGGCAGATTTACTAAAACTGCTGTAGCTGTGCATGGTTGCCAATCAACTTCTAACTTCAGCTTGTTAAGTTAGGCTTTGGCAATAAAACCTGGAAGCTGATTGGCTTCTGTACAGAGTTGCACCAGATTTTGCACTCTCCAGTTTTAGCAAATAACCTCCACAGTGCTCAAAAGTGGATGAAAACCCTTACCTATGCCCAGTGAAGTGACTGGCCTCAGGTGATACACAGAGGTAAAACAAATCCTCCTACATACGTTGTACCTATTTATCTGCAGCAATTTCACAGGTACATCCTTGTACAACCTCAGAGATTAAAATCATTTTTCACAGGCTTACAGAGCAGGGGGCGGGAAGCTGCAGTTACATGCTGTACAAGAGCTCTGAGAGCTGATTGGAAGGAAGAGATACACCCCCCTTCACAGAGCACACTAGAACAGAGCTGTGGCTGTCAATCATAGAGTGATTCCTCCCTGTCACCTTTTTTTGGTTGGTGTCTGAAAAACTTTCAGAAGGCATTCATGCTGACAACAGGAACTAGACAGCAGAGCAAAATGACACTTTGTGCTTGGGGGAGAGACAAGCAAAAACTATAGAAATATTTACTTTGCTCAGATTTCAGGTCTGAGGTTTACAACCACTTTACCTGCCAGGGACAACTGGGAAATACTTTAACCTTTAGTGTAGGTACTACTGAAGAATAGGGGGTAAAACAAGGACAGGGCTGGAAGCCAATTAGGCGAGTTGTGTTTACAAGCAGACAAGTGACCTTATTAGTCTGCTGCTGCTCTTTCACTGCCCAGTCAGAAAGCTGAGAGAGGATAGAGGACACTACTGCATAAATTAACCGCTTGCCGCCCGCCCACCACAGATATACTGCGGCAGAACGGCTCGGCTGCGCAAAATCACGTTGCTCTACGTGATTTTGTGCACGCAGTCTCGGCACAGCGGGAGGAGCGGCAGCGATTGCCGCTGGCCTCCCGCGATCGTCAGAGAAACTGACAGTAGACCCGCCTCCTTATGTAAACAAAGCAGGCAAGTCTTCTGTCACACAGGCAGGGAGAGATCAGGAGTTTCAGCTAAGCTGAAACATCGATCTCTCTGTGCTTGTCACAGAACCCCCCCAATCAGTAAGCACCAACAGGCATACATTAACCCCTTTCATCACCCCAGTGTTAACCCCTTCCCTGCCAGTGTAATTTATACACCGCATATTATTTAGCACTGATTACTGTATTAATGTCACTGGTCCCCAAAAAGTGTCAAAAATCTCAGTTAGGGGTCCAATCTGTCTGCCGTAATGTTGCAGTCCTGCTAAAAATTGCTGATTGCCACCATTACTAATAAAAACAAAAAAATGAAAAGTCCAAAAATCTAACCCGCAGCGTGTAAACGCTATAACTTTTGCGCAAACCAAATTAAAATACGCTTTTTGGGATTTTTTTTTTACCAAAAATATGTAGCAGAATACAAATTGGCCTAAACTGATAAAAAAAATTAAATTTTTTACATTTTTTTATTGGGAATGTAGTAAAAAAAAAAAATAGTGTTTTTTTCAAAATTGTCGCTCTTTTTATGTTTATAGCGCAAAATCTAAAAACCGCAGAGGTGATCAAATACCACCAAAATTTTCTATTTGTGAGAAAAAAAAGGACATCAATTGTGTTTGGGTACAGCATCGCACGACCGCGCAATTTTTCATTAAAGTAACGCAGTGCGGCATCGCTAAAAATGGTCCTGGTCATAAAGGGGGTAAAACCTTCCGGAGCTGAAGTGGTTAAAGGGACAGTCTGCTTTACAAAAAAAAAAATAAGAAATAAATATTCAACTATGTATTTCTAATTTTAAAAAATACCTTCTATTGCTCCCGGCCTCTGACATAATACCACTTGAACGAAAACACCCTTTATTGAGGGTGAACTGTCGACTATGGGCTGTGTAATGGGCATAGAGCAGTGCACATGGCTGCAACTAAAGGCCCGTACACACGTACCGATCGTCGGCATACAAACGTCGGTGGACGAAGGATCTGCCGATTGTACGCGTGTTAGTATGGTGCCTCCGACAGATGTCTGCGCACAATCCGCGGACAAAAGTCTTTCTTGCAAACATGAAAATTTTTGTATGCCGACACCAGAACGGACGATTGTTCGCCTGTCAGTACACAATTCGGCCGACAGACCGCAGATTTGCAAGACTGGGCATGCTCAGAAAATAGAAAACACAGGGAAAGTTAACCATTACATGACATCACTTCTGCAGTCGGCGGACAAAATTCTTGTGCTGTCTTTGCACTTTTCAGCAGACACCGACATCCCGGGGAGAAAAGAGGAACATTTGTATGCCGACCATCGGTACGTGTGTACGGGGCTTTAGGTACACTGTCCATTATAAACAAATGTTGAGGGTCAAGGAGAGGTTCAGAAATGCACAGAGGCTATTACAAAGGAGGTATATATATATATATATATATATATATATATATATATATATATATATATATATATATATATATATATATATATATATATATATATAAAAAAAAAACACTAAGAAACAATTTCATGTATAAAAAATAGATCACAGGGCCATAAAACTAGTGGATTTGCATGGATAACTTTTGGAGAATAAGGATATTGTTTCGTGTCATTTATTCCTGTGTGTGCTGTATGACAGAGTTGTGCAATCCTCAGGAATGGGTGAACAGAAACACAAATTCACTGACATATTAAGAAATATATATATAACCACCACAGAGGATAGCACACACATACAACAGGAGTAAAGCTGGATACACACTATACAACTTTTGTTGTTAGATTTCCTTTAGATTTACCTTCAACTATGTAGTGCAGGGGCCTGCCTGATTGCATACAAATTCAAAGTGTTTAGATTTGACCTCATATTATATGGTTTTGGTAAATCTAAAGGGAAAAAAAAAAAATCTAAAGACAATTGTATAGTGTGTATGGCCATTAATCCCGCCTCTCTAAACCATGGGAGATGTGCTGCAGAAAACACTGCTTAAACTACACTATAAAAGGGTCTAATCCTAAATCTGCTTACTAGTGGACACTGATAACGAAGTACTGGTGTGGGAGAGTGGGGTGCTCCACCCCAGGAGTCTGGTCAGGACAAACAGACAAAGGGTTGGGGGGGCACACCCTAAACATGCATTTCTAAAGCTGGTGCTGCAATAAAGACCAATATGCATATAGAACTACAGAGAATAGCGCACACATACAAAAGGGAGTAACTTACAAATATTACAAGGCTACTGAGACCTGATCAAAATGGGAATTTTTCACGCCATATGGCCATATCGTGCTTAAACCCACCACTGCGTCAAAGTACCCCATTATCAGTGGGTCCTACACTATCCATAAAATGAAAGATAATTCCCACCTCTCTTAACCATGGGAGATACTTACTGCTTACTTGGGAGAAATGTGCTGCAGAAAACGCTGCTTAAACTGCACTATAAAGGGACTCCTCCTATATCTGCTTACTAGTGGACACTGATAAGGAAGTACAGGTGTGGGAGAGTGGGGTGCTCCACCCCAGGAGTCTGGTCAGGACTCAATGTGTTAACAAACAGACAAAGGGTTGGGGGGGCACACCCTAAACATGCATTTCTAAAGCTGGTGCTGCTATAAAGACCAATATGCATATATAACCACAGAGAATAGTGCACACATACAAAAGGAGTAACTTACAAATATTACAAGGCTACTGAGACCTGATCAAAATGAGTAAAAATGGGGATACTTTGACGCAGTGGTGGGGTTAAGCATGATATGACCATATGGTGTGACCAAATCCCCATTTTTTTCTCATTTTGATCAGGTCTCAGTAGCCTTGTAATATTTGTAAGTTATGCCCCGTACACACGTGCAGATTATCTGAAGACTTTTGTCTTCAGATTTACCTTTTCTATGTAGTGCAAGGGCCTGCCGGATTGCATACAAATTGAAAGTGTTTAGGTTTGACCTCATATTATATGGTTTTGGTAAGTCTGCAGACAAAAGTCTTCAGATAATCTGCACGTGTGTACGGGGCATTACTCCTTTTTGTATGTGTGCGCTATTCTCTGTGGTTATATATGCATATTGGTCTTTATTGCAGCACCAGCTTTAGAAATGCATGTTTAGGGTGTGCCCCCCCCCCCCCAACCTTTTGTCTATATATATATATATATATATATATATATATATATATGGTCTTTAAAAAGTTTCTGCACTTTATATATATATATATATATATATAAACTTAATTTTAAGAAAGGGTGGAAACTTTTTGAAGACCCCTCATATATAGTTATATATACTAAGTTATTAAAAGAATATAGACTTCTCACTTTGTAAAAGGGATTGTTCCCTGAGTTTAGAAATAGGATACATCTGTGTTCACTTCAAGCACATGATTGGATATTTAAAGTGAACAGAGGTTGTTTTTTTTTTTACTATCATTCACTTGCTGATGTGAATATTCTTAAGCAAATCAGCCTCAATGCATCTTTCTGTAACCCCAGAAACAAAAGCAAATATCCCATCATATTGGGTTTGTATTTGTTTGACTTGTTGATACATTCTTTTTAATAGGTGTTCCTGCTTATTTGAACATAGGAGGTCCAATAACACTAAGAGACCATGGGGAAGATTTACAGTTATTCAGGGATTTTTTTGTTGCTTTTTATACTTTTTATAGTGTATGCGGGAATTTTCTAGCATATTTGCACATTTTCCTCTCCTATGCTCCTAAGGTATGTGCATAGTTACTGTAAATGTGTCTAATTAAAATGTGGGCATATTTTGCTCACATCCCTGCGTGAGTGTAAATCTTCCCAGATGAGCTACTTCTACACTTTCCCAAACAAGTGTCCTTGTGGCCCTTTGAGGCCCCTTGGAATTCTGTCTAATTGTCATGTTTTAGGTATGAACATGACATGAACCTAATGCTCACTGCAGGTGAAGCAGTCATTGAAATTTAAACACAGGCACCAGAAAATTATCCCTGCATTTTTGGTGAATGTCACATTCACTGATTTATAAATATGCCCCCTATTTTAGGGCTTGTGTCGACAAGCTTTTGTTTGCTTCTCTCTGTACGAGTCTATGGGAATACAACAGCAGCTTGAAGCAGTTCAGAAGCAGGTCAACTGCACCTGCAATGGATATTAAATGATCTCATAAGCGTCACAAATTAACCACTTCAGCCCCGGAAGATTTTACCCCCTTCCTGACCGGCCCTATTTTGCGATTCGGCACTGCATTACTTTAACGGATAATTGCGCAGTCATGGGACGCTGTACCCAAATAAAATTCATGTTCTTCTTTTCCACACATAGAGTTTCTTTTGGTGGTATTTGATCACCTGTGCGATTTTTATTTTTGTGCTATAAACAAAAAAAGAGCGACAATTTTGAAAAAAAAAAAAAAAAACAATATTTTTCACATTCTGCTATATGCCATTCTCAAAAAAAAAAAAATGTTTAAATTACAATTTTTTTAACATTTTCGGCCAATTTGTTTTCTGCTACATATTTTTGGTAAAATAAATCGTAACGGAAAAGTGCAAAAGGTATTGGACAGGTGTGTATTCTAAAACGCACTAAGTGACCTCCAATATAAGTTTGTGTACTGTTTTCCAAAAAGGCTGAATGTCCTTACAGGACCACCAGATGTGCAGCATGGTACCCTCGCTGGCGTTACAACGCCAGCAGAGGTCGGAGACTTCCGGAGAAAACTTGTGAATGAGAGATGGCGTCCTGTACCAGCGGGAGAGGACTTTGTAGCCATTCTCTTGAATGGTTACATTCACTGATGCCTGATGTGTCGTGATGCAGATGCTTTCCCACTCTTTCTCTGATAAGGAGAGATTCAGGTCCTGCGACCAGGCTTGGCAAAAGGAAGACGAGGAAGCAGGGGCGGCTACAGTGAGCAAGCCATAGATTTCCGAGATCAGGTGGCGTTGAGGGCCTGTGTGCTCACAGATAGCCTCAAAGCCATTAGAAGGCCTCGTCCAGAGGGCCATGTTTTGATTTGAGGTCAAAAAGTGTCTAATCTGAAAGTACGTCCACAGGGGCATTTAATGGGGGTGAAGCTTGAGATTCAGCGATTTCCAGGAAAGCATGGCTCCCTTATGTAAGAAGAAGTGTTTTGCAAGGACATCCTTGTGGGGCCAGCCGCGCTGAAGGAAGGAATGGGCCATCCCAGGTGGAAAGGCGGGGTTCATGCGCAATGAAGTCAGGGGTCCTTGGCTTGTTCCGGCTTGCAGTCGCTTAGACCAATGGTAGCAGGCCTTCAATGGCGGACCTATAAACGGGTGGGATTTAAGATCTCGAGGCAAGTCAGAAGGTGCTTGCCTAGGGCAAAAGGCGCAGTGGGGTTGCAGACCAGAAGTGTTCCAACATGACCACCGCTTTCAGCGGGGAATGTAAATTCCAGTCCACCAGCCTGACAAGGAGACAAGCCACGTGGTAGCTGACCAGGTCTGGGAGTCCCAGACCTCCCCGTCGCTTTGGGGCCGATAGGCATGAGAGATTGATTCTGGGCGGTTTGGCTCTCCATACAAACTTCGAGCACTCCTTCTAAAAGTGGCAAGAAAGGACGAGGGTAGGTGGATCAGGACAGTTTGGAAGAGGTAGAGCAGCCATGGGAGGACCGTCATTTTGAGCAAAGCCACCCTCCCAAACCAGGACATTGCCAGGATTTCAGATCAGAGCAAATGTTTGTCACCGCTGGGCGGTAGTTCGAGTGGTATAGATCTGAGAGTACACGCGGGATATGCATGCCCAAGTACGCCAGTTTCTCGGGAGTCCAAAGGAAGGGAAAGTTGCATTTGCATCTCTCAACCTCCCCCGGGGCCATAGAGATATTTAGGGCTTGCGATTTAGAGTAATTTATTTTCATGTTCGAGAGGGATCCATAATATTTCAGTTCACTGAGGAGGTTAGGCAGTGTGGTGTGGGGATGGGAGAGAAACAGCAACATTTTGTCCACGAAGGCGGTGATTTTGTAGGTAGTACATATCTGGGTTGGTGCAGATTCAGTTTAGGAAGGGCTCAAGGGAGAGGATAAACAGTATAGGAGATAGTGGACACCCCTGTCTTGTGCCATTAGAAAGGTGGAAGGCGTCTGACAGGTGGCCGTTCACTCTGACCCTTGCTTTTTGGTTGGTATACAACGCTTTTTGGTTGGTATACAAAGCCTGTATGTTAGATATCGTACGAGGTAGGAGACCGATGGATTCCAGAGTGGACATCAAATAGTCCCAGGCCACCCTGTCAAACGCCTTCTCGGCATCCAGGGAAAGGAAAAAAACAGGTTCGTTATGTGAGATTAGCCAGTGGTGGATATTTAGAGCCTTCGTGGTATTGTCCCTCGCCTCTCTCCCCAGGACAAAGCCCACTTGGTCCAAGGAGACGAGGGAGGGTAAGAAGGGAAGTAATCTGTTTGCAAGGATCTTGGCGTAGAGCTTAATGTCCACATTAAGCAGGGAGATGGAGGCGGTAATTGCCAACCAAGGAGTGATCCTTGACCTCCTTGGGGATCACAGTTATATGCGCCTCCAACAAGGAGGGAGATTGATGAGGGGAGTCAGCTAAGGTTCTGAATGCTCTGAGGAAATGAGGCTTGAGAACAGCGGAAAAGGTGTGATAATATTGGAGCGGGAAGCCATCCGGCCGGGGCTCTTCCCCAGTTTCATCTCCTTAAGCGCTGTGTAAAGCCTGATGGGCGCCTCGAGATCAAGGGCATCGGAGTGGGGGATTGGAGCAGAACCAAAGTTCCTGAAGAACTCGGCAAGGAGAGTTTGCCTGATTCGGGGCCTGAAAACGTTGGGTGTCCTGCAGGTTATATAGAGAGCTGTAGAAGATCTGAAACTGTTGGGCAATGGCTTCGTTGGAGCAATAGTTTACCCCTGCCGAATCCCTGATAAAGTGAACTTTGGAGGTCTTCCTACGGGCATAAGTTGCCCTCGCCAGTAGGCGCCCACTTTTGTTGCCCTGCTCATTTTTTGACGGAGAACACATTGCCGGTGGTTCTGTTTCCCCAGAATGTCAACCAGCCTGGCTCTCGTCTCTGACAATTCCTCCAGGGTCAAAGCAGCCCTGGACCTGTTATGGGATCTCTCAAGTTCTCGCAGGCGTGTGTGAAGTGACTCGATCAATGATTGGCGCTCCTTCTTGAGCGCCGCAGAGAGCAATAAAAGTTCACCCCACAGCACGCACTTGTGGGCTACCCATTGGGTCAGGGGACTCGTATCCGTAAAGCACCCTCCATTTGCTCATGGACAAAAGCCTGTTGACAGTGGCCTTGATGGAGTAACAGAATTGTGGGCAGCTCAACCTGTTTTTTCTAGCTTTGTTGGGCCATTAAAGTGGACCTAGTAATGACCTCATGTGGTAGTAAGGCCTACCTTTAACTATTATTAACCGCTTGCCGACCGCCGCAAGTACATATACTGCGGCGGTCAGCCCCGTGCGGGCTAAGTGACGTACTGGTACGTCATTCTCCTGTGAGCCAATAGGGGGCGAGCGCACCCCGCCGCAGGCGTGCTCCCGCCCCCGCACGTTCACAGACACCTCCGTGCGAGTGACTGGCGGACCCGATGTCCGCCGGTCACTCGCGATCGTCAGTTACAGAGGGAGAAAGGCAGGCGGCTAATGTAAACAAAGCCGCCTGTCATTCTCCCCTGTGTAACAGCAGAGATCATACGGTCCTGCTATGTAGGACCGTTGATCTCTGCTGTTACATGAAAAGCCACATCCCTGCACAGTTAGAAACACGCCCCTAGGGACACACTTAACCCCTCCTTCTCTAATAAAGTTAACCCCTTCTCTGCCAGTGTCATTTTTTACAGTAACATTGCATATGTATAGCACTGATTACTGTAGTAATGTCACTGGTACCCCCAAAAGTGTCAATAATGTCAGTCAAGGGTCCGATCTGTCCGTCGCAATGTCGCAGTCCCGCAAAAAAAATCACAGATCGCCGCCATTACTCGTTAAAAAAAAAAAAATTACAAAAATATTTCCCTTAGTTAGTAAATGCAATAACTTTTGCGCAAACCAATCAAAATACGCTTATTGCGATTTTTTTTTTTTACCAATCATATGTAGCAGAAAACAAATTGGCCAAAAATGTTAAAACATTTTGATTTTTACATTTTTTTGGGGAATTTCATGTAAAAAAATGTGAAAAATATTGTTATTTTTGCAAAATTGTCGCTCTTTTTTTGTTTATAGCGCATGATCAAAAAATCGCACAGGTGATCAAATACCACCAAAAAAAAGCTCTGTTTGTGGGAAAAAAGGACGTCAAATTCGTTTAGGTACAGCATCGCACGACCGCGCAATTGTCCGTTAAAGTCACGCAGTGCCGAATCGCAAAATAGGACCTGGTCAGGAAGGGGGGTAAAATCTTCCGGGGCTTTAGTGGTTAAAAACATTCCCTCCCCCCTCCTCCTACAGTACCTGCCGCAGTAGCAGCCTCGATCCTCCTCTTTTTGGGTCCCCCGCTGGCACTCCTGGCTCCTCCTTTTCTTGGTGTTTCAGCATAGGAAGCTGCTGCCTATTGAGGCACTCCTGCGGCTCGATCCCCAGCCACACTGCGTAGATCTATAGACACAGGCAGTGAGGTTCAGCCCCGCCCCTGTCTCTTTGCTCATAGGATTTGACTGACAGCAGCAGGAACCAATCACTCCCCTTGCTGCCCGAGTCTCTGAGTGGAGAGAAATAGTTAGTGGGGTGTTTTTTTTATCTTAATGCAGGGAATGCGTTAAGGTAAAAAACACCAAGGCTTTAGAACCACTTTAAATTCAAGTTAGCAAACGCATCTCTGTTTTCTTACAGGTTTTCTTTAATAGCACAACAAAATGGGCCTGATTTATTAAAGCTTTTGCACATAATGCAGTGATCATGTACAGACAACCAAATTGTATTTACTTACTTTTGTTTTACTATGGAGTGTCGGCACCTTTTTTTTTTTTTTAATTTGCTGCAGTTAAGTAATAGCTTGCCTAAAATGAAAATTAAATTTTATATATTGATTTGGATCTATCTGACCATGGTTAGCCACTTTACGACTGCCTAATGTACTTTTACTGTGGCAAGCCGGCTCCCCTGAGCAAAATCACATACCTGTATATCATTGTTTGCAGGGGCCCCAGGGGGCACGTGTGCACCGCCTGAGGCGCGATCGCACGGTCATTGGCTACAAGGGCCAGTAGACCTGTCATTTCCGAGAGATACAGAACGGTGGTTTGCCTATGTAAACAGATCGCTATTCTGACAAGGAGGAAGACAGAGATCTTGTGTTCATGCTAAGCAGGAACACCGATATCTGTCTTCCCCCAATCAGAGCAATCCTCACACAGTTAGAAAGCACTCCCAGGGAACACATTTAACCTTTTGATTACCCCTGATGGTAATTCCTTCTCTGCCAGTGTCATTGGTACAGTGACAGTACATCTTTTTAGCACTAATCACTGTAATAATGTCACTAGTCTCCAAAAAAGTGTCAAATTGTCAGTTAGGTGCCTGATTTGTCTGCCGCAATGTCGTAGCCCCACTATAAGTCGCTGATCGCAGCCATTACTAGTAAAAAAATAAATAAAATTAAAAATTCCATAAAAATATCCCATATGCTTAATGGGATTTTTTTTTACCAAAAATATGTAGCAGAATACATATTGACCTAAATTTATGAAGAAATTTGATTTTTTACTTTTTTTTTTGTTTTATAGCAGAAAAAAATATTTATTATTTATTTTTTTTTTTTCAAAATTGTCGCCCTTTTTTTGTTTATAGCAGAAAAATTAAAAACCGCAGAGGTGATCAAATACCACCAAAAAAAGCACTATTTGTGGGGAAAAAAGGACATGAATTTTATTTGGGTGCATCGTCGCACGATCACGCAATTGTCAGTTAAAATAACATAGTGCTGTATCGCAAAACATGGCCTGGTCATTAAGGGGGGGTAAAATCTTCCAGGGCTGAAACAGTTAGGGATTGTAAAAAAAAAAAAAAATCTTATTCTGGAACAAAACTTCATTTGGTGAATATTGTTATTCCTAAAGGGGCTGTAAAAAAAAAAAAAAGGTAAAGCTAGCAGGGTTTGTTTGTTATCTGTTTCAGGAATAACAATGAAACATCGAGTCAAGTGTGCCCTTAGGGTGCCTGGACTGATGAAGATTTCTACAAGAAGTTGCAGTTAGAGATAAATGTGGTGAAAAGGTTGTCTCTGAGGAGAGGGCAATCTCACTGTGAATAAGTAACAATGTATTAACTCATGCTTAACTTGATTCCATTGCAGGCTTCCTTAGGATTTCCGGCCGGGTCTGGCTAAGCCCTCCACTACTTAATGCAAATTTCCATGCAATGTAGATACGGTATTTACAGTAGTTAACTAGACAGGGTGATGTTTTTCTGTCCAAGCAGATTTTGGTTTGGCGTGGGGGGGGGGGGGGTGTGTGCATTGATTTAAATGTGCCTGTTATGTGTACATAAATGTGTGAATATTTGTACAGCAGAGTCATATATTTTTCCATGTAATTTATTGTATCTACTGGCCACATATGGGGTATGCTCCATGGCCCTGTACATTTGTTATTTCCCTTTTCCCCTTTTCCAAGTTTGTGGGATACTCCATGAGAATTTTGTGTAAAATAATTTTTATAAGGGCAGCTGCCCAAAGCCAGTGAGGACATGGCTCGTTTTCACGGGGGGGGGGGGGGGGGGGGTGAGTGTAGCACCCTCCTAGGTAGATGCTAGTGAGAGAGTATAGTTTATGGCTCTGTCTGTCTATCAGAGGAGCTGCCGGCAAATTGATATTGCTCTCTGCCTACTAGAGAGCAGGATCTGTTAGTGAGGTCTGCTCATTGTACTCGGTATGCGATTCATTGTGTCTAGATCGCTTCACTGGTCCATTAGGGAGGCATGTTGGACAGTGGGAGGAAGCCTAATGAATGAATGAATAGGCTTTGATACAGTCCTGGTGATTGGCAGTGGCAGGTCGCCTCGGTGCATTCTGGTAAACTGTAAAAAAGCCAGGAGCACATGTGCTGCAAGGTCTTTGGCTGGAGAGCAGAGTCCCGGAGGGAGGATGGCGGCTGCCTCCTCCTCTGTAGCATTGGCATGTGGCCTCAGGAGGGTCGCCCTGAAGGCCAGAGGAATGGAGCTGAAACCAGAGGTCAAGGAGAGCTGACTGAGGGGGAGACACTGGAGACCCTAGAAAACAGTAAACGGGGAAAAAAATCCTGACCCAATTTTATAGGTGCTACCACATTTTTTTCTGGGGGGTCTTTTAGGATCTCAGTGTCAGTGATGCCCTTACCTGTAATATCATCTGTTTTGCATTGAAAATAACCTTTTACTTCTGCATGTTTTTATGATATTCGCCATTTGTACCCTGCTTTGTAAATTCCAGGTTGTCTTCAAAGCCAGTGATAAACCCAAAACCAAAAATTTTATATATTGCAGCTTACAAATCATTCGGTGTGGTGGCTGCATTCATTTTCTTTTTTTAGGTTTTATTCCCTCTGTTTTCACCTGGTGACCTAGCCAATAACACACCTCCTGCATTAGAGTGCCTCCAGTGGAGCACAGGGGCATGTATGGATATCAGCAATGCCAGGCTGGGAAGGGGAGTGTTAGTAATAGCAGATTTCGATGCACTAACAATTTGAAGCCAAACTCCAGCTCAAACTTTATAAGCAGTTACAGCAAACAGTTTTTTTTCCTTTTTGGAATAAAGTTTTTGCATAAATAAAAGTTGATCATTGTAAGCAACCTATCAGTAGCAAATGGTTTGTCTCAGGGCTGTAACTGCTACATCCACAGAACAGCTTGTTCTTTTGAAAAACACCAGATCACCAGGTGATAAAGGAAAGAAAGCCTAAAAAAAAGAAAACTAATGCAGTCACCACACATGAGGATTGGTAAGCTGCAATATGATAAATGTTTGCTTTTGGATTTACAGTAATTCCACTTTAGGATGTGCCTCCTCAAAAAACGTTATTGTTGGTATGGATAGAACACTAAAAAAATCAGGACAAAAAAATGGCCAGCAGCATCTAATGATGTCTTAGTGTGACAAAACGCCTTGGGTAGAGCCTGGCTTATGACACATTGCCACGCATGGAAGTCGGCCATTTTGTTGGTTGGAAACTTTGACATTTCTTTTGGATTGAAATGTGTTTCATGCATTGTTGCTTGTAAGTATTCTGATGTACGTAAATAAATGTAGACCTGTTTCTAATACTGCGCAATGAGGTTATGTTTGAGCCCCCTATGCTGCATGCTTTATATATTGTTTCTAGTGCAGTGTTCTGGTCCTAAGAATTTTAATATACCAGGAGGCCACTCTGGATGCACCAATTGGGGCTGATGTTTAATTGAGCACTGCTGACCACTTTATTTAGGTGGTCCACAACAAAGGATAAGAGGCTTGGAGTTCTGTGATACCGGTGGGGGGGCATCTTCAGATCACTCTTTGTGATAATAGTGTATTTGTGGTGGTGCATCTACCAATCTCTGGATTTTATTATGGGACTGTGATAGACTTTTTGTTTACTGTGTGAAGGCGCTGCATATTTATTTTTTTTATTTTTAGCAGCATCTAAAAGCCAATTTTTTTGCAACGCAAATGCAGAATTTTTACTCTGCGGCTTGTAAATGTTAACCGGTTGCCGACCGCCGCCCCGGCTTGTTCCCCAGCAAGTCCGTGCATGTGACCGGCGGACCCGATGTCCGCCGGTCACTCGCCGATCGTCGGTGCAGAGGGAGAAAGTCAGGCGGCTGATGTAAACAAGCCGCCTGTCATTCTCCCCTGTGTAGAAACACTGATCATACGGTTCTACTATGTAGGACCGTTGATCATTGTTCCTACACTTCAAGCCACAGCCAATCACAGTAAGAATCACGCCCCTAGGGACACACACCACCCCTCCCTCTCAAATAAAGTTAACCCCTTCACTACCAGTGTCATTTTGCAGTAACAGTGCATATGTATAGCACTGATTACTGCAGTAATGTCACTGGTACCCCCAAAAGTGTCAAAAATGTCAGTCAAGGGTCCGATCTGTCCGCCGCAATGTCGCAGCACCGCAAAAAAAATCGCAGATCGCCGCCATTACGCGTTAAAAAAAAAACAACAAAAATGACAAAAATCTTTCCCTTTGTTAGTAAACACGATAACTTTTGCGCAAACCAATCAAAATACGCTTTTTGTGATTTTTTTTACCAAACATATGTAGCATAAAACAAATTGGCCAAAAATGTTAAAAAATTTAGATTTTTACATTTTTTTTTTTTTAGGGAATTTCATATAAAAAAATGTGAAAAATATTGTTATTTTTGCAAAATTTACGCTCTTTTTTTGTTTATAGCGCGTGATCAAAAAATCGCACAGGTGATCAAATACCCCCAAAAGAAAGCTCTGTTTGTGGGAAAAAAAGGACGTCAAATTAGTTTAGGTACAGCGTCGCACGACCGCGCAATTGTCCGTTAAAGTCACGCAGTGCCGAATCGCAAAAAAAACCCTGGTCGGAATGGGGGTAAAATCTTTCGGGGCTTAAGTGGTTAAATAAATGTAGACTTGTTTCTAATGAGGTTTTGTTTGAGCCCCCTATGCTGCATGGTTTATATATTGTTTCTGGTGGAATGTTCTGGTCCTAAGAATTTTAATATACCAGGAGGCCACTCTGGATGCACCAATTGGGGCTGATGTTTAATTGAGCACTGCTGACCACTTTATTTAGGTGGTCCACAACAAAGGATAAGAGGCTTGGAGTGCTGTGATACTGGGGGGGACATCTTCAGATCACTATTTGTGTTAATAGTGTATTTGTGGTGGTGCATCTACCAATCTCTGGATTTTATTATGGGACTGTGATAGACTTTTTATTTACTGTGTGAAGGCGCTGCATATTTATTTTTTTTATTATTTTTATTTTTAGCAGCATCTGAAAGCCAATTTTTTGCAACGCAAATGCAGAATTTTTACTCTGCGGCTTGTAAATGTTAAAGACTTAAAGTCAAAATCTCTACTCTGCATTCTATCCTCCCGTCCCGGCTGAAATAACTCTGCTGTTTGTAAATCTACAGCCCAGTACATTTCAGGAGTTCCCCGAGGCACGTTCAGTACTAAATCTCAGGCCATAAAGGCCCTGTAGATTACGTCATCCTGACTAATTTATATGTTGTCTACCTAATTAATCTCCCCATTTGTCTTCACTTTTTTTGCCCTGGAAAAAAGTTTCACTCTGTTCACTTCTTATTGAAATGGTCTATATTTCTGTACAGAATTTGGCTGCAGCGTTTCCCCCAGGATAATCTTGAAGCCCTAGTTAGTTAAAAAAACGTTTGAGTATTAAGATGTCTCTAATAAAACATAGTTCTACCCAAGTGGTGTGAAGAGCTTAGCACCATCAGAACCTCATGGCATTCACTGAGTGGAGCTCAGTGTACATCTCTCTGCAGCTGTTAGGGAAAACAGAGAGCTATACTGAATAGCGCCACCCAAGTTTAGCACATACAATGGAGGGTGCAGCTCAGTTTAATCTACACTCTCCCATCTTGATCATGTCAGCAGCACCTTGCGCTGTAAGCACTTTGGAAATGGGACACCTTTTCTGCTCAGGCTTGCTGTTATTAATTAATGGATTTTTCTATTATTGTTTCCTTTTTTTTTTTTTTTTTTTACCAGCCTGGTACAAATTTATACAGAGGAGAATTGACGGATATGTACCACAAACGCAGAAGGCCATCACCACATGTGATATACATACATTTGTTCCACATTTCTAACACATCATCTGAGCTTTGTAGAGGGGTGAAGTCTGTCTTTGTTAGTTTATAGAGCAGTCAATAAATTCACATACCTGTTTTAAAGGAACATAATGCCTGCCCATTATTTCTAAAGCTTTCAATGGCCGTCGTTTATCAAAGACTCTGTCCTGGTAGAATAATATGAAAATACTGTGTATGGCTCAGAATCACACATTTCTAGTGTTCCAGTCTCTGAAGTATTTTTCACTTAATATGAATGGCTTGGTTAACAAAAATGTGCTTACTTACACACAAGGCCATGTTGGGTAGAAGACAATAAAGGACAATTTCACTTTTGGTGAAGTGCAACCCACATGGTAAAGTACTTGCCTTCAGACCTGCTCCAGAGATCTTAACTGCATGGCCCTGTCTGGCACTGCACAGCCTTTGCTGACAAAAAGTGCCAGTCGATCCCTGCACTTACTGGGGATGTGCGCCACGGCTTCAGTAATTCCTATGGTTGGTCCAAATCGAAGATGATCGCAGCCCTCCAGGGGCACATGACTCCCGCCATAGGAATGAATATTGAAGCTATCTGCATGTAAAGTAGGTGCAGAACATGGCTTAGACATATTTTAAACCACTTCAATACCAGACACTTTCATTCTCCTCCTGCCAACTTCAATTTTCAGATTTTTAGCGTTGTCACACTTTGAGTGACAATTACTCAGTTGTGCAACTTTGTACCCAAATGTTGTTTATCATTTTTTAAGACAGATGGAACTTTCTTTTCTTTAATTTAATCACCACTGAGTTTTTTTTTTTGCTAAATAAACAAAAAAAACAAAAAAAAAATTATTTTTCGCTTTTCTGTTATAACATTTTGAAAATAAGCCTGTGTAGTCTGTCGCATTGAGTCTCAACCTTGGTGCCTCACTCCTCTTCTCTTGTAGGCTTTTGCCTTCACCTTCCTTTATCCCCTGTTTTCTTTTTCCTTCTCATTTTTTCAACAACTTTTGTATTTTTGTACCAGGACATTTTTTTGTTACAGTCGCAATTGTATGAGTATTTCAAGTATAGTTTTCTCTTAGAGTTTATGGCTGACACATTATGCTATTTAGCTGATAACACTATTTACTTGATGAAGTTTTCATTTGTCTCTAATCTAGCCTTCTGTACTTTCTTTATTATTTATTCTTTATTATTTTTTTGTCTCTGTTTCATTGGGTGTATACCCCTCCCATGGTATCTGAATATGTATTGCCTTATGCTAAATTTAGTGAAAGATTTCCAAGGTAAATTGAAGGTTGGCTGTGTTGCCTTCCTCCTTTTGACAGTTTGCTCCCAGATGGGGTGTCTGGAGGTGGGGTACAGTACCCTGCCAGTTAGTTTAGCACAAATACTGCATCCACTGTACAAGTTCATTGGTATTCATGTTTTGCCATTGTACTCATGCATAACAGAAAGTTTCAATGTTTTCGTATCCCTTTTTACCTTTTTCCATAAGAAACTTCAATAAAAATTATTGAAATATAAAAATTTTCAAATAAGTAATCTTTCTTCATAAATTTAGACCAAATTGTATTCTGCTATAATTCTTTGCTAAAAAAAACCCAACTCAGTGTAATATATTTAGTCCATAGTAAAGTTATAGAGTCCTCGAACTATGGTATATACAGTATCTCACAAAAGTAAGTACACCCTCACATTTTTGTAAATATTTTATTAGATCTTTTCATGTGACAACACTGAAGAAATAACACTTTGCTACAATGTAAACTAGTGAGTGTGCAGCTTGTATAACAGTGTAAATTTGCTGTCCCCTCAAAATAACTCAACACACAGCCATGAATGTCTTAACTGCTGGCAACAAAAGTGAGTACACCCCTAAGTGATCGTGTCCAAATTGGGCTCAATTAGCCATTTTCCCTCCCCAGTGTCATGTGACTCGTTAGTGTCACAAGTTCTCAGGTGGGAATGGGGAGCAGGTGTGTTAAATTTGGTGTTATCACTCTCATTCTCTCATACTGGTCACTGGAAGTTCAACATGACACCTCTTGGCAAAGAACTCTCTGAGGATCTGAAAAAAAAGAATTGTTGCTCTACATAAAGATGACCTAGGCTATAGGAAGTTTGTCAAGACCCTAAAACTGAGCTGCAGCATGGTGGCCAAGACCATACAGTGGTTTAACAGGACAGGTTCCACTCAGAACAGGCCTTACCATGGTCGACCAAAGAAGTTGAGTGCACGTGCTCAGCGTCATATCTAGAGGTTGTCTTTGGGAAATAGACGTATAAGTGCTGCCAGCATTGCTGCAGAGGTTGAAGGGGTGGAGAGTCAGCCTGTCAGTGCTCAGACCATACACAGCACACTGTATCAAATTGGTCTGCATGGCTGTCTTCCCAGAAGGAAGCCTCTTCTAAAGATGATGCACAAGAAAGCCTGCAAACAGTTTGCTGAAGACAAGAAGACTAAGGACATGGATTACTGGAACCAGGTCCTGTGGTCTGATGAGACTGAGATAAACTTATTTGGTTCAGATGGTGTCAAGCGTGTGTGGCGGCAACCAGGTGAAGACTACAAAGACAAGTGTGTCTTGCCTACGGTCAAGCATGGTGGTGGGAGTGTCATGGTCTGGGGCTGCATGAGTGCTGCCGGGCACTAGGGAGCTACAGTTCATTGAGGGAACTATAAATACCAACATGTACTGTGACATACTGAAGCAGAGCATGATCCTCTCCCTTTGGAGACTTCGGTATCACAACATGATAACGACCCCAAACACACCTCCAAGACGACCACTGCCTTGCTAAAGAAGCTGAGGGTAAAGGTGATGGATTGGCCAAGCATGTCTCCAGACCTAAACCCTATTGAGCATCTGTGGGGTATCCTCAAACAGAAGGTGGAGGAGCACAAGATCGCTAATATCCACCAGCTTCATGATGTTATCGTGGAGGAGTGGAAGAGGACTCCAGTGGCAACCTGTGAAGCTCTGGTGAACTCCATGCCCAAGAGGGTTAAGGCAGTGCTGGGAAATAATGGTGGCCACACAAAGTAGTGACACTTTGGGCCCAATTTGGACATTTCCACTTAGGGGTTTGTTGAGTTATTTTGAGGGGACGGCAAATTTACACTGTTATACAAGCTGTACACTCACTACTTTGCATTATAGCAAAGTGTAATTTCATCAGTGTTGTCGCATGAAAAGATATAATAAAATATTTATAAAAATGTGAGGGGGTGTACTCACTTTTGTGAGACACTGTATAGCTGAATATCGATCAATACTGATGGCCTCATCATCTCATTTCTTGAAGCCATAAAATGCTATGACAGTACTAATACTCTCCCCCCCCACCCCCCTAAATGACCCCATTTTGGAAAGTAGACAGTCCAATACTTTTGGTAATATAGTGTATTTATGTTGAAGACATAACTTGAAAAAGATGTCTTCCCCTTTTTTCACCATTAGAAACGAATGCCATCTACAATTGTGACTGCATGCTGTCTTTTTAATACATTCAATGATTCCTTGATTAGTTCTGTATATCTATTTGTGACAGTTGACACTTCCATTTTGTAAAATATTTATCCAGCTATGTGAATGGTTGTATTTCCTAGTCTAATTATCCCTATAAAAGGGTTGATTGCACATTCAATTTTTGTAGTTGCAAAGTGATTGGCTTGTCTTACTTTCTGACAGCAAATGTGTAGATAAAGTTTTTTTCTTGCTCAAGGAATTTTCTGCTGAGATGTCTGAAGCATGTTTCTTACTAAGATTCATTTGTCATTGTAGACATTAGAAAGGTTGCTAGGAATGATGGGGATGTGAAGAATAGAAAGAAACCAATCCATACATTTTACTTGGCCACGTTTCAAATTCCAGTGAAATTTTGTTCAATTAATTTGATTGGACCAGCTCAATGTCATTTAATGTATAAGGTACACTAGAGCACCGACTTCAATCGCTGGATACCCAAGGGTGATAGAGGTATGCATCACTGAACTTTGCTTCAATTTCATGTGAACTTCGGCTATCATTATACCTCGTAGTTCTTTAGGAACTCTCATCTAGGAATAGGCAAACCCTTTGATCTTGTGAGAAATGCTCCACAAATTTCCTGTGGTTCTGGGGATATTCTGGAATTCCTCTGTTGAACATTCCACAGAAAGAAAACACTAAAATTAAATTATTTTTGACATACCATTTAAAATTGCGAAGAAAGTATATGGTAGAAAAAAGCAGACTTTCCAATATTTACATTCAATTTTTGTTTTAAAGTTCTTTCTGATCTTCAATTAGTTGATTATTATAAATATTTTCAATTTCTTTTCTATGTTTTCTTCTTTGGCTGTAAATATACGCTAATTATTGCAATTCAATTATCCGGCTTCAGAAACATTGGTTTCAAGACGTTATTCCAGTATTTTAATCTGTTTGAAAATCTGGAAGCAAGTAGTTTGCCATTTAAAGTCCCACTGCAAGCTAATTACACTGCTGAAACAAATGTATAGATGCTGTGTTTCCTGCCAAAGGTTTGTATTTTCACCCATCCAGTCCTGAGATTTACACAGCAGATATCAGATCCAGGTTAGTCGACAACCTTTTCTTTATAGTAGTAAAGCAACACAGTTTGGTCACCTTGCTCATTGATTGGCTTTTTAAAAGAGTGGATATGGTGTATAGTTTGAACTAGCTGACTGAGTTATGACCAGGGGACACTGGGATTGATTTATTAACCACTTGCCGACTGCCCACAGTATATTTACTGCGGCAGTCAGCCCCTCACAGGCAAAGCGACGTAGTAGCGTCTACGTCGCTAGCCCGTGAGGCTCTGGGGAGAGAGCGCGCGCCGCCAAATGCACGCTCCCGCTCGGTCACAGGCCCCCCCCGCGCGTGTGCCTGGCGGACCCGATGTCCGCTGGCACTCGCGATCGTCCGTGACAGCGGGAGAAAGGCAGGCGGCTGATGTAAACAAGCCGCCTGTCATTCTCCCCTGTGTAAGAATAGTGATCATACGGTTCTACTATGTAGGACAATTGATCACTGTTCCCACACCTCAAGCCACAGCCAATCACAGTTAGAATCACGCCCCTAGGGACACACACAACCCCTCCCTCTCAAAAAAGTTAACCCCTTCACTGCCAGTGTAATTTTACAGTAACAGTACATATGTATAGCACTGATTACTGTAGAAATGTCACTGGTAACCCCAAAAGTGTCAAAAATGTCAGTCAAGGGTCCGATCTGTCCGCCCCAATGTCGCAGTCCCGCAAAAAAAAATCGCAGATCGCCGCCATTACGCGTTAAAAAAAAAACAACAAAAATGACCTTGTATAGCTTGGAAGAAAGAAGAGACAGAGGGGATATGATAGAAACTTTTAAATACATAAAGGGAATCAACTCGGTAAAGGAGGAGAGCATATTTAAAAGAATAAAAACTACCACAAGAGGACACGGTTTTAAATTAGAGGGGCAAAGGTTTTAAAAGTAATATGAGGAAGTATTACTTTACTGAGAGAGTAGTGGATGCATGGAATAACCTTCCTGCAGAAGTGGTAGCTGCAAATACAGTGAAGGAGTTTAAGCATGCATGGGATAGGCATAAGGCTATCCTTCATATAAGATAGGGCCAGGGACTATTCATAGGATTCAGATATATTGGGCAGACTAGATGGGCCAAATGGTTCTTATCTGCCGACACATTCTATGTTTCTATGTTTCTATGACAAAAATCTTTCCCTTAGTTAGTAAATGCAATAACGTTTGCGCAAACCAATCAAAATACGCTTTTTGCGATTTTTTTTTTTACCAAAAATATGTAGTAGAAAACAAATTGGCCTAAAATGTTAAAAAATTTTGATTTTTACATTTTTTTTGGGGAATTTCATATAAAAAAAATGTGAAAAATATTGTTATTTTTGCAAAATTGACGCTCTTTTTTTGTTTATAGCGCATGATCAAAAAATCGCACAGGTGATCAAATACCACCAAAAGAAAGCTCTGTTTGTGGGAAAAAAAGGACTTCAAATTCGTTTAGGTACAGCGTCGCACGACCGCGCAATTGTCCGTTAAAGTCACGCAGTGCCGAATCGCAAAATAGGCCCTGGTCAGGAAGGTGGTAAAATCTTCCGGGGCTTTAAAGGCAAAAGGCTGTTCACTTTGTAAGGAAATTTTCACTTAGCTTAGTGAACAAGCAGAATCTTTTTATGACTTCCACCATCCAATCATTTGTAAGCAAAATTACATTTTCTTTATTTTTCTTGCACGTGATTAGGTAGGCAGGTTTTCCCAACACATTCACTAAGCCAGTGTTTCTCAACTTTTTTTCAGTCATAGCATTTTTTAAAATTCTGCACAATCTCAACGTACCCCATTTTAAATTGTAAAAAAACAAAACCAATAGTTTTACAGAACACAGAGAAATCTACACGCATAGGACACCCAAAGTTAGAGGTGATTTATTCTTCCAGAGCAAACACACCTTTTCACACTGGTGCTGACTAGTATTTTGATGTTTCTCTTCCCCATCAGTTTCTCTCCCTCACTAAGCTATTGTGACCCCACTTCTGACAGAGAGGGGCAGGGGAGAGGCAAACAAGGATTTTGTGCAGGCACCCCACATTCTAATTATCGACCAATGATGTCATCGGACATTATGATGCGGGCGACTAGAAGGTTGTAATGGTGCACAATGAAAACCTGTGGCTTTGTGTAACTAAAAGACAGGCTTCATCCACCCACTGGCTCGCATACCGTTTTTGGGAATTTTCGACGCATTTTGCCAAGGCACCCCTGAAAGTGGTAGTAAAGACTTTTTTTTTACTTGTACCTACAGGTAAGCATATAATAAGATATTCACACTGCATGCAGTCGAAGACGTCACTGGCGCAAGCACTCTGAAGGGACTGCATACCTGTGCCATTACTTCAGAGCTCTGTGCCATGGCTGTGACTCCCGAGCACATGCGCAACATCATCATGGCTCGGCCAATCAGACAGCCGGAGCACTCAAACCTGGAAGGAAGACCGGATGAAGATGGAAGCCCTGTCAGCTGTGACAGCGCGTCTCTTAAGAACTTACAGTAGTTCTAAGGTGAGTGTTTCATAATGTGCTAGTAATTTGTAGCACATTATTCCATTATCTTGCAGGTTTTTTTTTTTTTTTTTTTTTAAAGGTGCGGTTTACTGTTGTTTGAAGAAATCTGCAGGCCACCCCAGGTTGCCTGGGCACCCTGCTTGAAAAAGGCTGCACTAAGCTAAGAGACAATGAATTTGCAAAGTGAACAGTCTATTTTTCTTTGATAAATCAACCGCTTTGTGTTGTACCCAAGTGTATTATGGTGCCTTAATAATACTTAATACAGCAGGCTTTGATTGCTCAGTTCTTGGTGTAGAGGCAGTGGAGGATAGCTGCAGCATTGGACCAATGCTGCATCCACCTTGGTAAATGTGAATGTTTATTATTTTTAAATCCCGCACTTCTATTTAAATTTAAAGGTAAATATCATTATTCATTTTATATATTGTTAGTTTTGTTTTGATTGCAAAAGACTATGAGACGTAGACGTGAAGAATGCAAAAAAAAAAAAATGGTACTGGGGACACTTCTGATGTTGGGATATTGAAATCGTAGGTGACAAGGTAGATTTAAACCTTAAATTAATGTCACTTCATTTTCATAAGCATTGTGTGCCATAAACAATTGCCTTTTTTGTGTTTTTTTTTTTTTTTATTATTGGAACATTTTGTTTTTATCTTTTTACATCTATTTTGCATCTCACTGTTAGCCTTTTTCAGCTATTTCTGGTCCACGTGTATTCCAGTATCAGATATGCATCATTGCTAGTAGTCTTCATTTGGAGCCCATATGACAAGGTGACAATGCAGAAGCCTAACTGGCAGACAGTTGTCACCCCATACCAGCTTATTCAAAAAAAGATGAAACACAATTTGAAACTGCATTTACATTAACATTATATTAGGTTTCATTTTTTGCATTCGATTTTCTCCAATGTTTCTTGAGGATATTTTTTTACAGTCTGGAAGTCTAGCTTTAGTCTCTCTAACCCTTTTCAACGACAAAAAGGAAGTGCTATGGATTGTGACATGTGTGACAATCCAGTGTGAAAGTTCCATTTCTAATAACTATCTATATATAGTATATTCCAAAATGTCAGTGAGAAATATATCCATCCTCCCTTGTTTTACTGTTGACAACAGATATGGTTTTTCATGTGATTGCTACAGCAGCTTGGTGGATTGGGGAGTTTTTTGGGGGGTCTGTTAAAAAAAGGTGAAATGGTTACAAAGGATCTGTCTGGTGGTATGTTGCTCCCACATTGGTGTCGGTTGTAATAATAGGGGTTCAGTCCTTTGTGAAGTCAATATTAGTCAATTTTGTTGCTGTCCTTTAGCCAGTGGGGGTGCCGCTGGGGACAACTGTTGATTTTAATTAGGCTTTGTTAGCTAGCAGACAACAAAGTTCCATTCTTGTAACCAACAGTCGTTATGTTATTTATTGGTATGTTTTTATTTGTTTATTTGAGCTGTTAATTGTTTTTGTGGTTAAATAAAGGGCTGTGGTGGCCATTTAAATTCATGTTGTGCAGTCTGTGTGTTTCTTGAGATCAAGGGGCTGGAAAAAACAAATCCCTTAGTCAAATGCTTATCACAAGATTCAATAAATTAAATGAATATTCATACACTTTAATATAGTAAAAAAGTCTTCCCTTTGCCTCTGCAAACTTAGACTCCACTGTACCTAATTGTTAATCCAGTCCTGGACATATCTAAATAAATGACTATGGAGAGTATAGATGATTAGTATAAGAATGGAGTATTACCTAGAGAGAAGAACATTGGGAAACACTTCCAAATCAAGTTTCTCTGTTTGGTCTGGTCAAAAAACGGGGGTATAGAAATCAGTCATTTCTTGTAGTTTAATACAACAACACGGCAATTCTTCCTTGATGAAACACGGTATTAAATCACAGGTTCTGTGTGGCTATTCATGTAGTCACAGTGTGTATTTAAACTACTTAATGATTAATTTCCTCAGGAGGTATGAGGATAACAGCTTCACACCTCCAAGGTTTACCCGACTCTAATAGTGGCTTGAGCTCTATTGTGCAATCCTCCCCAGGAACTATTTTCAGCCACTTCCAAATGAACATGCTGCTGTCAAATACTGGAAGTCATTACATTTTGAAGGGTTTATTTACTGCAGATGTTATCCGTTTATAGAGCTAAATGGAAGAGCGGCCATTATAGAATGACTGCACACATCCAACATGTTATCTTGTTTGTAAATTGCCAACAATGCATGTTATTATCTGTTTTATATGCTAATATAAAATAATTGATAATAACATTTCCACTATCTATCTTAGAGTCCATTCACACTGCCGCGACTTGTGAGGCGACTTGTGTGCCCTCAAGTCGCCCAAAGTCGCTTGACATAACAAAAGCAATGTTAATCAATGAGTTTCGTCTTAATTGGCACTACTGAAGTCGCTCCCACTACTACTACTACTACCTACTACTCCTACTACTTTGAGGCGACTTGTATCCTACTTGTCCCATAGACTTCAATGGGAGTCGCCTCCTTATCTTATTTGAAGCGACTTGTGATCCGACTTTCCATGAAGAAGAAGGACATTTATTAGCCAGGCATTCCCCACATTCCCCACTGGACTCCAGAACCAGAAAAAAAAAGATTGTTTGTCCAGAACCAGAAAAAAAAGATAATTTTTCTTAGAATTTTTAGTAGCACAGGGATAGGGCTCCGCTCCTTTTACACCTGGGCGTTTTTGTTGTAGGCGTTTATTGGGCCCTATCCCTGTGCTACTAAAAATTCTAAGAAACATGATCTTTTTTTTCTGGTTCTGGACAAACGATCTTTTTTTTTTCTGGTTCTGGAGTCCAGTGGGGAATGTGGCGAATGCCTGGCTAATAAATAAAACACCCAAAAAATGCCCAATAAATGCCTACAACAAAAACGCCCTGGTGTAAAAGGAGTGGAGCCCTATCCCTGTGCTACTAAAAATTCTAAGAAAAATTATCTTTTTTTTTCTGGTTCTGGACATGCTACAGAGCTGAAACTACACAGGTACAATTTTTAGACCCTACCAAAATGTGATGCGCCAGAAATATAATAAAAAAGTGATGACTTTAAATACTATAAATCATATCCAGTTCATAAGGCACATAGCAATGTGTGTGCTTCCAATAAAGTGATATGAAAAGTGTCCCCGTATCCAATTGAAGAAAATCCAGTGATGAAAACAAGTTGTAAACACCAATTAGTGAATCCCTCCACCAGGTGAATTAGCCTCTCACCTTCCTAAAGGACCCAAACGGGCCAGCAATCACATGTATCATGGACCAGACTTCCAGGAAAGAGCCACACTGTATTGCACCTCGAGGGATCCCGGGACATATAAAAAACAGATGAAGAAATCTAGTGCTCTCTCCTTACTAATAAGGGTGTGCTTTATTAGAGAAAGGCAGCCCTACCGAGGAAGTCAAAGGAGCATTACGCTCGACGTAACGCGTATAGGGGAAAGGAGCGTGCGTGGCCGACGCAGAGTCTCTCTCTGGTAACAGATCGCTGACATCGCTTATACAGCAGGCACTGGACATCAAATTCGTTTAGGTACAGCGTCGCACGACCGCGCAATTGTCCATTAAAGTCACGCAGTGCCGAATCGCAAAATACCCCCTGGTCAGGAAGGGGGTAAAATCTTCCGGGGCTTAAGTGGTTAATATAAGGTCCCTATATCAAATACATACTAGGGCCAATTTAGAAAGGAGCTAAATAACCTAACAGTATGTGTTTGGAGTGTCGGAGGAAACCCATGCATGCACAGAGATAACATGCAAACTCTATGCAGGTAGTGTCATGATTAGAATTTGAACCATGGTGCTAACCACTAAGGCACTGTGCTGCTCCATTTAAATCCATATATAGTCTCCAAATATTCATTTAAATAGACAGGAGAGGTAGAAAACAAGCCTATGAGACTAAAGGGCACAACAGTGAACAGGGTGCCTCCAACATTTGCTTTTTTTTTTGTGGAAACCCATTTGCCGAATTCCAGGAACAGCATTTAGTGGCAGGAGGTGGGTATTTGTTTTTTACTTAAAAAAAGGTACAGTGAGCTGGAAGTGATTGTACTTATTTTTTGGTGTTGCAACTGGACTTATTCTTTAAAGAGATCTGTTCCCAGGTTACACATCTACATTTTAACCCTTTATTCAATACTATTCATCACATACAAAGAAAAGATAGTGAGTCACAAGCTTCTACATACTTGGGATTTTCTTTCTTCCTAGAAGCTTGTAAGGGAGACCATGATTGGCTGTGTGTTGGCGCCAAATTACTAGAATCTCCGCCAACTTCTTCTTGGATAGGACAGTGACCTACTGCTGGTAGATAGAAACCTTGGGCATATTGTGAACAACTCCTGGCCATAGGCCTGCCCATGACAACCCAGCCTTGAGCCTTTATATTCAATAAGAAAGGAATGTCCACATAAGCAGTATATTTTCATGCTTGTAGCTTGCAAAGATGGCTGTGACATTCAATATCACATTGACATACTGACAGAACTCTTTGGCGTAAACACCGTAGGCATCAGCAGACATTCTGTAGCAGTCACTCAGGCGTAGAACACCAGAATGGAATTATTAAACCATCTTCCCTTAGCATCTCCTGTCCCTTTTCCTTGGTAACATTATAGTTTTGGAACCCAGCTCCCAAAACTATCCATAGCATTCTGGTCTGTCAAACCAAAATTAAAGTGCTTGTAAAGGCACAAGGTTTTTTACCTTTAGGCATTCTATGAATGAAGGTAAAAAACCTTCTGTGTGCAGCAGCCCCCCGAATACTCACCTGAGCACCCTCTCAATCCAGTGCTGTCCACAATAGCCTTGTCTCTCTGGGGACTCGCACTCTTGATTGGCTTTTGGCAGCAGCCAGTGAGCTAATCAGGAGACAGAGGGGCCGGGGCAGAGTCGCATCTCCATGTGTGAATGGACACACAGAGCCGCAGGTCAGCAGTGCGCCTGCTTGGGTGCCCCCAGAGCAAGCTGCTTGCTGTGGGGGCACCCGACTGGAGCGAGGGGCCAGCAGCACCAGTGTGGGACCCTAAAAGAGGAGGATATGGGTTGCTCTGTGCAAAACCATTGCACAGAGCAGGTACGTATAACATGTTTGTTATTTTAAAGAAAAAAAAAACAAGACTTTAATATCTCTTTACCAGGGTGCTTGTCTATACCAGTCTCTCTTTCTATGTCTCACCCGGGCATGCTCCCTGATGTTACTTTTTTTACCATATCAGAGAACTCTTAGCCTGGTCTGAAAGGCCTTTTGCATCCCGCTTACCACCCATTACATCACTACAGGAAGGCTTTGTCTAAATGGGGACCTAACACCCAATGGCATAATTCTCTATTACCACATTATTTGGAATAGAGCCACCAAGTGGCAGACTAGCTAACTGCACCTGCTTACAGGCTGGACAGAGTGCAAGGGAAACACAGTATTGCCTTAAGGAACACCACACCTTAGGATTTGGAGAAATATTTATAAATTTCACAGTGGTCTTCCTAATTGACTTTGAAGATGCATTTGATCCTTACAGAACAATAAAATAAACTCTTTTAATAGTATACGTGTTCTCTAAGATGTAGCAGTTGGTTTAGTCAGTATTAAATTAAAACTTTACACTTATAGGAGAATAGGTGCTATTAAAGTTGGAATACGTTTTGATTATTTCATAAAGCTAACGTTTAATCTAAATTGTGTCTTCCCTGTTTCCTCCTTTTCCCCTCATCAATGTCAAATTTTCTTACATATTTGAGTTTCTGTGCTTCTCTATGCAAAGCAGACAGCTCATGACTAGTGGAAGGGACCAGCAGGACAGGTACATAGCTTCCTAAATACATCACAGCACCCTGCATCTGTACTTTTCTCCTGATTAAAGCAGTGGGCTTCCTCTTAGGAGATGTTGTACAAATATCAAAACACATTGATAGGTGAATGTTAGTCTGGAGAAGTGGCAATCCTAGGCAGACTATACCTGAACACCCTTGGTAATACAGTTTATAATGCACACTATGAGAAGCTCACAGTGTGCAGTGAAACCAGAGTAGGGAATTTTAGTACAGGAGAGTAGCCTAAAGGTAGAGCTCAAGTTCAGCTTTATTAGGTGATGCACTTTTGTTTTGAAATCAGGGAGTTTTTGCAATATGACATTACTTAAAGTTTATTTAGGTGTGATTTATTCAGTACTTTCTTATATAAGACATACAATAAATCAGGGAGAGGTGCATTGTGAATAGAACAGGATTCTAAACTTTGGATCAAAGTCCCATGGAGCCCTGTTATTTTTAGATCATCACAATTCAGATTTCAGTTTGTGGGTTTATTCAATGCAGGACCAGCATTAAATTATGGTTTCATCTACCACAGCCTTTATTATAACTAGTTGCACAATCATACACCACAACAGTAAACTATTGCTGATGGCAGTCAGAACAGAGCAGACACCCTAACGCTAATATAGAACCACAATTTGCTGCAAACCCATTACATTTCCTGGCATACAAAAGGCGAATCGCCATCTGATTATATCTGGATTACAATAATGTAGTGAAGACATTTATTTAACTTAATACTTTAAAGTTTACGTGTGGGTGATACTTCATGACAAAATGCACCTCCTTGAGAAAACTTGGGACCCTTGGGTACGATACTTAGCTGGCCCTCCTTGAGTTGAGGAGGAACCGTTACCTACCAAGACCGCATAATTTGTGAGTGAACCCCGATTCCGGGACATGAGCCTGGGCACTGACCCTTTCTCACCGCTACTACTTCCTTTCTACTCTCTAATTCCTACTGTTCTTCCCCCATCTTTTATCCTCTCCCTTTCTCTCCCTTATCCTTCTATCTCCTTCTCTTTCTTTTTTTTCATATGTTTGAACTGTTCGACACAATGATTTGGGTGTCATCGGACCACGGTTGGTCTGGGGTTTTTGTTTACCATGGCCTCTGCCTCTGCTAAGCACTCAGGTGGCTTTTCTGTAGAATCGCAGATGGTGGATGCTTCCCCAGTTAATAGTGATGTAATGGGTTGGGGGTCGGGGGCCGTTCTCCCCCTCGGGGTGCAGTAAGTTCCCATGGGGGCGTCGGAGGGGAGGATGGTGGGGCCCGGGCCAGCCAATGTTGACTTGGTGGGCATGGGGGGCTATGCTTTTGCTGAAGTTTGTGCTACTGTTCAACTATTTTCACTTCCATGTCAACTGTTTTGAAAGTTTTGTTTTTATTTCTTTGTTTCATGGCCATGGCCTGATTATACCTTTGTACCATTGTGATCTTTTCTTAAAAATCAATAAAAAATATTGAAATCTAAAGTGTACCTGTGCCCACACCTGGGACAGTAAATTATTGACATATTCTTAACAATAAGAACTAATCATTCAGTTGGCTTTTCTGTGGAATCGCAGATGGTGGACGCCTCCCCAGTTAAGGGTCCATGTACACGGGACGTTGTTAAAAGTCCCTTTGAATGCTGGAATTTTTAGGAAATTTGAAACGTCCGTTTGGTCGCGTTTGTACCCGCGTTTAGCGGGCGTTTAGCGGGCGTTTGCGTTTAGAACCCGTTCCTAGAGGTCAAAAAAATTATTCCCCTTTAAAATGGAAAAATGCGAACGCCAAATGCGGGTCATTGCGTTCGGTCGCGTTCGGACACGTTCGGCCGCGTTTTTGCGTTTGAAATGCCAGGAAACACACGTTCGAACGCAAATAATTGCGTTCTAAAAAAAGTCCCTGAACGCAACTGCCCGCAAACGACCGCAAACGACCTGGTGTACATGGACAGATAAGATAAAATGTAGATGGGTTCAGGGGCTTCTAAAAAAACGTCCAACTGCTCCTAAACGGCCATTTCCAGCGTCCCGTGTACATGGAGCCTAATAGTGATGTAATGGGTTGGGGGTCGGGGGGGACGCTCTCCCCCTCGGGGGAAGTAAATTCCCATGTGGGCGCCGGAGGAGGGTTGGTGGGGCCCGGGCCAGCCAATGTTGACTTGGTGGGCATGGGGGGCTATGCTTTTGCTGAAGTTTGTGCTACTGTTCAACTATTTTCACTTCCATGTCAACTGTTTTGAAAGTTTCGTTTTTATTTCTTTGTTTCATGGCCATGGCCTGATTGTACCTTTGTACCATTGTGATCTTTTCTTAAAAATCAATAAAAAATATTGAAATCTAAAGTGTACCTGTGCCCACACCTGGGACAGTAAATTATTGACATATTCTTAACAATAAGAACTAATCATTCAGTTGGCTTTTCTGTGGAATCGCAGATGGTGGACGCCTCCCCAGTTAAGGGTCCATGTACACGGGACGTTGTTAAAAGTCCCTTTGAATGCTGGAATTTTTAGGACGTTTGAAACGTCCGTTTGTTCGCGTTTGTACCCGCGTTTAGCGGGCGTTTAGCGGGCGTTTAGCGGGCATTTGCGTTTAGAACCGTTCCTAGAGGTCAAAAAAATTATTCCCCTTTAAAATGGAAAAATGCGAACGCCAAATGCGGGTCATTGCGTTCGGTCGCGTTCGGACACATGCGGCCGCGTTTTTGCGTTTGAAATGCCGGGAAACACACGTTCGAACGCAAATAATTGCGTTCTAAAAAAAGTCCCTGAACGCAACTGCCCGCAAACGACCGCAAACGACCTGGTGTACATGGACAGATAAGATAAAATGTAGATGGGTTCAGGGGCTTCTAAAAAAAACGTCCAACTGCTCCTAAACGCCCATTTCCAGCGTCCCATGTACATGGAGCCTAATAGTGATGTAATGGGTTGGGGGTCGGGGGGGACGCTCTCCCCCTCGGGGGAAGTAAATTCCCATGTGGGCGCCGGAGGGGGGTTGGTGGGGCCCGGGCCAGCCAATGTTGACTTGGTGGGCATGGGGGGCTATGCTTTTGCTGAAGTTTGTGCTACTGTTCAACTATTTTCACTTCCATGTCAACTGTTTTGAAAGTTTCGTTTTTATTTCTTTGTTTCATGGCCATGGCCTGATTGTACCTTTGTACCATTGTGATCTTTTCTTAAAAATCAATAAAAAATACTGAAATCTAAAGTGTACCTGTGCCCACACCTGGGACAGTAAATTATTGACATATTCTTAACAAGCAATAAAAAGTCTTAAAGCAGTATTAAACCCAAAACCCAAAATGTAGTATGTTGCAGCTTACTAATCATTAGATGTGGTGGCTGCCTTCGTTTTCATTTCCAAGGTAGCGTGTGGGATACCGATGAACAAGGATATGACTTACGGTATGTCAGAGGATGAAAGGGAGGTTTTTTTGTTTAGTTTGTGAGGCTTTTGCATCACATAATAACTGAATTTGGTACCTGTTTAGACCAGTGTTTCTCAACCTTTTTTTAGTCAAGGCAAAAAATTATTGACAATCTCGAGGCACCCTTTTAAAAATTTTGAACAGTCTCGAGGCACCCCATTCTAAAATTTAAAAACGATTCTAATAGTTCTACATAATGTAGCAATAGCCACAGAAGTAGGACACCCAACATTACAGGGGATTTATTCTTCCAAAGCAAATACACTTTTTTGCAAAATGGTAATAACTAGTATTCCAATGCTTCTTTTCTGCCTCAGTTTTCACCACCACTCAGCTAAAGTGACCCCAACACTAATGGAGAGGGACAGGAGAGGGGGATACAAGGATGCTGTGCAGGCGACTGACGTCTTCCATATAAACTGATGATGCTATTGGTCGTTAGGATGCCGGCAGCTAGAAGGTTGTAAAGGTGAAAAATGAAAACCTGTGTCTTTGTGTAAATAAAATGCAGGCTTCATCCACACCCCAGCTTGTATACAATTTTTGAGCAATTTTCAGGCATTTTGTTAAGGAACCCCTGGAGGAACCTCAAGGTACCCCAGGGTGCCTTGGCACTCTGGTTGAAAAATGCTGGTTTAGACTGTCATACAAGAGCCTTTAGTTGCACAGCCTTTACAATATCCACTTATAAACTGTGAGAAAAATAGGCAGAGATGGGACAGAAACAAAACTGATCCAGAATTCCTAATGGCCAGCGTGGTTGAGCTCTTGGTCATGACCAGAACTACTTTGTACAAGCCAATGAAAATGCAAAAGCAGTTTGGAGCTTCAGCTCAGAGGGAAGCCAGATGCAGGTCAGAGGAAGGTAAACTGCAGAATAAATGCACTTGTTTCTAAATGATCTCAGAAGCACCTCAAGCTAATTTCAAATTCAAGCAGAATGTACCTAAAAGCAAGCAACATTCGTCAGATGACACAAGTCCAAAGGTCCTAATAGTTTAGACGCACAGTGGGTGATTTTGAAGGATTGATAGAGGGTAGACTCACTTATCTATTTCTTATATTGTGCAAGGATACCTGTGAGCTCTGAATTCCAACTCTTAGATCCACTTAAAGCAAATAGCATTTGTCAATCAACACACTCCCAAAGGCTCTACAAACAATAGTTTTTTTGACAATCAAATGTATAAACTTATGTAGCACTACTCCCAAGGGAGCTGCTGAAGACGGGTTCCCCTGGGTTACCATTAGCAACAGTAGAACATTCAGACATGTTTCCAAGTGATTTTTACCTCAGACAAGGACCAGTCCAGTTTCTTTGGTTTTTATGTTTTAGTAGGAACTTGGATATGAGAAGAGATGAGTGGGATACTCCAACTAAACAAACTATACACAATAAGCAGGGACGACTTGAATAAACGCTGGTTAACGCTGAGTGACACTAAAATTGAGCTAGTCAGTCACGGCTAGGCTGCTGGTTTCACTCTGTCACTGCTGTGACGCAGAACTGAAGCAATCTGTACTCTGAAGCAATCTGTACTGTACTGCTGAACAACTTCCAGGGCCCTTCCTGGCACCCCCTTTTGTTCCTAATCTTCAGGGTTCACTACACGGCACCACCTTTACTGTAACACCCAGAGTGAGCTGGCTCCTTGATCCCCTGACTTCTCTGAAGTGGTCCCCTCTCTCAGGCAGACCCCTGGGCAGATCCCTCAGTACTCACGATACTGTTTTTCCCAAAGTCCTCTGCCCAGCAGCTCCACTGGTCAGCACACTGGATCCTCTGCAGCCCAGCTCCACTCCTGGTCCCTAGGCCGACTGCCTGGACCACCTTCCTCACTCTGCAGGAAGAAAGACAGCCGTCCGCCTCCTCCTAGGACTTTGCTCCTGCCAAAAGACACCCTGTCACATGTCCCCTCCTATTTATGTGCAATCCCAGGATGCAATGCAGGAATGCCCTCCCACTGGAACTGACATAAAACAGAGTGTGCCACTGCCTAGGTTTCCTTCACTGTCCAATGAGCTCCCTCATTGGATACAGTAGGGACACTCCCTCAGACCCAGTAAATCACACCTGGAAACATGTGACAGACCAAACTAATAGATCAGCTTCCCTGATGAGCAGCAGGAGCAAAATAGATGCTTTTACTTAGCACCTGTCGAGGAGGGTGCTACACTTACATGAAAAATCTCCTATTATGTTGTGAGTTATGCCTGTCTGCTGGCCATCTTGTTTCACAATTTCCTGGATTCCTTTATAACAAAAATTAGCATCAGATATCTTGGGATGACTGAAAGCAAAATGGTATAGATGGTTTTATTTCTGTATGCGGAATATAGTAATGAATGCCACATTAAAAGTTGATTTCAGTGAGGATTTTAATAACAGTGTAAATTGTTAATATATCACAAACACATCATAGCTTCCTTTTGGAGGTTAAAGAGGTTGTAAAGGCAGACATTTTTTTTCTTATCTTAATGCATTCTATGTATTAAGATATTAAGATAAAAAAATCTTCTGTGTGCAGCAGCCTCCCTCAGCCCCCCTAATACTTACCTGAGCCCCATCTATATCCAGCGGTGTTGCATGAGAGACTCAGCTGTCCATGACTACCCTCCTCTTTGGTTGAGACAGCAGCATGGCACCATTGGCTCCCACTGCTGTCAATTAATGTTGGTTAGCCAATAAAGAGTGAAAGGGGGTGGGGCCGGGTGCCCCCATAGCAAGCTGCTTACCGTGGGGGCACTCAACGGGAGGGAGGGGCCAGGAGTGCTGAAGAGGGACCCGAAAAGAGGAGGATTGGAGCTACCATGTGCAAAACCACTACAAAGAGCAGGTAACTATAACATGTTTGTTATTTTTAACGAAAAAAAAAAAAATGAGACTTTACTGTAGTATCACTTTAACTTCACCTTTTATAATAAGTTACATGTTACACCCATATTTAAGGTTTAGCATGTAACATGGTGCCTAGATAATCTCTCCAACCCACAAACTGACCCCCCTCAGCCAGCATGCAAGGGTTCTTTTTCCCAGTTGTAGCTATAGATTTTACATTTTGCTTTGCCCACGCACCCACGTCATTCATTCACAGATCTGTGAATAAATGAACTACAAGCCTTGTCTGCCACCACAGTAGCTATCAGCAGAACACAAGTGCAGTGAATCCCGCATTTGTAGTCAACTGACACTTCCTCCAGCTATCTAACTGAAAGTCTGTATTGAGGAGCTGGAGGGAAAGTATGCAGGAGCCTGTGCAGTGTACTCACAATCTACAATCTACTCACTGTTGCAAATCTTTGCAGGCTCATATACAAACTAAATAAATACATTTTAAAAAAAGCATACTGTATGTTTTTCTGCAAATGTGGGTGCATTCATTATTTTTTGTAAAAAGAGGATTTAGCCTTTAATGAAATATACTGTACATATGGTTCATTGAACTTATAATTCACCATTATATGATTATTCAAGAAGACTACTTTTAAAAATAATATATAATTCTCTGATATTCTGTCTAATTAAAGGTCATTTCCCATCAAACCTGAAAAATTATCTTTGAATATCTCAGTTGTTGTATTAGGAAAACAAAGAGTGGAATTTCAGTGTCCCCATTCAGACAAATAACGCTTAAGCATTTTTTAATGCTTATCTTGAAAAATGAGCACTTTAATTTGAAACATAGAGTACTTAATTCATAGCCAAAGTTCATTCCACTGGAGGAAAATTATTCCTACTGTTTCTATTATTCTGCAATTGGGAAGAAAAGGCATACATCTAGCAGAGCTGTCAAACCATTTAGCCATTTCTCTGTTTTGCAGATTACCCCTTTCGTACTTTAAACATAATAAATTCCTGGTATTCTTGTAGACACAACAATTCTCACATTTTGTGAAAACCAATTTAATGAATTTATAATGTTTACAATATTTCCTTAGTGAGATATGTATCAAGGTATTCGGATTCCTACCAAGTGGTAGGACAAGTAATTCTTTCTTTTGGAAGTTGAGCTTTTCATAATTTGCCATATTGTACTTATGAAAAAGATTATGGGCACTCTTTACATACTGGCCATTTTCCGCCTATGCTTCTCAGACTTACATGTTTTTAAAAATAAATGAAAATGATCAACCTGTTTCTAGCAACTATGATTCAAAGGCAAAACACATATTTTGCAAAAAATATGCTATCCTTAGCAAATTGAAAACTGTTGCAGATACATAAAGTAATAAAATAATTCAGACATTTTTTAAGAGATTTTCCAAAACTATTTACTGGAGTAGGGCAATGTAATGCCCATCTATAAAAAAAAATAAAATTAAAAATAATTTCCCCCTATTTAAAAGTCCCCAAACAGTACTCACTACATATTGTCTTGACTGGAGAGGAAGATAGATGAGAAACTTGTTCAATTTATTGAGTGAAATAAGGGGTGTAATGATCCTTGGTTTCAGATTGTGGTTAATAAATATTCTTAAGTATTTGTGTGTAACCCTACAGTACTAGTAGCATTATACTACTACTACTAGCATTAAAGTTGATACTCAAAAAAGAAAAAAAAAATGGACAGAAATCTTTATCCCTGTAAAAGATCCTCTACTTTAGTTTAAAAGCACTGGCATTTGGGATATTATGCAAATAAAATCCATTCCCCCCATTCAAAAAACCCAAAGCAGTACTCATCCTCCTGAGATTCTGGTCAACGCTTCTCCCGCTACACCAAGCATCATTCATCACAGGACCAGATTTACGGGGGGTGCTGGGGTGGGCTGTGACCCACCTCATTTTAGTTGTGCCCTCCCAGGTCTCTGAAAGTGCATCTAATAATCCATGAGCCAGTCTGATGCAGATACTTGATGTAAGGAGGCACACTGATGAGGACAATCTAGGTAAGGGGGCACTGTGATGGGGACACCTGATGGGGACCCTGATGTGGACCCTGATGTAAAGGTGGCCCTGTGATGGGAGAACCCTGATTTAAGGGGCACCCTGATGAGTACTCATGATATAAAGATGGACTTTGATGAGGACTTCTGATGTAAAGAGGGACTCTAATAGGGACATCTGAAATAAGGGAGCACAGGTTCTGTTTAATCACCCTAATCTAATCACAGCCTTATACATACTAGTGTTTTCCAAGTCGTGACACTGTGTGACAGACTGTCAGTGACTCACACAATGTTGACTTTTTTCACTGCACCCTCAGATCAGAAAGGGTAGATCTGGACCTGATTCATCCCACTTCCTGTATGCCCAGGGCATCAGGCATACCCTCTGGTAATGCATCAAACTGCCCTGGAATCACAGGAGACCAATGCAGAGAACAGCACCAATATCACTGCATGCCATCATTCTCTGCATCATAGATGCCTACCTCCACCACAAGATTCCAAGATGTCACAAGACTATCCTGAAGGCAGCTCCCACAATAATACTTTATGTGTAAAAAAAAAAAAAATGAAAGAATGTCGGAGGCCTAATGACAAAATGAAACGGTCCCTAGTGTTTGGCCAACTTAAAAGAGCCAAGGCTCATATTATCTGTCTGCAGGAGAGGCACCTCATTGACTCTAGAGTCCTGGCCTTAAAGTGCCCTAATATTGCCCTTGCATTTAATGCTACCTACTCCACCTATTCTCTAGGGGGGTTTATCCTAATTACTAAGGCTCTGGCAGGGCAGGTTGAATAGGTAGTACCTGACCCTAATGGATGCTTGTATTTAAATACTTGGATGTTCACCCCCCCCCCCCATTCCATTTGATATGACTCACTTGCTAACTTGCACAAGTAAACTGCTTCAAATAGCACAAGGGACAGCCCTTATTGCTGGAGACTTTAACGCTACCTTGATTCCATCAATGGACAGTTTGGGAGGAGTGTGCCTCTCTCACTCTGCACTGTATAATTTAATAGAGAGCTATGGTTGGGTGGAAGTCTGGCATTGGAAACATCCTGATCGCAAAGAATTCTCCTGTCATTCTACCTCTTATGGTACCTTATCTAGATTAGACATGATTTTCACACAGCCGGAAACTCTGAAAAGAGTCATGTCAACACAATACAGAAGGCTATATCCGATCATGACCTCCAGGTCACTTTCCCTTCTGGCCTACGAACCTGACGCATGAGTCCCTTCTGGATCTCAGAGCCTATGGTCCTAAATGTAAAGATAACATGCAACAATTTTGGATTGAAAACGATCAGGATGTTTCTGAAGGGGTTCACTGGGACGACTTTAAGGCTATTATGAGAGGTTCATATATGAAGGGTGTTTGTGAACATAAAAAGGCCAATGATTTAGTGATTTAGCCAAGAGTCTTGCTGATTTAGAAGCGAGTTATGTAGCAAACCCCACACCGGCAAATTATTTACATTGGCAACTCACAGAAAGGACATATGCTGCGACCCTTGCAGACAAGACCGAGAAATAACTCTTATAGTCTGCACAGCATATATTTGAAAAAGGGGATAAAAACTGGAAGCTTTTGGCTTTTCTGGCTAATCCAGCCCATGAGACTTTTACGATCCTTAGAATAATAGATGGTACAGGAAATGAGCATGAGTCCACCAAGTCTATTATGGTGAACTTTCTGCACTTTTACAATGACCTTTATACCTCCAAAATGCAATACGCTCCAGGCTGAGCTTTTGGGGTATTTACATCGGGCAAACCTTCCCTCCCTCATCTCAGAGGATAGAAATTATGGCCCCATCCAGGCAGATAAGTTAGAAAGGGTATTGGGTCAATTTGTTAAACATAAGATGCCAGGCCTGGACGGGTTGCCTATAGGGTGGTTTTTCACCCATAAAGAGGAGGGGATTCCCCACTTGCTCTCATTGTATGAATCCATTTCAAAAGAACACATGCTTCTGGAGTTGATGAGAGAGGCATTATTTATACTTATCCCCAAACCATATAAGGATCTTAGTTATTGTGAATCCTATAGGCCAATATCTTTGATTAATACCAATCTTAAGATCCTCTCTAAAGTACTTGCCCCTGTTTAAACAACATAATTGCCCATTTGATCAAACCTGATCAAACTGGTTTCATACCTGGCCACTCCGCTCATATCAATTTAAGGCAGTTTTTTACCAATTTCCTAATGACTCCGATATCCCCAGAGTGCTTTTTCTTTAGAATGGCCTTGTCTATTGCAAGTATTGCAGCATTTTGGTTTTGAAGACACCTTTATTTCATGGATTAGGATTCTTTATAGGCTCGTACAGGGGTCAATGGCAAGATATCTGACCCCTTCCCCATCCAGCGGGGTATGAAACAGGGATGTCTACTTTCTCCTCTCTTGTTTGCCCTAGCCATTGAACCCCTGGTGGAATTGCTCAGAGCTTTTTCTCAGTTTACGGCCTCTGGAATGGTACACTGGAAGAATTATTATAGAGTATCTCTATATGCCGATGATATGCTCCTATATATTTCTGATCCATTGTATAGTTTCCTGACGGCACTAGAGAATATTCAAGAGTTTGGGAGATACTCTGGTTATAAAGTTAATTGGATGAAGCCATGCATTTTTGCTATTAACACAGAATCACCTCCTTCTTTATCACCCACATGTCCCTTACAGGTTACTAGTAAATTTAGGTACCTGGGGATTGAGATTCAGCTTCCATTAGAAAAATATTTTGATAATAATATTCTACCTTGTATCTCCTCTGTTCACACTAAACTAACACAATGGCTAAAATTAGCTCTCACTTTGTTGGGGTGTGTAAAACTTTTTAAAATGGTGTATTTACCTAAATTTCTCTATATCCTAGCTAATTCCCCGGTCTACATTCAAAAACACCACTTCCAAGCTATAGAGTTGCACATTTCTTCATTTTTGTGACTCCTATGCTATCCTTGGAGACCTTAGAGTTACGATTTCCAGGGAGGGGGCCTGGCACTCCCTAATTTACACCTTTATTACTTTACTGCCCAACTGGTATACCCCCACTGTTTGCTTTTTTCACAGATGGAAAATGCGGCTACTGCTGCTGAGACTGCTGTTATATCCTCCTATAAAGCTTTGGGTAATCTTATCTATAGACCTACGATTAACACTACACAGGGGACTGCAACTCTAAAAACCTCACTACAGATCTATAATCATTGTCTGAACATTCTTAATGAAATCAATCACATTCTATCCCAATCAGCCTCTGTAGTTTAACCCTTGTTTACCTTACTTTGCTGATCTTTCAGATGCCCTACATTGGGCAGGATATAGCCTAAAGTATTTTAACCAGCTGTATGAGCATGGAGTGTTTAAAATATATTTTACAAATACAACGGGAGTTTCAAGTACCTCATATGTGGCACTTTCGACACCTACAGCTACACCATGCAGCTGAGGCTGAGGTAGGACTTAGAGGAGTGCAGCTATGTAATTCCAGGTTAGAGCGTGTGCTTCTCTCACCTGAGCATTCCAAACGTATCTCCACTTATTACGCCCTGCTCTTAGACAAGCCATCACCCCAACTAGAAAAGGTTAATGCCAGGTGGGTGGCAGACATACCCGATCTTACACTTGATGACAGAAAAGAAATCTGTAGCTCTTACCCAGATGCTGTTATTTCTGCTAGGGATAAGTTAATACAGTTAAGGTATTTCCACCAAACTTATTATACCCAAAAAAGACTCTTTCTGATGCGTAGGTGGCTGTCTCCCACTTGTCATAAATGAGAGATGGAACAGGGGGACTTTATTCATATGGTATGGTCCTGTAATAGGGTTATACCATTTTGGTCAGAAGTCACCATGTTTATCTCGGATACCTTTGAGCTCCCCCAACATCTGCAGTCCCAGGTGGTGTCTCTTGGGGGTGTTTAGGGATGTGGAGCTACCTACTAAGAATAAGTTGTTTTTGCGATTGCTACTTTATTATGCTAGAAAAATGGTGGTATTGTATTGGATTCGGTCTTAACCCTTACATATTGGTCTGTGGAAATTAGTCATAAACCAACACCTCCCATTATACAAACGAACTTATGAGGCTAGGGGCTACCTTACGAAATTCATCAAAATGTGGGGTCCCTAGCTAGACTCACAATGTTCAAGGGGTCTTTCATGATATGTGAATTTAAAAGGTAACGGTGTTGCTAGCAATAATTTTCCCTACATGGGAAGTTAGGATATAGATTTACTCTGTTTTACTCTGGTTTGTTTACTGTTCTTTAATAATGCAACAAACATATTTGAGTGATTAAGAGGTATGTTTCAGTATGTTCTCTCCTTATAATACCGATATGTTTGCATTCTGATTTATAATATTATGTTGACGATGGATTGCTGAGATGTATTCTTATGCTTTCTTATGTTGTATATAACCTGTATGCCTCTTCTATTTCTTTCAATAAAACAATTTAAAAAAACAAAAAAGAATGCAGGGGTTGCAACAAGTGGAGGGTAATGCTCCAATGGGGAGGTCTGTCCAACCTGGAGTTGGGCTTTAACAACTTTTAGAGTAAAAAAAATACCTCTTTTTGGTAAATGTTCTCCTTCAAATGTAACCAATATCCCATTGTCCTTTGCACAGTCCATGAGCTTTTAACATTATTCTGCCAGATTTCATATTAACCTTTGATTTAGTTGTCCATGTTAATTAACTCACCTGTAAGTTATTATTATTATTTTTTTTTTTAAATTAAACAAGCCTACTTTTTCTTACTGTAGCCCTGGCTGGCATCCCCTTTATAATGTCGAAGCCATTCCAGCCCTGGCTTCACCACAACTCCACTGACCAGAGACTCTATGGTAAATTTACCCACTGGCTAGTGGTTGGTCAGGGTTTTATATTGTCGCTTGGCCACAGTACTAAGCTGCATCTTTCATACTCTACACCTAGATATACCTGTTGTATTAAAGTGGAACCAAAGGCATTTTCATAAAATTTGCAAGCAGACAGACTATTTATCACAGAAGAGACATGCAATATCTCTTCTGCAATAAAATACATCTACTTTCCTGCCTGCGCTTTGGGACCAAATATCTTAAGGCTTTTTTACAGCATGGTGGCTAAACTACTCTCTATACTTCTTTTCTCCCTCTATCTCACTCTGTCTCTGTCTCTGTTTCTGTCTTTTCATGTGACAACACTGAAGAAATAGCACTTTGCTACAATGTAAAGTAGTGAGTGTACAGCTTGTATAACAGAGTAAATTTGCTGTCCCCTCAAAATAACTCAACACAAAGCCAATAATGTCTAAACTGCTGGCAACTAAAGTGAGTACACCCCTAAGTGAAAATGTCCAAATTGGGCCCAAAGTGTCAATATTGTGTAGGGCCACCATTATTTCCCAGCACTGCCTTAACCCTCTTAGGCATGAAGTTCACCAGAGCTTCACAGGTTGTTGCCAATGAAGTCCTCTTCCATTCCTCCATGACGACATCACGGAGCTGGTGGATGTTAGAAACCTTGCGCTCCTCCACCTTCCGTTTGAGGATGCCCACAGAAGCTCAATAGGGTTTAGGTCTGGAGACATCCTTGGCCTGTCCATCACCTTTACCCTCAGCTTCTTTAGCAAGACAGTGGTCATCTTGGAGGTGGGTTTGGGGTCATTATCATGTTGGAATACTGCCCTGCGGCCCAGTCTCCAAAGGGAGGAGATCATGCTCTGCTTCAGCATGTCACAGTACATGTTGGCATTCATGGTTCCCTCAATGAACTGTAGCTCCACAGTGTCAGGAGCACTCATGCAGCCCCAGACCATGACACTCCCACCACCATGCTTGATTGTAGGCAAGACACAATTGCCTTTTTACTTCTTACCTGGTTGCCGCCACAGAGGCTTGACACTATGTGAACCAAATTAGTTTATCTGGGTCTCAGCAGACCACAGGACATGGTTTCAGTAATCCATGTCCTTAGTCTGCTTGTCTTCAGCAAACTGTTTGTGTGCTTTCTTGTGCATCATCTTTAGAAGAGGCTTCCTTATGGGATGACAGCCATGCAGACCAATTTAATGCAATGTGCGGCGCATGGTCTGAGCACTGACAGGCTGAACCCCCATCCCTTCAACCTCTGCAGCAATGCTGACAGCACTCATACGTCTACTTCCCAAAGACAACCTCTGGATATGACGCTGAGCATGTGCACTCAACTTCTTTGGGCTACCATGGCAGGGCCTGTTCTGAGTGGAACCTGTCCTGTTAAACTGCTGTATGGTCTTGGCCACCATGCTGCAGCTCAGTTTAAGGGTCTTGGAAATTTTCTTTTAGCCTAGGCCATCTTTATGTAGAGCAACAATTCTTTTTTTCAGATCCGCAGAGAGTTCTTTGCCACGAGGTGCCATGTTAAACCTACAGTGACCAGTATGGGAGAGTGAGAGTGATAACACCAAATTTAACACGCCTGCTCCCCATTTACACCTGAGACCTTGTAACACTAACGAGTCACATGACATTGGGGAGGTAAAATTGCTTTTTGGGCCCAATTTGGACATTTTCACTTAGGGGTGTACTCACTTTTGTTGCCAGTGGTTTAGACATTAATGGCTGTGTGTTGAGTTATTTTGAGGGGACAGCAAATTTACACAAGCTGTTATACAAGCTGTACACTCACTACTTTACATTGCAAAGTGTCATTTCTTTAGTGCTGTCACATGAAAAGGTATGATAAACTATTTACAAAACTGTGAGGGGTGTACTCACTTTTGTGTGATAATGTGTGTGTGTATATATATATATATATATATATATACTCAGATTGCAGTGGTAACAAGAAGAAAGGTTGAAGAAATGAATTAACTCATATGGTGCCCTTATTTCATTATCTATAGTTGTTTAAAAGCCAAGTAAAATCCCTTACCTCTTTCTTTTGGCTGTTGGATTCCTGGAGCAATAAAAACCTTTGTGTCTTTTTTTTTTTCATTTCTACTATTTGCCTTCCTCCACAATCTGTGAGCGCTTGTTTTGAATTCCTTCAAAAGATTTCATTCTTAATTTGAGACTGTGCTGAAATAACAGAGCTGGTTTTACTGTGCATTCAGAATAAAATGTTTTCTTTGGCCCCCATATCTTATCACCGCACTAACAGACAGTTTGTATGGCCTGCTTAATCACAATTAAGCCTTTTCACTCTAAAACATCCAATCAAACAGCTCGGTGATTTGGAAAAAAGGCATAGTTTGGAATGACTCCTAAATAAGTCCTAAAATAATAAGCATTATCTGTGGACTTGGTATTGTGGTTGATGTGCAAGCATGCACACAATTAAAATACAGAACAATTGTAATATTCCAGCTGAGAATAATTTGACTTTTCCTGCATTGAGGGAAATGTAACAGTCCAAATGAAGAACAGGTATACTGTATATATAGCTTTGTATATATCATTTTGGATGTTTTTACATTTTTATTACATCAGAATTAATCATGTAAATTAGAGAATAGAGCCAGGCCTGTATTTACCCTAAGTTCCTCAAAAGCCACTATCTTTAACACAGGGTAAAGAGTGCAGCACACATATTTACATTGTCTATTTCAGCCTTTGTCAATCAGGGTGCCTTCAGGCTTCTTCTGCCTAAAAATTGCCCAAAAATTGTAAACAAGCCAGCGGTTAGATCAAGCCTGCCTTTTAGCTACACAATGCCACAGAGCCACGGATTTTCATTATGCACCATTACAACCGTCTAGCATCCAGTGTCTTAAAAACCAATGATCGGTTGAAAAAGAAGCATGTACGACTCCTGCATTGCATTCTTGTTTGCCCCTCCCCCAGCCCTCCCTGTCAACAATGGGATCACATTAGCAGAGTGATAGAGAGAAACTAGGGGGGGGGAGAAACACTGGAATACTAGTCAGTACCACTGTGCAAAGATGTATTTGCAGTGGAAGAATAAATTGCCTGTAACGTTGAGTGCCCTACGTGTGTAAATGTTGCTGCATTATGTAAAATTATTAGTTTCGTTTTTTTTTACGCTTTAGAATAGGGTGCCTTGAGATTGTGCAGATTAGATTACACCACCCTACACAATCAGTGACAATGACCATCTTTCATAGGCTCCACCTCTTTTAATCATCAATCATATTAGGTGTAGTTTAAAAAAAATTAAAAAAATAAAATAAAACTAGAGAGCCTAGTTTTAAGAAAAATGCTACAGTTTACTCTTGAGATCCTAAATCTTAGTAATGAAATAGAAAAAAATGAGAAAGTTGTAGGTTACTTTTTCTGCAGCTAACAAACTCTGCCCCCTTCCCATCCTAAGTTATGAATCTACCTATAACCATCCACAGGTGCTTGGGAAAGACAAAGATAAAATTGCAGTGAGGTTTCTTTGTGTTCTCTAGTCGATACCTAAGTCCCGGTTCACACTAGGGCGACCTGTGAGGCGACCTGATCGCCTCACAGGTCGCCGCAGGTCGCCTCCCATAGGGAAGCTGCGGACCCGTTCTAATAGGAGCGACACAAGTCGCTCTGACCTAGAAAAAGGGTCCGGAGCTTCTTTGGGGCGACCAGGAGGCGACCGCCATAGACTTCAATGTTATGAAGTCCGTGCCGGCCGCTCCGAGGTCGCGGCACACTGCTCGCGCCGTGACCTCCGAGGTCGCGGTGCGAAGTAGCGTCGCCTGCATGTGAACGGGGGCTTAAGATTAAATGTATTCCAATTGTTTTGGTTTAGTCATTAGTATGAAATGTGTTTCAATGATTATGATAAGGAAATAAGTTGCTCTAGGTTCCTTGTCACATAATGTTTCCTTAACCAGTTAACCATAGGGCAGAACTTTACTCTCCCAATTAAAAATAAATATATATATATATATATATATATATACTTTTTTCATTTTTTATTTTTTTATTGAAATTGTGCACATACAAAACATTATAGGCAACAAATGTAATAGTACAGCGTATGAGAATTCTAGATAAGTCAAATTACATAAATATTGTTCCAAATATGCCACACAATAAATATTTTTAATCCTTAGGTTGATAGCCCTAGTACATAGATAGGAAGGTAAATTATATTTACTTGTTTTACCATTTCTTTTCACGTTTTTTAGTTGCTTTTTGGTTTCTAACCTAGGGTAAAATTATGTCATACATTCCAGGAGTCTTCTCTTTAAATGGGGGGGGGGGGGGGGCGCTGCCTGCATGCCTGAGGGAAGGAAAGATGGATTCCAGGAAGTAAATGCTATATGTATCATCTAAATCAAGATGGGCACGGCTAGCAATGCTAGAAGGGTGAAAAAAAAGCATGGAGACATAGATGGATGGGTGCTTTGATTTGGTTGGTTGCAATGATTTGAATAGCGTTTAAATAGAGTTTTTGGTTTGTGGTGCTTGAATACAGTTAAATTCTACTTTGAAATTACTTTTTTTTCAGATCTCTTTGGATAATCACAGGTGAATTATTATTATTATTTCTTTTACACTTTGATCAAATAACATAGTGTTGTTCACATCATGTCCGATGAGCTCTGTTTTTCAGCCCATAACTGCGCATGCATGTTCTGATCAGGGCACATAGACAACAGTTGTTTTTATGAGCCCTTTTCACACCATATATTTATCAGTGGTGTGCAGAAAAATGGAGCTCAGCGGACATGGTGTGAACACGGGACCACCAACAGATTATGTTTTACATACTCCCATGGGTTTTAAAAAACCTTGGAAATAAACTCTTTGCTCATAGGGGGGAAAGCATCAAAATCACTTTAACCACTTGCCGACCACCCACAGTATATTTACTGCGGCAGTCAGCCCCTCACAGGCAAAGCGATGTAGGACTACGTCGCTAGCCTGTGAGGCTGTAGGGGGTTAGCGCGTTCCGATGTCCGCCGGTCACTCGCGATCGTCCGGTGCAGAGGGAGAAAGGCAGGCGGCTGATGTAAACAAAGCCACCTGTCATTCTCCCCTGTGTAAGAACAGAGATCATACGGTCCTGCTATGTAGGATCGTATGTCTCTGTTGTTACACCACTAGCCACATCCCTTTAAAGTTAGAAGCACGCCCCTAGGGACACACTTAACCCCTGCATCACCAATAAAGTTAACTCCTTCCCTGCCAGTGTCATTTTTATATATGTATAGCACTGATTACTGTAGTAATGTCACTGGTACCCCCAAAAGTGTGAAAAATGTCAGTCAAGGGTCCGATCTGTCCACCGCAATGTCGCAGTCCCGCAAAAAAATCGCAGTTCGCCGCCATTACTTGTTAAAAAAAAACACCAAAAATGGTTAGTTAGTTAGTAAACACAATTACTTTTGCGCAAATCAATCAAAATACGCTTATTGCAATTTTTTTTCACCAAACATATGTAGCAGAAAACAAATTGGCCTAAAATGTTAAAAAAGTTTGATTTTTACATTTTTTGGGGGGGAATTTAATATAAAAAAATTTGAAAAATATTGTTATTTTTGCAAAATTTACGCAGTTTTTTTGTTTATAGCGCAAAAAGTAAAAATCGCACAGCTGATCAAATACCACCAAAAGAAAGCTCTGTTTGTGGGAAAAAAAGGACGTCAATTTTGTTTAGGTACAGCGTTGCACGACCGCGCAATTGTCCGTTAACCTCACGCAGTGCTGAATCGCAAAATAGGGCCTGGTCAGGAAGGGGGCAAAATCTTCCGGGGCTTAAGTGGTTAATTCCAGTCCTTGCAACAGCTTATATTTAGTTTTCTCTTGATATACAACTACTACGTTCAGTAAGGTAAGAGACATACCATGAGGAAGCATGTGATTTATGGCATGTGAAACATGGGGGGAAGAGGAGAATCCTTGACTCTACGTAAGTTCTGAATTGCAACTTGGAAGTTAGGGCCATTTACCCCTGAATGCATTACACCACAACTTATGTATTTTCACTCTTTACAGTGCAATGCAGCCCATTCAAAACAAATTGGCTGCAAAGTAACTTAACACATAAAAATGTAAGTCCTGTTGCAATTTGTTTGCATTGCAGTGTACCACAATGCACATTGTAGGTAGAAGTGTTCTGCGGGGAGCTGGTAAGCAAACGCATTCTGAATTTGCATTGGGGTGCTATTCAAAAAGAAAGTATTGTAAATGAGCCCTTAGACAGGGCTTCTTCTCATCTTGTTTGTGAATGAATGGATCAGCATAGGAAGTGAAGGAAAGTCTAAACGGCTGCATAGTCTGCATTGAATGAACTTGTTGCTTTGATCTATGTGGACAAAGGATAGGTTCACTTTCTGGTCCTGAAATATACTGTTTTTATACATTAATTTTGGGGGTCTCATGTATGACATTTGACTGCTTAACAGGGCAAGCTAATAATCTCTTGGTCAGACTGGCTTGTGAAAACAGCAGGATCCAGCCAATCTGACTTGTGGCAGGGATTCTCCCATTTGCACAGCCTGACCTAGGTGACCCCTGTCCTTACACTGTGTTCTGATAAGTGTAATTTTCACTGTGGTTAGACATATTTTTTTGTTTAGCATTAAATTATTTTCTTTAATATGCATTAGGGAGTTTTAGCATTGGATTTGAACAACAACCAAATTAAACTTTTCTTTTTCTTCTAAGTGTTATTTAATTTCCATGTCAAGCAATCTGTGTACATTCTGATTAATGATTTCCCTTTCAAGGCAAATCTTTACATAGCCATGTTGCCAAGAAATAATTTTCTAACATTTCTCAACTTTGTTTTTCTATCACCTGAATATGTACCAGTGACCTATTTTATGTCTCGCTTGGCGTTTTTACCAAAGCACTTACTGTGATAGCTGGGGTTGACCTTACCAAATGATTAATGCAGTGTTAGACTTGATGACATAAATCTGTTTTAGTATGCGTTACATGCACTCTTTCTGGCTACATTTCTATAGTAATGTTGACAATGAGCTGATTTTTACAAATGTAATAACTTGCAATTAACCCATTTATGTGTTAAGGAACAACATAATGTATTTTATATGTAAAGGGAAATGTACCATATATAGTAACAGAGAGGCATCCCCAAAAGCTCCAAAATTATATATTGGTATTAAGACTGCAATTAATCAGTTATTCTTCAGTGCCAATTATTGGGCAGATCTAATAGGAATACATCGTAATATAAAAAAAGAGTTGTAAGAGTTGAAGAGTATATAATAGTATGAAGTATGTACACCTGTGTAGTGACTGTCAATCTGACACAATATGGAATTCAGTTACTAAAGCATGCTTGTTATACTAGCTGTGGAACCTAAGGGGTTAATCTTCTGCATTGTGTAACAAGGCTGTTTGGTCCTGTATGCACAGATTCTCCTCTTCTTGCATTGTCTCCATAACATGTCCAGATAAGACAGAGTTACTGGAGTCAGGCTGCACATGCTCAGTTGTGTATTTGTAGAGAGTTTTTTCTTTCTTGGGAAAGTGCATGTAATCAGCACAGGGCCAATCAGCACTGTCCAGACAGAGGGTCAGGGGTCCTGCAGCCAAGGAGCCAGTGCAGTGTGAAAACTCCTCCTACAAGCTTTAACAGACACTGATAGAACTCACAGGACTGCTATATACTGCTGATAAGAAAAGTTATTTAGCCATTTAAATTCACTATAAAAATTGCATTTCCATGTTCTGTGTAATATGGGAGACCAGATACAGTGAATGCAGGGTCCTGGGTTAAGTAACACTTTAAATGTGCAGTTATTATTTCTTTCAGGTTTTAACAGGTTTGAAAAAATAAAATGCACAAAAGTTTTGGAACCTATTCATCAGTAATCAAGCAGAACTAAACCAGGAAAAAAATAGATAAGGGCTAGATTTTTTTTCAGTAGAGTAGACTTTGTATGTCTTAAGAGGGGTTGTAATGATGTAGTAGTGCATACAATTCATTAGGGCTTCATTGCGACTCCAAATTAAGATGAAGAGTGGGGCTGCTCATTCAAATAAAGTTGACCTCTGGTTAAAAAAAAAAAAAAAACTTTACCCTTGTGATGTGCCTGTTCATTTTTGCTCAGAGGATAAATAAGAAGGTGATATACATAGTTAGGTTGAAAAAAGACACAAGTCCATCTAGTTTAACCAACAGAAAAAAATAAACAAAGAGAAAACCTCTGTATACACAATCCTATGCCCACAGATTATCAAGAGAAAGGCAAAAAACCCCAATGAAGCATGTGTGAGGGAGCGGTAAAGCTTTTCATGTCCTGGAGTTTAGCTTTAAGATTGCACTACACACATTTTGCTAAAAGCGACTGGATGGCTGCCAAGGAAAGTACAGTGAAGGAAAACAGTGTGGAACTGAACTGACCATACAAAAATACAACTGTACTATGTGCTTTAGATCTACCACCAACTGTAATACAAAAACCAACCGGATTGGATACAAATTGAATATATTGTAATGCAGGGCTTCTGTTACATAACTTTGGTAGATATAGAGGAGACTACGGTATATAGATTATAGAGAATATACAATCATATTGTATAGTCTATGGCCAGATTAAGACTTTGGTTCACTTAAAAGTCAATCCCCAAAGCTGTAATAAATGGATTTTTAATTCATCCTTACCTGTAAAATCCATTGCTTGAAGTACATCATGGGACACAGAGCCATAAATCATAACATATGGGTTATATAGCAACCTATAGGTGAAGGACACTGGCAACCAATCAAAATTGATGACCCCCTATATAACCCCTCCCACACAGTAAGTACCTCAGTTTTGTAGTAAGCAATAAAAAGACCCCATAGAAGAGGGGAGGGACCTCTGTGTCCTGTGATGTACTTCAAGAAATGGATTTTACAGGTATGAATTAAAAATCAATTTTTCTTTTCGTACATCACGAGACACAGAGCCATAAATCATAAAATAGGGGACGTCCCAAAGCAATGCATCTGAGGGGAGGGGGACACCAAAAAAATACTGCCATCTGACCCTTAACAGATGAATTACACCACCGCCTGCAGCACACTGCGACCAAAAGAAGACTACTCCTGGGTGCCAACATTCCCTCTATAGAAACAATTGAACATATGCTCCAACGACCAGATCGGAGCCTTGCAAATATCAGCCTTGCAAATCTGAGCCATAGAGGCTTGATGGCGATGTGTCCAAGTGGCACCTACTCCTCTGGTAGAATGTGCCTTTACAGGAAAAAGTGGAACCTTTCCTACTAAACCATACGCCTGGATAATAACTTTGCAAATCCAACAAGAAATCGTAGATTTAGATGCTGCCAATCCCTTTCTGAGGCCTTCTGGCAGTACAAACAAGCTCTCGGTCTTATGAATCTGAGATGTTTCCTGTAAATAAATCTTAAGCCCACGCATTACATCAAGAGAATGCAATAACTTTTCCTCCTCTGAAGATCTGGAAAAAAAGAAGGTAGTATAATGTCCTGATTCAAATGAAAGGCAGACACTACCATGGGCAAAAAAATCTGGGTGTGGACATGAATCACCCTATCTTGATAAAATAGCTCTTTACAAGAAACAGCTGCTAGTTCCGATACCCTTCTAGCCAAAGTTATCGCAATCAAAAAGATCAGTTACCTGATCAAAAGAATCAGGGGAACCTCTCCCAGAGCTTCAAAAGGCTGTTTTTGCAAAACTGCCAACACCAAATTTAAGTCCCAAGGACACAAACGTAGCTACACTGGTGGAAGCAAATGCAATATTCCCTGGACAAAGATTTGAACCAACAAATGGGAAGCGATCGGTTCCTGGAAAAAAGCGATAGAGCTGAAATCTACCCTTTAATTGTGCTCAGGGCTAATTTCATATCTACCCTTGCTTGCCAGAAGGATATAATTCCCCCGATAATATATGTCTGGATACAGTGGAAGAACCCAGGGCCTCGTCACTGCCAACCTCGGGATTTGTGCATACCAAATCCTCCTCAACCAAGCCGGAGCTACCAGAATTATTGGTTTCCCCTCCAGCTGGATCCTGCTCAACAAACGCGATATCAGCTGTACCGGAGGAAAGGCATAGATCAGGGAATCAATGAAATGTTAGGAAAGACAGCGCTTCCAGGATTGTGCATAATCATAAATACATAATAAAAAACAGCAAATAATTAAGTTAGGTAAAGTGCAATTATGCTACAAAATGGCAACTAATCAATTCATAAATAGACAGTGTCAAAAAAATATTGTGCATAAAGTGCAAAAGTGCTGAATATAAATATTGCAGTGCAAAAAAAGTCCAAAAATTAGGTAAACAGTCCACTCAAAATATATGACTTCAATAATGTGCTGTAAGAGAAAAGTGCTTGAAGTGCTCCACACAGTGGTAAGGTGCATCAAAAACCCCTTTGGGGATCCACTGACCAGAACTCTATGGTATATGAGCCTTGAACATGCAGTGGCCCTCCAATATAATATTAGCCCTTTGTTAGGTTTACCCAACAGGATGGATGAGCCTTATAATTGGGTGGGTCAGCAAACCTCCAGCTTCCAGTATGATCCCCCCTCGATCACCACTCTAAAAGAAGGGAATAGACCAAAAATATTGAAGCCCGCAAGATAATTTATTCCAAAAAATTTAGTCTTCACTCTATTTCGGCTTAGAGCCAACGCCGTTCGATTTATTAGTAATAGATCATCCAGATATCCTATTACAGATATCCATCGGGACCTTAGAACAGCCAATACTCGAGCTAGAATCGTTGTGAACCCTCTTGGAACTGTGGCCAACCCAAAGGGCAGGGCCACAAACTGGAAATGATGGTTTCCAATCGCAAAACGAAGGAACTTTTGATGGGTCTGAAATATAGGCACATGATGATATGAAACCTTGATGTCTATGGATGCTAGAAATTCCTTTTCCTGCAGGGAGGCTATGACTGGATGAATTAATTCTATGTGGAAAGAATGAACATTCAGAAACGTATTCAGCGCCTTGAGATCCAAAATAGGTCTCACTTCCCCATTTGGTTTGGGGATTATGAATAGGTTTGAGTAAAAACTCTTGAACCTTTCATTTTCTGGAACCTCGGTTATCACCCTCTGAGCTCTCAGCTGGTCCAATGCCTGAAAGAGAGATCTTTCTTTTAGGGGATCTGTTGGCATACTTGACCTCACAAAAGGAACACCCGAAATTCCAGCTTGTATCCCTGTGAAATGGTGGAGACAATCCAGTTGTCTTGAATTAACTCCACCCATGCCCCTGAGAACTGCAGGAGCCTTCTCCCCCACCCAGGCGAGTTGGGGCGCGCCCCTTCACTGAGAGGGCTTAGAGGAAGACTTGGCTGATCTCTGGGCCCAGGGCTTTTTCTGACCTTGCCCCGAAGGCTTGGGTCCATATGCAGACGGTTGAGGCCGTCGCCACTGCCTGGAATTGGGAGCACTGGTATTATGAGTGCTAGGGATCTTAAAGGAAGGACGCCTGCTCTTCCTCTTTACAGGTAGCAACGTACCCCCCCCCCCCCCGAGATCTTTTGGATATACTTACAACATCACCAAAAAGGCGTTCTCCCTGAAAGGGGACGATAGCCAGCAACCTTTTACATTGTAATTCCGCAGACCAGCTCTTTAACCAAAGGATTCTGCCCATATGCACTGTCATCAGAGCAAACCGTGACATTTGCCTTATGGAGTCCGTAAGAGCATCTACTGCGAAACACAAAGTGCGAAGTAGATCTGACAGATCTTCCACAGACTCTCCTTGAGAAGGAACCATCTTGGCCATTCGCTTTATGCGGTCTTTCAAAGACTGGCACGCTCCTATGGCTGCTACTGCTGGTTGTACTTCAGAACCTGCTTCACAGGCTTTCAATAAAGATTCCAACTTTTTATCAGCTGGATACCTCTCAAAGTGGAGCACCTCTCAAAGTGAACACTGATTTGCTTTGATTCCATGTCATGAAATGCTTTACTTTATTGCTTCAAAATCAGATTTTTTGGCAAATTTCAAAGCAGTTTAGTGAAAATAAAAATCTTCTTTGAAAGTATCTTCATTGTTTTGTTTCTGTGCAGGCTCTTGAACTAGCCATTATGATTGATTTCATAATGGCAAATTGACTGTTTACTTTGCAGGGGAAGTTGTACATTGCAAGGGAAAATTCCCCAGAGTTTAGTAAAAAAAAAGATGAAGCTCCTCTGACTTGAATCATGCAATAATTTTCAAGCAAAAACTGTGTTTTTTATTTTCCTTGCATGTGATTGGGTGTTATTTGAAAAGTGAAATTCCACCACATTTACTAAGCTTTACTAAGTGCAAGTTCCTTTGCAAAATATGCAGCCTATTTGCCTTTAGTAAATCAACACCATGGTGATTGTTAGGGAATTTAAAAATTCAGACACATCTAAAACAGTTGTATCTCTTGTTTTTTTTTAAAAATAACCCCTTACTTGCTTTTTTGTGGTTATATATAGGCTTTGACTTATTTTATCATGAGAATTGTATTTTGTTATTCCATGGCAGTTGTTTTTTTGTATAAGACATCCTCCTAAAATTATATACTTTAAAATATTTATTATTGTATGACATTTTTAAGTTCTAATTTTATGTGGTCAGGACAATGTTCCAAGTAGATAATTTATTTTACAGAACAGAGACATTCTGGATAATTTATGTGCTTTATAGATGCAAAACAATTACAGTGGTTTAAAAAAGTCATCCAAAAGCAGAAAGACACAGCAGGACATAAGTATGCAGACAGGATCATCTATGGGTGCATAGGAAATTTAGTATTTGTGTATCTGCTGCAAATATTTTTCACTTTTGTTAATTTTTTTAATAGGAAAAAATATATTCTGTATATGTTAAACTTAAAAAAAATAATTAACACAATTAAAGCTGAACCCCAGGAAAACAGGTAAACACACAGACGAAATTTGGAAATGGAAACTGTTTTACCTGCTGTTGTATATTGATCCATCCATTTCGAGTTGTGCAATTGCGATCCATCCAGTCCTGAGATGTATAAAGCCCTGTGACATGGAACAGTCCCAAGTGTATGACACCACTTTTTCTTTAAAAATTAAAGTGGTTCTAAAGACAGAAGTTTTTTTTTTTAACCTTAGTACATAGAATCCTTCTGGGTGCAGCTTCTGCCCCAGCCACCCCTTATACTTACCTGATTGTCTCTCGTCATTTGCTCACAAAGCAGCAGGAGCCACGGTCAATCACATCCAGTGAGCCAGTGAGGAGAGAGCAGTGGTGGGGCCGATCCATGGTCTGTGTGTGAATGGATAATGTCCATTCACAGGAGTGCTGCTCTGAAGCAAGCTTGCTCGAGTGCTACCATAGAAAGAGGCTTGCTTTTGGAGGCACTCGGCAGGGGGAAAAGTGCCAGGAATGCCAGCAGGGGACCCAAAACTAAGAGGATTTTTGTTGGCCGTCACCAGAACGGCCGATTGTTTGTCAGTCAGTACAGATTTCGGCCGACAAAAGTCAGATGAGCAAGACTGGGCATGCTCAAAGAAGAAAAAACACACGAAAAGTAGACCAGAACATGACATCACTTCTGCAGTTGGTTTTTGTTGGCCGACAAAATTCGTGTGCAGTCTAGAGCACATTTCAACCAACACAACAACACTGGACAAAAGACGGCCGATCGGTCGGCCAACAATCGGTGCGTGTGTACGAGGCTTAAGTATGGTTTTTCATGTGTGTTAACATGTGTTTTTTTCTCTCAATGTTTTTCATCTATTGTTAAAGGCCATGTATTTATTTTTTATTATGTGCATTGCAGTGTAATGAGAGAAGGGAGCATTTGTTTTCCCCATGTATGTGTATTGGGGTGCCACTGAAAATGAATGGCAATGCAGCACAAGGCAAATTCACAGCCCTTTGTTGTAGCCCACAAATCCATGCATTATCACTTGGTAGAATGGGCACACTTGTGTAGCCACAGAAAATATTAATCAGTTGATCTGTAAGGTTTATTATGCAATCATTGCTTGTGTAAAGATACCTTTTTAAAGCCCAAAGCTAAAAACATCTCCTATTTCCAGTTCATCATAAAACATGATATTAAACACTTGGTGTTCATATCGGACTGAGGAAAGCTAGAGGGAATGTTAACTACATAGTTTATTAGAATTACTGTGACCAATGCTCTGCTTCAATCATAACTGAAAACTACAATAGCTTATGTTTTATTACTTTCTTTTTTTTAAACATAAATGTATATACATACACTACTGTGCAAAAGTTTAAGGCAGATGTGAAAATATGCTGTAAATTATGAATGCTTTCCGAAATAAAAGGGTTATTTTAATCAATTAACAAAATGGAAAGTAATTGAACAGAAGCGTTGAGATCAAGCCATCTCTACCAGGACTCCTTATTCTTCTTTATAAAATAGTTCACAATGACTTCGGCTGTATGTTTGGGGTCATTGTCCTGCTGCAGAATACATTTGGGGCCAATCACATGCCTCCCTGATGGTATGGTGGATACATTTCTGCCTGTATTTCTCAGCATTGAGGACACCATTGATCCTGAACAAATCTCTAACTCCATTTGCAGAAATGCAGCCTTAAACTTACAAGGAACCTTCACCATGCTTTACTGTTGCCTGCAGACATTCATTATTGTACTGCTCCCCAGCCCTTTGGTAAACTGCCAAATATTTCAAAATTTTGACTCATCAGTCCAAAGCACCTGCTGCCATTTTTCTGCTTCCCAGCTCCTATGTTTTTGTGCACAGTTGAGTCACTTAGTCTTATTATCAAGTTGGAGGCATGGCTTTTTGACAGCAATTCTTCCATGAAGACCACTTCTTGCCAGACTTCTCCGAACAGTAGAGGATGGTACTGCTGGACATCTTTTGATGTTGAAAGGAAGGAAGTATGATGTGTGTTTCATCTCCTGCATTTGTTTTTCTTGGCCGACTACTGTGTCTACCTCAGTGCTGCCTGTTTCTTTGTGCTTCTTAAAAAGAGCTTGAACAACCCATCTTGAAACCTCATTCTGCATTCAGATATTTGCCTGGGAGAGACCTTATTGATAGGTACCTTGTGATGTGCTCAGTCTTGCCATGGTGTATGACCTGTGACATGAAACTGTCTTCCACAACCTAATTTTAGTAGCAGAGTTTTGCTGTTCCTCACCCAGTTTTAAGCCTCCTACACAGCTGTTTCTGTTTCAGTTAAGACATATGAAATTGATGATCATTAGCACCTGCTTGGTATAATTGGTTAATCTTACACCTGACTCTAATCCTACTAAATCCCTGACTTTGTGCATGTGTACAATGTGCGCAAGTGTAAGAATTGATCCCGGTTTGAAGCCAAAGGGTAATCACACCAAATATTGATTGATTTAAATGTTTCTTTCGTGTCCCAAGCCGTGAGGCATGAGACAATACAACCAAGATGATTAACCTCATCTCCTACATTTAATGCCACAACCTGAAAGCTTGCCTTTTATCATTCGATGCCGAAAAGGCTTTCGATAGAATTAACTGGCAATTTCTGCATCTCTCATTGGAACAATTGGGTTTGGATGCCTCCTTTGTTACCAAGGTGGTGTCTCTTTATTCTCAGCCCTCTGCATTTTAGTTTAATCTCTTTACGCAAACAATCTTTGGTTTATGTTCAACACACCCATACCAACTTGCCTTCGCTCTTTTTGGAATTCCAGCTATTTGGTTCATTCAGCAACTTTAAACTCGATATTTCGAAAACGGAAGCCCTCAATATATCTTTGCTGGCTCCTGTGATGTCCTTGCTGCATAAAAATTTCACTTTTCAGTAGCAAGCTAAGGGCATTTTCTATTTAGGGGTTAGGATCCCCTCTAATTTGTCTGATATGTAAACCCAAAACTTTACTCCTCTTCTCGCATGTATTAGGAATGACCTAGATTCCTGGGGGAGTTCTTCTTTACCCTAGTTTGGCCACATTAACACCCTAAAGATGGATATTCTACCAAAACTGCTATATCTATTTCAGACTATTCCTATCTTGGTCCCTAAATCATTTTTCATCTCCTTGCAATTTCTATCTATCCTTTTTATCTGGAACCACGACCTCTCCAGGGTCAAATATTAATTTGTTACTCTCCCAAAACTTGGGGGGGGGGGGGGCGGGTTTACCAGATTTCAAACTTTACAACAAAGATGCCATCAGGGCACGTGCTCTCAAATGGTTCCCTTCACAAAAGCTTCTGCTATGGTTGAACAAGACCTGTCCCCTGTTGACCTTTGAGCCCTTCTTTGGGACTATAATAATGACCTACATTGTTTATCCTCTTCTTCCCCGTTGACATTAGCTGCCCTTAGATTGTGGTACAAGAGAGGTTTATGCTCAATTTTGTCTTCAGATCCTTCTCCCCTTACTCCACTTTTTGATAATCCCGCCTTCACCCTGGGCATGGGAGTCACTGCCCTGGGTCCCTTCCTGCGCTCTACATGGCCATGGGCGACTATGTTTGTTCATTCTCAACGAGGAATCCCGATTGTCCCTCCGGGAACACATGATTGGCTTTCCACACTCCACTTGTCGTCCTTCACGCAACAGCTTTTCCTTTCATCCCAAATACGTCGACCTTATACTGAATTTGAGTGGCTATGTTCCCTCCAAAAGTTGCCCAGACATCTACTTTCCTCCCTCTATTGTTTAATTCATACACTTACACATGGTGACTTGCCAACATATACAAGGTTGTGGTCCACGGATCTGGGAGAGATCTCCTGCTACTCTCAAGAAAAGAACTTTAAGATCCTAGAGATTCATCAACACTACATAAGATATTCCCATCCACCCCTGCTTCCTGCTGGCGACGTGGCTCAGCTCTAGGTACATACCTTCATATCTGGTGGAAATGTGAGAGAATACGCCCCTTCTGGACTCAGATATTTAAGGAAGTTAGCACTGTTTATGAGGAACCTTTAACACTCACCCCAGCAATTGCCCTTCTCTCTATGCTCCCTGGTTCTTTAGCGTCCGAGAAAAGGAGCCTTCGCCGCATCCTTTTATCCGCAACATGCCAACTCCTCCCCTTATATTGGAAGTCCGAAACCACACCGCATTTATCCTTGTGGGTTTCTACTGTGAACGTCATAATGCACATGGAAGAGATGTTGGCTCTAGATAAGAATACTTTTGACAAATACAAGGTGGTATATCTGGATCTGCTTCTCCTCCTCTGCCACCCTCGCTGCTATGCTCTCGACCCCGACAGGGTCATCGCTAGTTCTTTCTTGACCCCAGGTTTTTTGTGGTATTGTTCTCCCCAACCTCTCATAACAGCACCTTCTTTGAACCTTATAACTATTATTGTAGTGCCTCTCCTGAACCCACAGATCCTACTAAGTTCAGTGCTCTCAGTGTACTATCCCAGGTCTTCCCCTCTCCCCACTCCCTTCTTTCTCTTCTTTTCCTCGCCTCCCTTTTTTTCCCCTTTCTTCTCTTTGATCTCTTTCGTATTGTCTTCTTTCCTTTCTCTTTTCTCCTTTTTATCTTTGAGTATAACATGATAAAGAGTTTATTTGCCGTACTGACAACACATCAGGTTGTTTACACGCTAACCATTTTGATGGATCAGAAACCGTCCTTGCTGTATTTTTGTCTTTTGTACTTTTCATGTATAGTTTACTTGCTAAATACACGTTGGACTGTACCATGATGTTTCCTTCAACTCAACCTGTTTTCTCTAAAGTGACACTATCCATAATTTTTATGATATACTATTGGTTTGTATGAGTTATGCTATGGGCGATAGCCATTGAGCAGATCTGATGTTCTCCTTCATTATTGATGTATCTTTCTCACGTCTCTTCTTGTTTGGAGTGTTGTTATAATAATCACTCTCTTTGCATTTTATCAGTTGCTAAAAAATAATTAAAATATATTTTTTGAAAGCATTCATACTTTACAGCATTTTTCAAACCTGTCTAAAATGTTTGCGGAGTACTGTATATATATTTTTTTTTTTTCAAATAAACATTTATATACATGGCAAAGAAATCCCAGGGAACTTTGGGTTTTCTTGTTTCATGAGTATCCTTCATTGAAACCTTAAAAAGAGGGATAGGATCACTGGCAGAAGAAGAGGGATACATCATTGCTCTGGCCAACTCAGCGAACATTTCAGCCTGCACAACTGAGTCCTATAAACAACATGCTTTTTCCTACAAAATAGGAAAGGAGAGACAGAAAAAATTAAAATGTAACTTAAAGCCTTACTTAAAGCCTTTTACTAGATATAAAAACTTGAATATACATTTTACATTTGTCTAAATAAAAAAAAATAAAAACATTTTTTTTCAGTCCTAACCACGATCAATATACAAAACATGTACACACTACATGTTCCCTTTAAGACAAAAGTTAAAATTCTACACACAAACTTTTCCTAACTCTGGAGTATTATTCAGTGGATTTTGTAAGATGTCATTTCGTTGTTTTTTTTTCTTTTTTTGTTTTTTTTTTTTTAACTTCCAATGTAAAAAGCCATCAAACAAGCATTAAACTCTCATTTCTGAGCTGCACACAAAGTCTAATGTCTACAGCAGATGCACGTTCTCTGCAGCAATCCGTATATCTGACAAGTAAGCTAGTGTTGATACAAAACAAACTCACCATGTTGTCTGTTGGTATGAAGTGAGAAAACCTAATTGTCTGTATGGTAAACATAATAAATTGTTAGGTAAAATGTGGTTGATCAGACCATAAAAAAAGAGGAATGGGAATGTGCTACATAATAAACTGTTACTGTTCTCTACAATCAGTGGTGGAACACTTCCTGATTAAGAGCAGACTCAAGGAATATATTGTAGCAGTTAATTACCTCTCACACCTTCCCTGGGTAAGCTTTCTGGGGCCTCTGAAATCAACATCACCCCTGTCTGTGTCAAAACTCTGATTTACATTTAGTCCAATTAATTTACTATTGTTACTAAAAAAGAATTGACACAAAGGAAATATCATCTTTCATCTTTAAATCGTATTTTTCCCCTGGCACTGTCTATCCTGTGATTGTATCTTAAATAGTTCAGGATCTAACGATCGTATAAGGAGCAATAAAACAAATTGTAACTGCAGCAGGTGTTTTAAGTGTCATTATTTTTTTTGATTTCAAACTTGCTAAACAAAAACTGTTTCTTAACCCTACCGTGAACACAACAGAACATGCAAAAAAATAACTATGTTTTGAATAGGAAAGCAAAATGCACATTTTTGTAATGTGGTAATATTATATTAGATGTTATAGGCATAGTATGAATATTAAAGCGGATCGCCATCCATCCAGCCACCCCCCCCCCCATAGTTTTTTTTTGTTTATTTTATTCCCGTTAACCGCAAGGTGGGTTCTGCACATTTCAGATACTCACCTATCCATCAGATCTGGCTTTGTCCCGCTGAGGTCATGCCCCGCCTAAGCTCTTTTTGATGTTCTTTGTGATGTCATTGAGCAATCTGTTGGCTATTCCCGGTTCAGCGGATGGGCCTGCTGATGATGTCCTGATAGGCCTCCTGATGATGTCCTGATGGGCCTGCCCCCGCCACCTCTCCTGACTGAAAGGCTAAGCCTCCTGTGATATGTGACAAGAATATCCCGAGAGGCACAGCAGGCAGTGTGGTCGCCAAGGAAAATGACGTGCATAGAGAAGTGGGGCTGGAAGTTTTACAAACAAAAACAGTGCTATATACAGTGGAGTGGAGTGAATGGAACTTTTAGAGGGTGAAAATCTGCTGTGAAGAGGATGTAAACGTAGTTACTAAAATCTCATGTAGGCTTTATCATGTTCATTTCAAAAGTTGTTTTTAACCTGTAGTTATTATTAAAACAATACCTGGTGATCCTGCAATGAAGGTCATTTTACCTTCTATTATGGGTGACAACCGTCTCTGAATTGTGCTCCTGCAATGGCAACCTGTCACCCCCTGGTTGATTCTACAAGCAGCCATGCTGACATACATTACACAGGCATGGTCCTCTGTTGGCAATATCAGGAAGTCCATCTAGAACAATGATGTATAAGCAATGCCAAATCAAGTGCATGTAGGAAAATCAGGATGGAGAAGATCAGCAACAAGAGAGAGTAAAAACAGGTGAAAATGTGTTTAAAAAACAAAACAAAATTGCAGTTGTTTATGATATACGATGCTTTAGCAAATTAAATGTCATCCAAAATGAAGATACAAAGTCCACAGCACTGCTCCAAGGCTTCACCTGTGGCCAAACCAACCACTGGCACTAAAGCTCTCCCCCCATTACTGCATCATACATAAAAAGGATAGCATGCACCCTTGCTGTCTACTCTTACAATTAGGAATTAAATCTACTTTAAACTGATATGTTATGTGCTTTTCTAATAAAACATTTTTCAACCTAACATAAAATTATCTATAATTATGTTCAGTATTTGAATTTTACAATGGTCATTGTAAGAAACTGTTTTTGGTATTTGGATGAATATTAAGCTTGAGGCACTGGACTCAGATTTAGTTTTCACCAAACAGTGGATGATAGAAGCTTTCATTAAGTGATACTAAAGCTTTGTATTTTTTTAATTACAAACATGTTATACTTACCTGCTCTGTGCATTGGTTTTGCACAGAGCAGCCCTAATCTTCTTATTTTCAGGTCCCCCACCGACACTCCTGGCTTCTTCCCCCTCGAGTAGTGCCCCCAAAGAAAGCTGCTTGCCCTGGGGGCACCACTGTGTGCTCGCTCGTATGCCGCTGCTCTATGCGTCCATACGACACATAGAGCCCGCGGATAGGCCCTGCCCCCTGCTCTCTCCCCATTGACTCACAGCCAATGAGGAGGGAGAGTCCCCATACATCCTAGGCTGGCATGAACAGCGCTGAAACAAGAGGGGCAATTGGCACAGCAGGTTTGCATGAAGGTAAAAAACCTATAGCCTTTAGAACCCCTTAAACTCCCATCAGGTCGGTGCCATCCAACAAATGAGTAAAAAAGATTAAGCACCATTAAAAGTGACAATATGTAGCCAAGCAGCAGCCAATGTGTTTTGGGGGGCAAAATATTCCCTTCATCAGGGCTTGGGGTTCTTTGTCAGAACTCCTATAAATACAATCTCTATCAAAGGACAAGCATTTACAATAGCACAGTTGCTCTGTAAGGAAAATGCTAAAGACCACCGATGACCCCCAGTAGAGAGGTTTTCCATCACATACACGTGACACGTCTTTAACTCCTTCTTAGAATCTTTTCACATCTTTCTTTTTGGGTGCATTTCATTAAAAAAAATGTATGGCTATTGCATCTTGAAAAAATTCAATGGTAACCAATAAGGATGGGCCGAAAGACCCCCCTGTTCGGTTCGCACCAAAACTTTCAAACATCGCGAAAGTTCGGAACTGAATATCGAATCCTATTGAAGTCTATGGGACCCAAATGGGAAAAATCAAAAGTATCCATTTTGAAGGCTTATATGCAAGTAATTAGACATACAATGGTTATGGGGGGTACTGCCCTGGGGGACCCGGGTATTGCCCTGGGGGACATGTATCAATGAAAAAAAAGTTTGTAAAAAATGTAATTTTAAAATGAGCAGTGATTTTACTGATGCTTAAAGTGAAAGCATCAAAATGAGAAATAACAATAAAAATGAAAAATTCCTTTCAATATAGTGCCTGGAGGGGGGGGGGTCTCCTTAGTCTACCTGTAAAGTGGCACTTCTGTACTGCGTATAGAAGCTGCTGCAGAAATAATTGCATTTATAAAGCCATAAAATGACATTTTCCCGGCAAGCTTTCTTTATTTTGTAAACAACGATTTGGGGAGCCAGTCTGTATGATGAGGGCATAATGTAGTGCACTGGGAACAAGATTAGAGATTTTTTGCATGAATTCTGGTGTCTCTTCTGCAGACTTTGGATAGAAGTAACAGGTGCGGAAAAATTGGTCTTTGGGTGTCGAAGGTGCATTCACACCATAACTCTATAGAGGTACTCTTGGTGAAAGCAAGAATTGCCTTGCTGTCAAAAATTGAAATGATATGCACCAGTCAAACAGGTGCAGAAAAATTGGTCTTTGGGTGTCTGTGGTGCCTTCACACTGTAACCCTATAGAGGTACTCTTGATGAAAGCAAGAACTGGCCTTGCTGTCAAAATCTGAAATGATTTGCACCTGTAAAACAGGTGTGGAAAAATTGGTCTTTGGGTGTCTGTGGCGCCTTCACACTGTAACCCTATAGAGGTACTCTTGATGAAAGCAAGAACTGGCCTTGTTCTCAAAAATTTAAATGATATGCACCTGTCAAACAGGTGTGGAAAAATTGGTCTTTGGGTGTCTGTGGTGCCTTCACAATGTAACCCTATAGAGGTACTTTTGATGAAAGCAAAAACTGGCCTTGTTGTCAAAAATTTAAATGATATGCACCTGTCAAACAGGTGTGGAAAAATTGGTCTTTGGGTGTCTGTGGTGCCTTCACAACGTAACCCTATAGAGGTACTTTTGATGAAAGCAAGAATTAGCCTTTTATCAAAAATGTTAATTATATGCACCTGTCAAACAGGTGCAGATAAATTGGTCTTTGGATGTCTGTGGTGCCTTCACACCGTATCCCTATAGAGGTACTCTTGATGAAAGCAAGAATTAGCCTTGCTGTCAAAAATTGAAATGATATGGGCCTGTCAAAGAGGTGTGGAAAAATTGGTCTTTGGGTGTTAATTGTGCCAATTAAACCTACACTAATAAAATTATTTCAGATAAAATCAAGACCCACAACACTAGGCAGCCTAGAAGTCTTGCAGAGTATTCTCATCTCAAAAACACTTAAGCAGTGACGTGGGCATCCGGAGCTTCATAGTTGCTGATAATTCAGGACTGATTCATTTTGATAAATGTCAGACGATCCACGGAGTATGTGGACAGAGCTATTATATTTTCAGTAACAAAACCTCCAGCAGCACTGAATGCCCGTAACCCGTTCAGAAAGCATGCTGGATGCAGGGCAGCCCAGCAGCTAAATTGCATACTGGGCAAGTTCTGGCCAGTGGTCTATTCTCATGACCCAGTAACCCAGTGAATCTTCAACTGGAAAGCTCTCCATGTCTGTTTTTGCCCCTAGATAATCCTTCACCATATGATGCAGACTCTGCCAATGGGTTGTGAAATCTGAGAGCCCTGGGCGGCGAGGACAAAAAAAATAGTGAAATGCATCTCTTAGGCGGCCCCCTTCTCCACCACTCCTTTCTTGACCACCAGAAGCCTTAAAACTATGTTTTCCATGAAACTGTAGCCTACCAGAGTCGGGAAACGCTGAACCACCAAAGTGAGGACATGTGCTCAACCTCAGAACCAACATCTGAATCAAGTAATGGCTGTGCATCGTCAAGGAGCAAGTGGCTCATGCTGTGTTCAAATAACTCAGCTGACTCCTCCATGCCTGATACTGGGTCTATGGCAGGAATAGCTGTGGACAAGGAGGCAGATTTGGCCTCTCTGGCAGCTGCAGTGGACTGCGCACTAGTCTCTTCTTGGGTAACGGAGGACGAAGATGGTTTAGTAAGCCAGCCCAAGACCTTGTCTGCATGCTGTGGCTGGATAGCACTGGCAACATCACTAAACAGAGGAAATGATGCCCTGTCTGAGGACTGACCACGTCCACCTTTTCCTGTGAACACTTACGCTGCTGGCCCCTTCACAGTACTATGGGAACGTCTGCCTCTCCTTGTTGGCCTCCCAGATATAATGGGAAGGTGCCTATTAACAAAATGTAATAAAGATGTGGAAATGTGTACGTTGATGAACTTTAATTAATGGAAAGTGGTGTTTGGTGCACTTTAACCTGAGTACTCACTACATAGACACACTCCACTGACACACTAAAATATACTGCAGTAAGCGTGCAATAATGCCCAGAAATATACTGTGTTAAACGTGCACTAACGCACTGAAATATACTGCAGCAAATGGCACACAAAACACTGAAATACACTTCAATAAATGTTCAATAACACACAGAAATGTACTGCATTAAATGTGCACTAACACACAGAAATATACTGCATTAAACGGCACGTAACGTACTGAAATATACTGTGTTAAACGTGCACTAATGCCCTGAAATATACTGCAGTAAATGGCACGTAACGCACAGAAATATACTGCTTTAAACGTGCACTAACGCACAGAAATATACTGCATTAATTGTGTAGTAACGCACTGAAATATACTGCATTTAACTTGCAATAACGCACAGAAAGTACTGTGTTAAACGTGCACCAATGCACAGAAATATACTGCGTTAATTGTGCAGTAATGCCCTGAAAAAAACTGCGTTAAACGTGCACTAACGCACATAAATATACTGCGTTAAATGGCATGTAACGCACTGAAATTTACTGTGTTAAACGTGCAATAACGCAAAGAAATATACTGCGTTAAACAGCACTTAATGCACTGAAATATAGTGCATTAAACATGCAGTAACGCACTGAAATATATTGTGTTAAACATGCATATTACACTTCAAATGGCCTCTATTGAAAGAACGCATTTTTTTAGTGTAGGGTGGGACTAAGAGCAATGAGCCATGATTGGATAGAGTCATCATTACTTTCTCCAATCATGGCTCTGATAGTGCTCTGATTGGGCAAAGCTTTCATTGCTTCAGCCAATAAGGGCTTCCAATGCACTGTGCGGCAGTGCAGTGCATTGTGGTCATTCAGCGGGCCGAACAAATGATCGGTCGTCCCGAAAATTTGGGTGATCGTCGAACAGCCAATGTGCGGCCGGAACTCATGCTTGGGCTGAACCGTTCGCCCGTCCTTAGTAACCAGTTTAAAATATGCCTGAAACTTGCTTTACAAGAATTGCACCCAAAATCTGAAGATGTGAACAAGGCCTTATTCTATTTTTTTTTTTACATAGGATCTTTCAGCTCTTAGATAATACCTGTGGTGCAAAAAAAAAAGGTGCACTGTTTCTAGGAATCTGAAATAAACAACCAAAAAAAGGTTGGCAAACAATAGATAATAGATAAAACATAGATAATACCTAAATGCTCAAACATAACTGGATATCTGTAGGTAATGTTACATTAAATCTAAAAATGTTTGATAAAGAAACGGGCAGACTTAAACCCCATAACACTCCACCTAATCCATGGCCTGTGTGCCATTCTTAATTACTGGTCTGACAGTGATGCTTAAGGCTTGGCTATCCCTCTAGAAAAAATTGTATTTGAATGACAAAGCTTCATTCAGCCAACCAATGTAAACAACAGAGGATTGTGGGATCCCCTGTTGTGTATGAATAAATTGTGGTGAGTAGTGTATAGTTGGATCAGGATCAGATGGGGACGCTTTAATTCAAATTACAAACCTCTTTTAAAAAATTTTTAAAGCCATTTTTTTTTCAGTTTTGGATAGAACAGTGAATAGTTAAATCCCTGTCAAGCTTTCTTTTTTTCGTCTGGCTATGTCCCATTGACAAATTGTTCAATTTCCCTCGTGTTTCAAAGCAAAGTGTAAAAGGATGAGAGCACGACAAGTTAGCGCAGGTCCTGTAAAAAGTTTATTAATCTTAGTAAAAGGCCAGTTGGAGATTATACCACAGTCACTATATTTGTGTTAAGGCCCCTTTCACACAGCAGCGGAAATGGCTGTACTGACATTGGATTGTTAGCACAGCGGCTCCTCCGGAGCGCTTTAGTTTTTTTTGGTTTAGCCCACTGGGTGTGTACTAGGCTTTAGGGCTAGTTTACCCAATTATTTTGGGCATGGCAAAACCACATGGTTGAGCTGTGTTTTTACCACCCTCAACCACTCCCTCTTTAGATGAAAAAGCAGCTAATCGCTCCCGCTGCTATCAATCTGCCCAGTGAGGAGGGACAGAGCAAGGAGAGCCACTGCTCTCATGCACATTGCTGGATCGAGATCGGGCTCAGGTAAATATAAGGGGGGATCCTGCAGCACAGAAGGTTTTTTACTTTAATTTAAATACAGATACACAAACTAATAAAGAATTTTGTTTTCAATTCACCATATAATATATATTTTTGGTGATTTATTAACTCAGACTACATCATTTGAAATGAATGCAGATAAAAGAGAATAAAGGTAAATTATTGCTGTGACCAATTGTATAAATTTGTCTTTTTTCTGGAAAAAAACAACAAAACAAGCCATATTTTACAATTCCCAACCAGCAAGGACAGACAACTTGTCTCCAGTAGTTCTCACTGAGCCTTATCTTCAGTGTCCAAGCTCTGGCGTCAGATGTTGGTTTTTAATTCCACTCCCTAATGGCTACTACATCTCTCTAATATAAGATCAGCTGAGTGTTTAGCTGAACTGGAGAACAGCTGCTATATTAATTATTACTGATGCAGTTTACAGTAGAGCTATTACTGCTGATTGTGCTGAAAACACAGGAGATGATTTGAATTCTCCAGTGTATTGATGAGAGAAGCCAGAAAAAAAAAAAAGACACATCAGTCTTGGTTTCCACTCATTAGCCTTTTTATAGTACCTTTTTTAATAGGGTCAGTCCCCCCCAAAAGTGATTTAGGTGGAATCCAATGGGATTTTTTTTTTCTAGCCCAACCTGATGTTTGGGCTTGTCTGCCAACCCTGGTGTGTTTCTATACTCCTGCTAAATTCTCCACAGTACAGAACAAACTGATAAGGGAAAATGGGGTCCCCTCATAATGGCCTTGGTGGGTGTACAAGCCTTGGAACTGAAGTGCAGAGATCTTGCCAACAGATTCCTCAAGAGATCCAGTAGGTGGTCTAATTCTTCAGCATCTATAAAAACTAGAATAGAATTCTCTGATACCTTTGAGGGATTTAATTCTAAAGGGTAACTCCACTTTCATGGGGGAAAAACAAAACAAATAAAGAAAAAACAATATAGCGTATACAATTGCGACACAAATCATATTGTGATTGAATGTTATTAAAAATTAAGTTTCCATTTCAATCTGTAGCTGTTGTAATTTTCTGAAAATGCAATGCAATATGGCTACCTGGAGCTGTTCTGTACACAGAATGTGTACTGGCCACACCCCAGAAACATATTTTCCTGCTTGTGTGATTGGCTCACCAATTTTCCCAGAAGTCTGTATAAAATACAAATCAGATTTCAGGCATCCCCTGCAACAAAAATGTAATTTTTGGTGAGATACTCCCAATAGGAAAATGAAGCAAAACAGGCAAAAAAGTAAGCATACACCATGTAGTATGCAATGCTGGGGCTCTACTGGAAGTGCGTTCCAAACAGAGGCGGAAGTGACGCAGTGACGCTCTACACGTTTCGTCTGTCCGACGTCATCAGGAGTGAATATGTAAGTAAGTATGCTTACTTTTATGCCTGTTTTGCTTCATTTTAATGTGAGTACTTTTCTTTAATAAACTATAAACGCTTTTAAACGGTACTACAGTATACAAGCCTTCTTTCCTCTTATGTGTACCCGGATTATATCTGGACACTGAGCTACCACACCATAAGACTCTCATTGATTGTTCCCAGTCATCCATGGTGATAGGATCCCTCCAAAGGAACCCAGAGAGGACCACTGAGGGGCATAGGAACTACGCCCCACCCGGAATATAGGCCCATTACCCCTGTAAGGGTTCCCCTTTCTGGGAGTGAGGGGAGCACTACTGACCCATCACACCGGCCACACTTGAAGAACCACTGGAAGCACTTAAGTCACCTTTGAAGGGATGCTGCACTGATTTAACTCTGCACTGGAGCACCTATTGTCTGATTGGGACTATTTATATTAACTCTTGGAAAGTTATATTCCAAACCACTTATTATTTATCCCTTTTTTACCTGAATTGTATCCACCTTTGTTTCCGTTTATCATGCGATTTTGGAATTGCATCACCTTACACTATCAATTATTAGCAATTTTCAACCTAGATTACTGGTATCCACTTGCACCTGCCCCTTTGGGGCCTGCCCTATTGATTAGAGCTCATCCACCTCTGTTCACGTTTATTATGCGATTTTGGAATCGCATCACTTTGCACTATTAATTATTAGCACTTTTTATTTAGATTATCAGTTGTGATACTCTTCAGTATCCATTTGCACCTGCCCCTTTGAGGTTTTCTCTATTGATTGGAGCTTACTCACAAGCAGTTACTATAGCACTTTTTTCCTGGATCTTGATTTTTATTTGCACTTTACTTGGTTCACTAAGGCGCACACACATTTAGGATTTGGCTTGTTGGGTATCTATTTACTCGGCACAACCTCATCTTTTATATTTTACCAAAAATGTGGGTAATTTTTGGCATTTGTTTGCCCTAAAATTCACTTTAGTACGTTTTTTACAGAAATTTTGCATTTCCTAGACCTTTGCAGTAATATTGTGTAACATAAAAAATTGTAACTACTAATATTTTATTCTCTAGGGTGTCTGCTTTCAGAATATATATATAATGTTTGGGGGTTTTACATAATCTTTAGGGCTAGAATAATTTTTTAAACATGTGTTCAAAAAATGTAAAAACAGTTCTGGAAGCTAAAGGGTTAAAATAGAAAAATAAATAATAAAGTAGTAATAATAGAATAACAGATCTACTGGCTGGATCCATATAAAATCAAACTATGTTACAGGGAAGATTCAGAGAATTAAAACTGCTGTGTGAATGGTGTGATAGACTGCATCATATAGAATATGTCATATTTTATTGTGTCTATATTTACAATTAAAAAGTGGAACTAAAATCTAACTAAAAATGAAAGTGTTAAGCCGCTCCAGGTGGAATGTCAGAATATTTCCTGCTGCAGACATATTTTGAGGGTGCTAAAAGTGGATCCGGTATTTGCTGCACTTCCTTGAGTGCCGGTTCACACTAGGGCGACCTGTGAGGCGACCTGGTCGCCTCACAGGTCGCCGCAGGTCGCCTCCCATAGGGAAGCTGCGGACCCGTTCTAATAGGAGCGACACAAGTCGCTCCGACCTAGAAAAAGGGTCCGGAGCTTCTTTGGGGCGACCAGGAGGCGACCGCCATAGACTTCAATGTTATGAAGTCCGTGGCGGCCGCTCCGAGGTCGCGGCGCGCTGCTCGCACCGCGATCTTGGAGGTCGCCCCTGCAAGTAGCGTCGCGGTAATGTGAACCGGCGCTAAGTGCTTTATTTAGAGTTTCATAAAAACATCACAAACAGTGCGAGAACAATAAATGTTAACGCATTTCACACTATAGAAAGCGCTTACTCATAATCTCAAATGAGTGAGTCCTTTCTATTGCGTGAAACACGTTAACTTTCATTGTTCCCGCACTGTTTGTGATGTTTTTATGAAACGTTAAGGCTCGGTTCACACCAGTGAGGTTTTTTTAATGGTTTTTGCAGAAACGCAGTACATTATTTTAATATGGGTTCCTATGGAAAACGTTCACATCAATGCATTTTTGTGCCCCTGCGTTTTTGGAAAGGGCTTAGGGACTTTTTAAATACAAATCGGTGCTGTTTTTGCTTTGTTTGTTCAATAGACTTCAGCTGCAGAAAAACATGTAGTGCGTTTTTACAGTGATTTTGCCACGACTTTGCCGCAATTTGCATTTTAAGTTATTTAATCTGCCCATTGTGCCCAACAACAAATTTGCCAACAAAAAAAAAAGCATAAAAAATGCAAATCGTGGCAAGAACATGGCAAAATCACTGTAAAACTGCTGAAACACTCAAAAGCAAACTGCATAGGTGGGAATGGAGCCTAAGGCCTGGTTCACACCTTTGCTTTTTTTAGTGCATTTTCAGTTTTGCAGAAACACACTACAATCCATTTAAAATGGTTTCCTATGGGTCACGTTCACATCTGTGCATTTTATGGAAAGGGGCAGGGACCAGCAGGTTGTGTTTTTGGTTCCATAGACTTCAATGGATCAGAAATGTGTATTGAAAAAACGCAAAATGCACCTGGAATATGCATCAACTGCAGTTTGCATAGGTGTAAACTAGGCCTAAATAAAAGACTTTAGGAAGTGCAGCGGATTCCGGATCCACTTTTTGCATCTAAATAAAAATTAATTGCGAGCAGACAGGCTTTTTATTGGGGAAAATATATACAGGAGGTGATTTACTAAAGGCAAATAGAATGTGCACTCTGCTCCATTGCTTAGTAAATGAGTTGAAGCTTTACTTTGCAAAGAATACCCAATCACATGCAAGGAAAAAAAAAAAAAAACAGCATTTTTTCTTGCACATGATTGGATGATGGAAGTCAGCAGAGCTGTCCTTTATTTACTAAGCTCTGGAGAAACTGCAAAAGTGCAAAGTCTATTTAGTAAATTACTTCCACAGTGTCTTCTGCAAAAAAAAAAAAGAAGATCTTACCTGTCTGATGCAGCTCAGCATTTTTAGCATGGTGCCTGTGTGTCCGGATGACGGAATACCTGCGCATGTGCGGAAGTTACAACATCCTGTGCCAACCAATCTAGATGGTTGAAGACCCTGACTTTGGAAGAAGCTAGGGAGAAGATTCTACTGAGTAACCTTTATGGAGTCAGACAATTTGAGCAATTTGAGGTAACTATTTTGGACTTTAGTTCTGCTTTAACCACTTAAGCCCCGGAGGATTTGACTGCTCAAAGACCAGGCCCTATTTTGGGATTTGGCACTGCGTGACTATAACGGACAATTGCGCAGTCGTGCGACGCTGTACCCAAATTAAATTGATGGCCTTTTTTTCCCCACAAATAGAGCTTTCTTTTGGTGGTATGTGATCACCTGTGTGATTTTTACTTTTTGCGCTATAAACAAAAAAAAGAGCGACAATTTCGAAAAAATAACAATATTTTTCACATTTTTTTATATGAAATTCTCAAAAAAAAATGTAAAAATCAAAAATTTTTAACATTTTAGGCCAATTTGTTTTCTGCTACATATTTTTGGTTAAAAAAATCACAATAAGCATATTTTGATTGGTTTGCGCAAAAGTTATTGCGTTTACTAACTACGGGAAAGATTTATGTCATTTTTATTGTTTTTTTTTTTAACTAGTAATGACGGCGATTTGCAATTTTTTTTGCGGGACTGTGACAATTTGGCGGACAGATCAGACCCCTGACTGACATTTTTGACACTTTTGGGAGTACCAGTGACATTACTACAGTAATCAGTGCTATAAATATGCACTCTTACTGTAAAAATGACACTGGCAGGGAAGGGGTTAACTTTATTGGTGATCAGTGGCTTAAATGTATCCCTAGGGGCGTGATTCTAACTGTGGGGGTGGGGCGTTGCTTGTGATGTAACCACAGAGACATACAATCCTACATAGCAGGATCGTATAGTCTCTGCACTTACATCAGGGAGAATGACAGACGGCTGTGTTTACATCAGCCGTCTGCCTTTCTCCCTCTCCTGCACGAGATCGCGAGAGACCGGCGGACATCGAAGCCGCCGGTCACTTGCGCGGGTATGTCAGAGAACCAACGGGGGCGGGAGCGCGCCTCCGGCGGCAGGCCCTCGCCCCCTACAGGCTCGTGGGTGAGTGACGTACCCCTACGTCACTTTGCCCAGGAGGGGCTGACCGCCGCAGTAAATAGTCGTGCGGTGGTCAGCAAGTGCTTAATACACTCCTAAAAACCTAAAGGTGCTTTTTTAAGTAGTTGGTGGCCCTTGTATTTTCTAAAATCTTATTTTTATCTTAACAAAAATCTTATTTTAGTTTTTCTTGTAGTAGACAACTAAAAATTCTCGTTAAAGTAGCCATAGACTTCATGGTATTAAAATGAAAAAAAAAAAAAATGCAGAACATATATAACTAAACAAGTATATATATATATATACATAAAATAAATGTAGAATTAAAGCCAATCATGTTTCATAATGTATTTAAAATATTGGATTAAGAATGCAAGCTGTTTACAGATTCTTGCATAAAAATCCCATGCAGTGAATACAATCATAATGCCATGTAACAAGTAATAATACAGACAGGTTAATAAAATCTAAATCTTTGATCTGTGTGGTTAAATGTTTCTTTAACTTCAGAAAAGCAGCAAGTCCAAATCTGCCAGAGGTGACTTTCTGTCTTCAGGGCATTTCTACACTTCCTAAATTTCTTCTAAATGGGGATCCTGGGATTCCAAATAAACATGTCCAAGGCTAATAAAATGGTTTTCCAGTGATGTAGAAATGTAAATTGTTATTTAAAGCACATAAAAGCCTTGGAAAGTCTTTTTTTTCCAAAACTTTGAAAAACTCGGAGGAAACAAAAATATATAATTACAGGTTTGCTTATCGCTGTAACTGAAATGACACAGGAAAATAATCCATCAAGTCACATTTTAACTCTTTAAAAATGTGATCTACGATGTCTAACTTTTACTTTATGCAGTTGTTCCCAGAATTCCCCCTACCAGGAACTTTGTCTTAGAAGCTTGTCAGTGTACCACATTTTATAGCCTACTGCAGTTTGCAAATCATAAGGACCAACTTAAGCAGTTTGCAGAAAATACAGCTCTGTTAGTTGGAAACCTGAGTGGGTTGAAGTGGGGCTCCCTGTGGAGTTCACTTGGCAGAGTTGAAACGCCTGGCTCAGCCCAATATTAAATGTGAGTCATCAGTTTACTCACACAGCAGGACGACACTTTGTACTTCTTATTGTGAGCAGCTCAGCAGAATGCAGAGATGGTCTTCACAATTAAAGAAAATCCTTGTTAAATATATGCTTTAGCTCATTATTACTTTGTTTGATTTTTAAAGTTTAGCTATGAAAAGCAGAGCCAGGGCTGGGTTATGATGATACAAAAAGTGAACAGAATGTTCTATTCCTAACCTAGTTTACGAATGGCTTTCTTCTTGAGGGCATTATTTTGCAAGATGCATTACAATAAGCATTATCTGGTTTGAAGGAAAAAAAATCTTAAAGGCATAATCCACACTGGTAAGTGCAATACACTTTTAGAAGCTTAAAGGACAACTCCACTCAAGACTATGGATTGGCATTGGTGGCTTGAGTTTCAATCTCCTTATGTCTTTTGAAGACTTTGGTGATGAGATCAACCTGCAGCAGATTATTTTCATGCCCATCCCACAAGGCCACAAAGAGGGAGTTAGGCCAGCCATAGGCGGTTCGAATCTCGGCCAGTTCAGGAGGAACCGGCCACAATTCAAACCTTGTTTGGGCAGGCTCAATGTACCCAAGTTGAACGATTGACCCCCCCCCCCCCACACCCCGCTGGGGAAACACAATAGGTCTGCGGTTGGTTGAGATTCCAGATTTCTTACATCAACAGTAACTGTGTTGATGAGGGAATTTAGTATTTTTCTTTCCCGCAACCCATGGTTGCAGGAAAGATATTCGCTCCATCTATGGCCTGCCTTAATTTTTTTGCAGCTAGGTTTTCCCGTTAACTGTTCCATTGTTTATCTACATTATGAAGAAACCTCTAACAGTTGAGAGCTCTTCAACTGATATCCTTGCACCCTCCACCTAACTTCAGCAATAACAGATCTGCCCTATGAAACACGCAGTGGTGATACTTGTGTTCGCTTGTTGTGGACCATCTGCTTTCATAATAGACATGGTTATTTGCATGTAGATTAAATTCTAGTACATTTTTCATGGTAAAGCATTTATATTGTTTCTAAAAAAGAGAATTTGATTGTGGTTGCGCAATGCTCAGATACAGCCTGAGTGTATATTTCTGTTTACATCAGATAGGTTGGTAAGCATGTAAGCTATCCAACAAAACCCCACTAAAAACTTTAAAATTTGTAATATGACTAAAAGTGAGTTCACCACATTTTCCAGCAGTCCATTTGTTTGATAAATTTTACACAATAAAACTGAATGTGGTACAATCATAACTGTATCCTGCCTTTGTATTTATTATAATCCATCCCCATCCTGGTGATACTTCTGGGCATGGATAAGTCTATAGGTAATACATCTGTATTCCTGGAACAGGGTGGAAAAGTCCACTGGTTCAGGGCTGCCTGAGATGGGGGAGCAGAAGCGGTCTCTAAACATGCACAGAAAAAAGAGGTACAGGCGCCTCTGAGTGTAGACTGTTAGTAGATTTATTTCAAAGCACACTAATTAAAACTCATATTAGAGGCGTGGGTAAAAAGCACATTTTTAGGTATAATCATCCGGTGATCTAGGACTGATGTGGTCCCTGCTGGAAGCCATCTCCACTGCTCCTGTTGCTTCCTGACCAGCAGAATGGTGGTGAGAGAGCCAAAGGAGAAGGCTGAAATGCACACCGGAACGCAGCGCAGGTTGGGATGGCATCACCGACGTGCTAGCTCGCAATGCATTTCTGAGCATGTGCAATTGGAGGGTGGAGAGAATGCGTACTCCTGTCTCAAACTCTACTAACAGTCTACACTCAGAGGCACCTGTACTTCTTTTTCTTTACTTCAACAACAGATGCTTACCTTTCCTTTGCTCTCCCATTGCTCTGTTATGCTGACGTTGTAGCTTACACTGGGCTATGGACTATCCTTATGTGCTGATGCTTAGTTATTAGCCTAGCACACTGGAAAAGCACAGGCTTGCTTTGAACACAACATTCCACAAGAAGGGGAAATAATATGAGGGAGACCACTACACTGTGTACAAAGTTTATCTTGATTCCTATGCTCACCACCAACAGTGTAATGAATCAACTAGTGCACAGTACAGAATTCGTACAAGGTTGCAGAAATAGATGTTTACTTTAGGTAATTGGTCCTGGAAACTTGCCAAGTAAGAGCCCATTCACACTAGCGCGACTTGTGAGGCAACTTGGGTCGCCCCAGGTTGCTTGACATAACAAAAGCAATGTTAATCAATCAGTGCCATCTTAATTGGCACTACTGAAGTCGCTCCGACTTCAGAAAAGGGTCCTGTACTACTTTGAGGCGACCTGTGATCCGACTTGTCCCATATACTTCAATGGGAGTCGCCTCCTTATCCTAATTGAAGCGACTTGTTATCAGACTTTCCAGGAAGAAGAAAGAGATTAGCCAGGCATTCCCCACATTGCAGCCATGCCTATATGGTATATATATATATATATATTATATATATATATATATATGTAAAGGTATATATATTCCATTATCTCTGCTTGGTCTGTGTGAGTGGCACTGGTGGACACAGATAAGTGGCAGTGGTGGACACTGATTCATGGCACTGATACGTGGCACTGATACGTGGCACTGGTGGACACTGATTCGTGGCACTGATATGTGGCACTGGTGGACACTGATTCATGGCACTGATACGTGGCACTGGTGGACACTGATACGTGGCACTGATACGTGGCACTGGTGGACACTGATTAGTGGCACTGATATGTGGCACTGGTGGACACTGATTCGTGGCACTGATGGGCAGTGGCACTGGTGGACACATACGTGGCACTGGTGGGCAGTGGCACTGGTGGACACTTATACGTGGCACTGGTGGGCAATGGGGAAATGAGTAAAAAAAAAAAACAGAAAAGGGGAATTAGGTCACAACACATCATATTCTGATTGGCCAAACAAAAAATGTCGTCTGTCATATAAGTCGCGCAAAATAATTCACAAGTCGCGCTGAAGTCGCGGTAAAGTCGCGGCAAAGTCGCGGTAAAATTGCGGTAAAAAGTCGCTCCGACATGGGGTGACTTATGGTCGCGCCAGTGTGAACCGGCTCTAATGGAGTTCTGACGCTGCAACATTGTATCAATTCACTCTCTGCAGTAGCTGATTCATTAGCCCCATTCACACATTCAGGCCGATCGGGTCTGCCTGTCCATTTTTAAGGTGGACCCGATTGGGTGGACCCATTCTCCTCTATTGGGAATCTGATCTGACAAGATCCACTGAAAAGAGATCTATGGCGATAGGTTCGCCATCCGTCGAGCAGATCGGATCGGATGGGATCCGATGAAAGCAGACAAGCTGTCCGTTTTCATCTGATCTCCCCATAGAACAGAGCGGGACTTTGACAAGTCCTTCTCTGCACAGTGAGTGGAGGCAGACCTGTCATCTGAATCAACAGAGCGATCGCCGCTGAGCAAGCAGAGTTTGTCAAAACAGATCTGCCCCATGTGAAAGGGGCCTATGGACTGATCGGACCCTCCAGCCTCCTCTATGGAGCTGCAGTTGTAACCGGCATGTGTCCATTTACACTTGCCAACATCCGATCTGATCCTATCCACTAAAGAAAAGACTAATAAGGATCCATTCCCTATCCATCTGATGTATCGGATCGGATGGCAGTTGGGTATGAACAGACAGGTGGTCTGTTTATATCCTAGCACCCATAGAATAGAGCTGGATGTCCACTCTCCATAAGCGGACAGATTCCACACTGAGCAGGAGGACTCCAATGGAGCCCACTCCGTGTGGAAGTGGCTTTACACTTAAAAATTATTTACTGTGATCATCAGCTCCATCTAGTGGCCATAATGTGGTATTTTCCTTTTTTACTCTATCATTATAAATAAGAAACATTCAAACAGGGGAGAAAATAGCCCACTAACATTTGTTTTGTTCCCCATTCGCACAAAACGAATGTAAATGATTCAAAGAACTTAAAATGCCTAACAAACCCCTTAAATTACAGTGCAGAGTATTTACTCTCTCTCCAAAGCCCTAAGTCCTTTGTCTTTCCGCTGCTCCGTTCCTCTTTTATCAGCATGATAACTTCTGACAAGTTCTCCGACACAGGAGATAAAAGCAGCTGGGAATTTGTGTTTATAGAGGGAGATTAGCAGAGAGCTGATCTATTCACAGCACAGTTCTGCATGTTTCTTCCTTCCTCTGCCTATGTGGAGGGGGGTGGGTGTGTGCCTTTCCTCCAATAAGCTGTCACACAGTGTATGCCAATACTCCACACCCAGTGCTGGAACAGGAAGAAAAACATCTAACACAATGTTCACTTTCTATATAGTATAGAAAGCGGAAGACAGCACATATACAGTCAGGTCCATAAATATTGGGACATGGACACAATTCTAATCTTTTTGGCTCTATACACCACCACAATGTATTTGAAATTGTCATGGTCTTACCTTCTTGCTGTTCTCCTTCGTTTGACATGTGCTGGCGGCCATCTTGGTTTCTGGGTTTCTTGTAGCCTCCCACCCTGCGGCTCCTCCTTCCCACTGGGAGGAGCTGGATGCCTAGCTCATATATATAGGAGGTCGGTGGCTTCAGTTCCTTGCTTGGTCCTCCTGTGTTCACATGCTTCTAAGACTGCTGCTGCTTCTGGTCCCTGATCCTGGCTTCGTCTGACTACCCTGCTGGTTCCTGATCCTGGCTTCGTCTGACTACCCTGCTGGTTCATGATCCTGGCTTCGTCTGACTACCCTGCTGGTTCCTGATCCTGGCTTCGTCTGACTACCCTCCTGGTTCCTGACCTCTGGCTTCGCAAGGACTCTGCCTCGGTTTTGCCATCCGTTTGGACTTTTGCTTTACAGCTTGATTTTCAATAAAGCCTTCTTATTTTCACTTATCTGTTGTTGTACGTCTGGTTCATGGTTCCGTGACATTAGGACCAAGCCATGAATTCTGACGGTACGGGGCCATCCTCGCTGCCCACGCTGGTTGCCAGACTTGATCAGCAAAATCACCTGTTGGGTCGGTTCGCCGTGGCGTTGCAAACCCTGCTTGAACGCACGGCTCATTTCGCTTCCGTTGCCGATGGGTAGGTTGTCGCTCCTGGGGCCGCTCCTACTGCCGCTCCGGTTGTTGCGCCAGAGTCTACCCCGACACCTGTTGTTGCGCCTGCGGTGTTTCGGGGTATGACCGGTTCTGCCCCCCTTCCACAGCGCTTTGGGGGAGAGCCAACTCAGTGCCGAGGTTTCCTTAACCAGGTGGGCATTTATTTCGAGTTGCTGCCACATGCCTTTCCTACTGAGAGATCAAAGGTGGGCTTCTTAATTTCGCTGCTCTCGGACAAGGCCTTGGCCTGGGCCAGCCCTTTATGGGAGAACAACAATCCGGTGGTTGCCGAGTTTTCCGGTTTTGTTGCTTCTCTTCGGAGGGTATTCGATGTGCCGGCTCGTGCTGCCTCTGCTGCGAAGCTCCTTATGTCCATCAGACAGGGTTCACGATCCGTAGCTGAATACGCCATTGAGTTTCGTACCCTGGCAGCAAAGGTGGGCTGGAATAATGAGGCTCTGGTCGCTGCTTTCTCTCATGGTCTCTCGGATGCCTTGAAGGATGAGGTTGAACGTCAGTCTATGGGGAATTGATGCTGCTGATGGCTTTCTATGTGCCCCCCCCCTTACTCTGCTGTGGTTATAATGGAGGGATTGGCATTTATGGCACAATGCCCGGGGGCCCCGGTGATCTGGCTGGGCGACTTTAACAATGTGATGGACTCGGGTCCCCGACCAGGTTCTCCCGATTGTTGGAGAGCTTTGGTTTGGCCGACTCTTGGCGCAGCAAGTACCCCGCTCAGCGTGCGTATTCCTGTTTCTCGGCTGCACACCATTCTATGTCACGCATTGATCTGATATTGTTGTCTCGAACCCTGCTCCCCAGGTTACTGGCGGCAGGCTTCGCCCCACGGACTCTGTCTGATCACTGCCCTTATTGGATACTGTTGTCCTTGCCCTGCAATAGACCTCCCCCGGCCTGGCGCCTGAATCCCGCCTGGCTCCCCTTGGTGTCTGATGGGAACGACATTGAGGGGACCTGGACACAATTCTTTTCTGATAATGAGGGCACTGCCTCCCCGGCTGCAGTGTGGGAGGCATTTAAACTGTTCGCCAGATCCACTATGATTTCCAAAATCAAAGCTGTTAGAGCGCGGGCTGCTGAGGAGATCTCCAGGGCAACGACAAATCTAATTGAAGCTGAACAGGCCTTTATGGCGGACCCGACTCCGACACATGAATCCCAGTATAAATTGACCTCTAAAGTCCTTTCCCAACTTGAATATGAGAAGGCGAAATCTAAGATGTTTTTTCAGAAGCAGAATCTGTTTGCACATGGAGAGCGGGCGGGGAAACTCCTCGCATATTTAGTCCATTGTGAGGATAGGCCCCCGGTAGTTATTACTTTAAAGGATGACCTGGGTAATGAGATCACTGATCCTGCTGCGGTGACACAGTGTTTCCGATCATTTTTTAGTACACTTTACACCTCTAAGGCCCCCGCTGACTGCACTGACATGCATGACTTTCTGGACTCTATTGACTTTCCCACTTTGACACCCGACCAGTTGGCGACCCTCGAGGCACCCATTTCTGTGGAGGAGATTGCAGCAGCCGTGTCCGAGTTCCCTAGATCTAAGGCCCCCGGCCTAGACGGCCTCCCGATTGAATTCTTCTCCCAATATTCGGAACTCCTTTCTCCTAAATTATTGGCTTTGTTTCAATCTCTGTTCAAGGATGCAGCCCTGCCCCCTTCTATGCGGGAGGCGCTAATTGTGCTCATCCCCAAGCCGGGCAAGGACTTACACGCCCCAGAGTCTTACCGTCCCATCTCTTTGCTCCCAGTAGACACTAAAATCCTTGCGAAAATTTTATCCCTCCGTCTTAACAAGGTGATCCTTTCACTCATACACTCGGACCAGGCCGGGTTCATGCCTGGGAGGAACACCTCATTTAACCTTCGCCGGTTATTCATGAATCTCCAGGCACAACACGACGGAATGGGCGGCAGGGTGGCGGTCTCCTTGGACACGGCTAAAGCATTCGACTCGGTAGAGTGGCCATTTCTATGGACCTGCCTGGACCGATACGGCTTTGGACCTAATTTTATTAAGTGGGTCAAACTTCTATATAGCGCCCCGGTAGCTAGGGTCCTGGCCAACGGCTGGCAGTCGACCGCCTTCCCTTTATCCCGTGGCACTCGACAGGGGTGCCCCCTCTCCCCCCTGCTGTATGCCCTGGCCGCGGAACCCCTGGCGATGGCCATTAGAGCACATCCCGGGATTCGTGGCCTACGTAAGGGACCGCTGGAGGAGAAAATCAGCATGTATGCTGATGACACTTTGTTATATTTGGAAGACTCTCGAGAATCCCTGCTCACAGCCCTTTCTTTAATTGAACGGTACGGACGATTCTCCGGTTTTCAGATAAACTGGGATAAGTCACAAATTCTCCCGCTTGACGAGAGCCCGCAGGCGATCGCCCCCGCAAACCCGGCCCTACAATGTGTATCCCGCATTAAATACTTAGGGATTCAGGTGACAGCTAGCTCAGCAGATTATGTCCCGGATAACTTTCAACCCTTGTTCCCTCTGCTTAAGGCCAAAATTCAAGTATGGTCCAAATTACCTCTGGGAGTGATGGGTAGAGTCAATTTAATTAAAATGATTCTCCTTCCCAAAATTCTCTATGTTGTATGGCACTCTCCTATATATCTGCCACTCAGGCTGTTTAAGCAGATGGAATCACTCCTCAAGACCTTTGTTTGGGGTGCTAACCGGCACAAGATTTCCTGGCGCAAACTCAAGAATCCTACAAATCTAGGGGGGTTGGCCCTGCCGGATTTTAATCTGTACTATCTGGCAGCTCAGTTGTCCCAGTTCTTTCACATAGATAAAATGGATAGAGAACGCTTCTTGACCCTGCTCTGCCCTGGGTGGGCTCATCCCCTCGGGGACCCCCTCCTAGTTATCCTTAGGGGCGTCAGGGGCTCGCCGGAGCCCCTGTGCCCCAGATCTCTTCTATATCACTATTGTCGGATCTGGGAGGTGGTAGCGTCCAGGCTTCGGTGCCCTCCATTCCACACATTCACCCCTCTGTGGCATAATAGTACATTGCGTGAGTTCCTCTCCATCCCTGACCTGTCGGTATGGAGTGGGAGGGGTATTCTTCTCCTTAGCCATATCTCCACGACCACTGGTCTACGGTCTTACGAGACCCTGCGAGACCAGTTTGCGCTCCAGGGCCCCATGCACTACAGATACTTACAGCTCTCCCATGCCTATAGATCTCAATTCCCTGACGGTCCTCCTGAGATAGAATCGGTTACCACCCTTGAGATTGTTAAAAGTACAGAACCCAGTCACCTCATTTCCATGTTCTACTCTGAGCTTCATACACCTTCCTCGACCACTTTAGCTTTTGCACTTAAGACCCGCTGGGAGCGCAATGTGGGGGCCATGGAGGATGAGGAATGGGAGGATGCCCTGGAGACGTGCCGCAGAGTGTCGCCAAAACTGTCGGATCGCCTAACCCAGACCTTTATAATACACCAGGCTTATCTCACCCCACTTAGACTGTCCAAATATCACCCTGACTTGGTCCCCTCTTGTCCTATGTGCGGAGACCCTGATGCTTCCTTCTTTCATCTATTGTGGAGCTGTCCCCAATTACAGACTCTATGGCAACAAGTAGTCACATTTCTGCATGACAAAATGGGGTCTCCTCTACAACTCTCTCCTAAGGAGTGTCTCCTGGGGGTCTATCCGGATGGAGAGATGCCCAAATCCACTGTCATATTTCTTCAGGAAACTTTGTTTATAGCACGTAAATTGATAGCCAGGCGGTGGATGAGACCTACTCCTCCTACTCTAGGATTGTGGATTAAGGAAATTAATAGTGTCATCCCATTTCATAAACTTTTATATAAACATAGGGGGTGCCCTCAGAAGTTCAACAAGATTTGGGACAAATGGGTGCAGTGCCCTGATACGGCTCAGTAGTGAAGTGGGTAACTACTTTATGCTGACCGCCCCTGTTAAACTAATATTGTCTGCTTGAGTGTTGGGCCGAAAGAAAGTAACTGACTACTGCCTTATTTTTACTATGTCTGTTCTGTTTCTAAGTGTTAATCACTGTGTATATTTGTATTTTTGTACCCCTGTGTGTTATGAATCTGATCGAAGTTTCAATGCACGGTTTATTTTTGTATTGTACCAAAAGTTTCAATAAACCTCACTGTTTTAAAAAAAAAGGATGAGGTTGCAGCTAAGGACCTACCAGTGGAGCTCGAGTCTCTTATTTCTTTCTTGATTTTGATTGACACCAGACTCAGGGAGAGACCTTCCTTTAAGGAGAGTCTGCGGAGGCCTCCTAACAGATTGGCGCCTACCTTTGCTGTCCCACCCGTGCCTCCCTCTCCTCTTACGCCTCCTGGGGATGACTTGGCTGGGGGTGAACCCATGCAGCTGGGCTTTGCTCGCCTGTCCGAGGGGGAGAGGGTACTCCGAAGACGCGAGGGTCGATGCATGTACTGTGGTCTCGGTGGGCATTTTCGGTTGGCATGTCCGAACCGTCCGGGAAACGCTCGCACCTGAGATCCTGTCGGGGGCAGATCTTGGGTGGAGTCTCCTCGTCCCCGGTTTCCCGTGTTGACAAACCACTGATCACTGTTGTCCTCTCCTGGGTCGGGGGCTCAGTGACGACCCAGGTGTTGGTGGACTCTGGTGCTGGTGGTTTGTTCATTGATAGTGTGTTCGCTGCCGCCAATTCCATTCCTCTGCAGGCCCGAGGTTCTCCACTGGCTCTTGAGGCGATAGACGGCAGACCCCTTCTGCCGCCACACGTGACTCATGAGACCCTTCCAGTGGGGATAGCCATTGGTGCCGTTCACAGAGAGTCGGTCTGCTTCCAGGTTATTTCGTCTCCACACTACTCGGTGGTCTTGGGGTACCCCTGGCTCCAGAAGCATAATCCGACTTTCGATTGGAGATCGGCCGAGATCCTCTCGTGGTCACCGCAGTGTGGGGCTAGTTGCATCCATGGGCCTGTCAAGTTGCTGTGTACTTCCTCGGACTCTGTTGCCTCCTGAATACGAGGAGTACCGGGATGTATTCGATAAGGTGCGCGCGGTTGCCCTACCTCCGCACCGCCCATACGATTGTGCCATCGAGTTACAACCTGGCGCCGTTCCTCCTCGTGGCAAGGTCTATCCACTGTCGGTAGCGGAGAATGAGGCCATGGAGGAGTACGTGAAGGAGGCGCTTTCACGCGGACACATTCGCAAATCCTCGTCCCCGGCTGGGGCTGGATTTTTCTTTGTGAAAAAGAAGGGCGGTGAGTTGAGGCCTTGCATCGATTACAGGGGTCTCAATCGCATCACGATCAAGAACGCTTACCCGATACCCTTGATTTCCGAGCTGTTCGATCGCCTTAAAGGGGCCACGGTCTTTACCAAACTCGACCTGAGGGCGGCATATAACCTCGTAAGGATCAAGGCGGGCGATGAGTGGAAGACCGCGTTTAACACCAGGACCGGTCATTATGAATCCTTGGTTATGCCCTTTGGGTTGTGCAATGCGCCCGCAGTCTTTCAGGAATTCATTAACGATGTTTTCCGTGACCTGTTGCAGCAGTGTGTGGTGGTCTATTTGGATGACATCTTGGTATATTCTGAATCCATGGAGACCCACATTCTGGATGTCAGACGAGTGTTGCAACGGTTACGAGAGAACAAGCTGTTCGGTAAGCTTGAGAAATGCGAATTTCACCGATCCCAGGTAACCTTCTTAGGTTACATCATTTCCGCTGAGGGGTTCTCCATGGATCCTGAGAAGGTTTCGGCTGTCTTACAGTGGCCCCAGCCCAGTGGTCTTCGCTCCCTGCAGCGCTTTTTGGGCTTCGCCAATTATTATCGGAAGTTCATCAGGGACTTTTCCATGCTAGCTAAGCCTCTCACGGATCTGACCAGGAAGGGCAGTAATTCCCAGGTCTGGCCGCTCGAGGCCATCCGAGCTTTTGAGGCTCTAAAGTCCGCCTTTGTGTCGGCCCCTATTCTGTCGCATCCCAACCCTGGGTTGCCCTTTGTCCTCGAGGTGGACGCGTCTGAGACGGGAGTAGGCGCCCTTCTGTCTCAGCGTAGAACACCAGAGGGTCCTCTGCTTCCTTGTGGGTTTTACTCCCGGAAACTGTCTTCCGCGGAGTGCAACTATCAGATTGGTGACAGGGAGTTATTGGCCATCGTGCAGGCCCTTAAAGAATGGAGGCACTTGCTCGAGGGTTCGGTGGTTCCGGTCCTCATCCTGACGGACCACAAGAATCTGACCTACCTTTCTGAGGCCAAGAGATTGACACCACGTCAGGCCAGATGGGCTCTGTTCTTGTCACGTTTTAATTACGTGGTCTCCTACCTACCCGGTTCCAAGAACATCAGGGCGGATGCCTTATCACGGCAGTACTCCGACCTGTCCAGGGAGGAGTCGATTCCGACTTCAGTCATACCTCCGAATCAGATCCTGGCCGCCATTCGCACCAGCCTGACCCCTCCCCTGGGTGAGCAGATTTTGGCGGCTCAATCTGGTGCTCCCTCTGAGAGACCCAACGGCAGATGTTTTGTGCCTGAGGAGTTGCGCACTCGGTTGTTGCAAACCTACCATAACTCCAAGACCGCGGGGCATCCTGGAAAGAATCAGCTGTCCTGGGCTGTTTCACGTCTGTTCTGGTGGCCTTCCCTACGTTCCGACATCGCCGCATATGTAGCGGCATGCTCCGTTTGTGCCCAGAGTAAGTCCCCTCGGCACCTTCCGTTGGGCCTTCTGCAACCCATAGCCACCGGGGAGCGCCCATGGTCACACCTGGGGATGGATTTCATTGTGGACCTCCCTGCATCCCGAGGCCATACGGTCATTCTCATGATTGTGGATCGATTTTCCAAAATGTGCCACTGTGTTCCTCTCAAGAAGTTACCCTCTGCACAGGAGTTGGCCACGATTTTTGCCAGGGAGGTCTTCCGGTTGCACGGTTTGCCCAAGGAGATTGTGTCGGATCGGGGGAGTCAGTTTGTGTCCAGGTTCTGGCACGCCTTTTGCTCCCAGTTGGGGATTCATCTCTCCTTCTCCTCGGCCTACCACCCTCAGTCCAATGGGGCCGCAGAACGATCCAATCAGGCCTTGGAACAATTCCTTCGTTGCTATGTCTCCGATCACCAAGACAATTGGGTTGACCTCCTGCCTTGGGCTGAGTTTGCCAGGAACACGGCGGTGAACTCTTCCTCTGGGACGTCTCCCTTCATGGCCAATTATGGGTTCCAACCTGCCGTGTTACCGGAGGTATTCTCTCCCCAGGATATTCCGGCTGTGGAGGATCATCTTTCTGTCCTACGTGTTTCTTGGGTACAGATCCAGAAGTCCCTTGAGGTCTCTGCGCAGAGCCAGAGACTCCAGGCTGATCGCAGACGAGCCCCTGCTCCTTCCTACCAGGCCGGAGACCGTGTATGGTTGTCCACCCGCAACCTCAACCTTCGAGTGCCCACTCCCAAGCTGGCGCCTCGCTTTGTTGGTCCCTTCCGAGTGCTTCGCAGGGTAAACCCGGTAGCCTATGCCCTTGCGCTTCCTCCTGGCATGCGGATCTCCAACGTGTTTCATGTCTCCCTGTTGAAGCCACTGGTGTGTAATCGTTTCACTTCCTCGGTTCCTCGGCCCCGTCCGGTCCAAGTGGGCAATCGTGAGGAGTATGAGGTGAGCAATATCCTGGACTCACGCCTGGTCCGCGGTCGGGTGCAGTTTTTGGTTCATTGGCGTGGTTATGGTCCAGAGGAGCGTTCCTGAGTTCCCTCCGCAGATGTCCATGCTCCTGCCTTGCTCCGAGCCTTCCACGCACGCTTCCCTCAGAAACCGTTCTTTACTCCGCGGAGGAGGGGCCCTTGAGGGGGAGGTACTGTCATGGTCTTACCTTCTTGCTGTTCTCCTTCGTTTGACATGTGCTGGCGGCCATCTTGGTTTCTGGGTTTCTTGTAGCCTCCCACCCTGCGGCTCCTCCTTCCCACTGGGAGGAGCTGGATGCCTAGCTCATATATATAGGAGGTCGGTGGCTTCAGTTCCTTGCTTGGTCCTCCTGTGTTCACATGCTTCTAAGACTGCTGCTGCTTCTGGTCCCTGATCCTGGCTTCGTCTGACTACCCTGCTGGTTCCTGATCCTGGCTTCGTCTGACTACCCTGCTGGTTCCTGATCCTGGCTTCGTCTGACTACCCTGCTGGTTCCTGATCCTGGCTTCGTCTGACTACCCTCCTGGTTCCTGACCTCTGTCTTCGCAAGGACTCTGCCTCGGTTTCGCCATCCGTTTGGACTTTTGCTTTACAGCTTGATTTTCAATAAAGCCTTCTTATTTTCACTTATCTGTTGTTGTACGTCTGGTTCATGGTTCCGTGACAGAAATGAGACAAACAATATATGCTTAAACTGCAGATTTTCAGCTTTAATTTGAGGGCATTTACATCCAAATCAGGTGAACGGTGTAGGAATTACAACAGTTTGTATATGTGCCTCCCACTTTTTAAGGGACTAAAAGTTATGGGACAGATTAACAATCATAAATCAAACTTTCACTTTTTAATACTTGGTTGCAAATCCTTTGCAGCCAATTACAGCCTGAAGTCTGGAACGCATAGACATCACCAGACACTGGGTTTCATCCCTTGTGATGCTCTGCCAGGCCTCTACTGCAACTGTCTTCAGTTCCTGCTTGTTCTTGTGGCATTTTCCCTTCAGTTTTGTCTTCAGCAAGTGAAATGCATGCTCAATCGGATTCAGGTAAGGTGATTGACTTGGCCATTTCATAACATTCCACTTCTTTCCCTTAAAAAACTCTTTGGTTGCTTTCGCAGTATGCTTCAGGTCATTGTCCATCTGCACTGTGAAGCGCCATCCAATGAGTTCTGAAGCTTTTGGCTGAATATGAGCAGATAATATTGCCCAAAACACTTCAGAATTCATCCTGCTGCTTTTGTCAGCAGTCACATCATCAATAAATACAAGAGAACCCGTTTCATTGGCAGCCATACATGCCCACGACATGACACTACCACCACCATGCTTCACTGATGAGGTGGTATGCTTTGGATCATGAGCAGTTCCTTTCCTTCTCCATACTCTTCTCTTCCCATCACTCTGGTACAAGTTGATCTTGGTCTCCTCTGTCCATACGATGTTGTTCCAGAACTGTGAAGGCTTTTTTAGATGTTGTTTGGCAAACTCTACTCTGGCCTTCCTGTTTTTGAGGCTCACCAATGGTTTACATCTTGTGGTGAACCCTCTGTATTCACTCTGGTGAAGTCTTTTCTTGATTTTTGACTTTGACACACATACACCTCCTGGAGAGTGTTCTTGATCTGGCCAACTGTTGTGAAGGGTGTTTTCTTCATTAGGGAAAGAATTCTTTGGTCATCCACCACAGTTGTTTTCCGTGGTCTTCCGGGTCTTCTGGTGTTGCTGAGCTCACCGGTGCGCTCTTTCTTTTTAAGGATGTTCCAAACAGTTGATTCGGCCACACCTAATGTTTTTTCTATCTCTCTGATGGGTTTGTTTTGTTTTTTCAGCCTTGTGATGGCTTGCTTCACTGATAGTGACAGCTCTTTGGATCTCATATTGAGAGTTGACAGCAACAGATTCCAAATGCAAATAGCACACTTTAAATAAACTCTGGACCTTTTATCTGCTCCTTGTAAATGGGATAATGAGGGAATAACACACGCCTGGCCATGGAACAGCTGAGCAGCCAATTGTCCCATTACTTTTGGTCCCTTAAAAAGTGGGAAGCACATATACAAACTGTTGTAATTCCTACACCGTTCACCTGATTTGGATGTAAATACCCTCAAATTAAAGCTGAAAATCTGCAGTTTAAGCACATATTGTTTGTTTCATTTCAAATCCATTGTGGTGGTGTATAGAGCCAAAAAGATTAGAATTGTGTTGATGTCCCAATATTTATGGACCTGACTGTACATGTAAAACTTTGTAGGGAGATTTGTTTTATCTCTGTGTATCATCTGAGGCTGTTCACTTTACTGGGTATATGTGAGGGTTTACATAAACTTTAAGGCTGTTTTCTCTCAGAATCGAATATTTGGGAATGTTACATTTGACCTTTTTACACAAATGCTGAGATATTTTCACTGTAATATTTTTATAAATAGACCCAAAACTGTTCAAAGATTATTGTAAAATGCGTATCTTTTTAACTATCTAGCAAAACTAAAAAAATAAAATAAAATAGGGTGGAGGTCTCCTTTTAGAAGTTGCCTAGTTACAGACTTTCCTACTTTCAAAAACGAGAAACAACTTGGCAAATGTCCCATGTGCAAACTATCGCTGATAGGAATCAGAGCTCTGCACAAATTAGATTCTCATGATTACATACACGGCAAAGACAAATTCTATATGAATGATGAAAACGAGAAGTGTAATTATTGTTTATTGTCAAAGTGGATTACATTTAGCAGGAGAATTCTAAATGTATATATTCCATCAAAACAAGAGAGGAAGAATGGATTTCTTTTTATCTTATTACCCTTGTTTAGCGTGGGAAAACGTCAGAGACAGCACTGCATGATCTGTGTTCACACACTGCCTACACTAAATAAATGCAAATATTTTCTAAACCATTAAACATTATACCCTACTAAAAAGGTGTTTCATAATTCTTAACTTGCATGATATGGTCTATAATAATGCCTAATGCTCTTTAAAATGGTAAGCAGAGCAGTTAAAGTATAGTTAAAATGCAACTTGTTTCGAGATGAAAGGAAAAATTTAATAAGATACTTGGAATTGGGTTTGTTTGCTCAGAAATAGACTATTCCCTGAAGGGTGCTAATTTTCAGGGTCACTAAAATGGTCCAGAGCTAGATACAGCACTTATCACCACAGTATGTTTTACATGTTTAAAATGCTGCAGAACAATCTGCAAATAGGAGTCTGGATCATTTTCTTTTTAACTCTAGTGTTAAAGAGGTTGTAAACCTTGAGAAAAAAAAAGCAAAACCTGTACGACAAAGGCATAACGAGCTAGTATGCATCGCAAACTAGCTCATTATGGAATACTTACCTTAGAACAAAGCCCTCCAGTGGCACCCGCACACCGCTAAGACAGCTGACATCTAACCCAGTGTTTCTTCCGGGTTTGTGGGCTCCGACGCTGTAAGTGGCCAGAGCCGCGATTACATCACTCCCGAAAATGCGTGCAGGAGCCGCCGTTTACGGCACGGGCTCTGAAAGTCCGGCACAGTTTAGGAGATATTCACAGTACCTACAGGTAAGCCTTATTATAGGCTAACCTGTAAGTACAATTACAAAAAAAGACTTTACTTTCTCTTTAAAGTATAACTAAAGACAATTTTTTTTTTCGTTTTGGATAGAGTGGAGAGGGATTAGAACACCTGCCAGTTTTTATTGCTTTCTATGTCCTCTGTTTGTCCTGTTTACCATAGGGGTGCCACCTCATCCCTTTAATCCAGGACACATATTAATTACACAGGTTCTGAAGCTAAAATAATGCAGATAAGGCACCAAGTGAGTTTAATTACCACATTAATCAGCCACAGAACCTGTGTAATTAATGTGTGTCCTGGTTTAAAGGTATGAGGTGGCAACCCTAGTTTACCATGATCATTAAAAGTGAAATTAAAAGAAAATCCCAAATGTTGGGTTGTCCCCAGGACAATAATTTAGGGGAAATAGTCCAATGGGGACACTAGTTCTGGTGACCTGGGGGGTTACCAAGGGACTCCATTAATTTGCAGGGATTCCTGTTTAGGAATCCCTGCAAATTAAGGGAGGACACAGATGGCCAAAAATAAACTTGCAGTGGTTATGACCCTCCCTTCCTCTATCCAAAATGAGAAAAAAAGCTTTGCATAGAGTTATATTTAAAAATATATATATATATATATACTGTATAATGCAAAAACAAAAAAATAATAATAATATTTCACAGCTTACAATCCTTAGATGTGGTGTGTTCTGTTTCAAATGCTGTTTTATGCTTTGACATACCTCCTTAGATCAATCTGTCCAGGCAGTATGGTTACCCTCCTGATTTGGCACCATCCACAGACAGCCTAAAGTGATTGAAAACGATCATCTTGGAAAACAACCCATTCAGTTTAAAACAGAAATGAAAGGCAAAACATTTTTGTATAGATATAAAAATACATTATGAATACACGTTTCCCCTTTTCTTAAAGTTAGTTATCACATTCCCTATGTTCTCGTCTGCATAAGAGCTGGGGGAGGAGAAGCAACAGTATTCCCAGTGAATGGCTGTGCAGCAGGGGTCTGATAATTGGAGGAGAGCAGACTGAGTTCCCAGCACAACTAGAGAACTGTGTTTCCCTGCTTAGTGTGGTCATTTTTTATTAGGAAAGAAGAAGGACTGCACCAGGTATTTCACATAGAGGAAGCAATACAAAGAGAACAGAATACTTTCTCATACAAGTACATGGTACAGCAGGTACACATCAGGAATATCAAGTTTTGGGGAAACAGACGCTTTAACTCTTCTTCAATAAGACACAGAAGTTGAATCCAACACAATGTAACATCAGCCAATTACAGTACAGATGATGTTTTCCCAATCTTTTGAAGTCTAAGAAGACAATGATTGAACACAAGCTTTCCACCCTCTATGAACATAAACACATTCTAAGCTGGGAGGCGTGGCTGAATTGTTCATGTAGGCAGACGTGTCTTCCATCGGCTCCGCTATCCTGTCGGCTATTTTCCTGATTACAACCTGGCACATCCACAGAAATTGCCCGCTCAAACACATTCTAAGCTGGGGACAGGCATGCAATGGGATGGTATAGTAACCTCAATAGAGATGTCCCGAACTATTCGCCGGCGAACAGTTCCCGGCGAACATCGCTTGTTCGCGTTCGCTGCGGCGGGCGAACATATGCAATGTTCGGTCCGCCCCCTATACATCATCATTGAGCAAACTTTGACCCTGTACCTCACAGTCAGCAGACACATTCCAGCCAATCAGCATACCCTCCCTCCCAGACCCTTCCACCTCCTATAAAAAAGCAAGGACAGCATCCATCTTAGATTCATTCAGAAGCTGCAGTGTTAGTTAGAGCAGGGAGAGTGCTGCTGCTGCTGAATTAATAGGGAAATCATTAGCTAGGTCAGTGTTCTGTGTCCACTCCTGCTGTAAGGACAGCGTCCTGACAGCACCCCAAAAAGCCCTTTTTAGGGCTGGTATATCAGTCTGCTTTTATTTATTTTTTTCTATATATATATATATATATATATATACAGACTGTACTGCGTGCATACCACTCATATAGGGTGGCACAGTACCTTGCAGATAAAAAAGTCATTTTGAGCCAGTTCACATTTGTGCGAATGCGCTGATCGCATGTAATTCAGAGTGCACTGCTCCTTCATTACATGCAATCTCCTGTGCGGATGCGAGTTCAGCCATACACTCCGCAGCCAACTCGCACAGGAGGCATTTTTTGAGCCGCCTCAGAATCGGATCGCACAGTGGTTCACACTTGTGCGATCCGATTCTGTGCGAACTGTCAGATCGCACTGCGATATGCGATCAAACTGGGGGTGTCGTTAACATTTAATTGACACCCCCTGCGTATCGCATATGGCAGTGTGAACTGCCAGATGTGCGGATGCTATGCGGGATCACGCTGCATATTCGCAGCGTTCCCGCATTGCACAAATGTGAACCAAGCCTTAATTTTTACCCTTTAATATAATTGCAGTTGCCTGCCAGTGTGTGTCAGGCCCACAGACTGTACTGTGCCCACTGCCCACCACTCATATAGGGTGGCACAGCACCTTGCAGATAAAAAATTCATTTAATTTTTCCTATAATAAAAAATAAAATTCATCCATAAAAAACAGGAACTGGCTTTTTCATTCGAATTTCAGTAGCGGAGGGATGGTGATAACCTCTTACCAAATAAATAGGATGATAACATATACCAAAATATATGAATCAGATGTGATAAATATAAGCATAAAATCATAAATACATAAAAGCATGAAATCACATCAATAGGAGTCCATAAAGTCTATAGGTATAAAGTGCATAGAGCAATGAAAGTGCAAACATGAAGGATCACAGGTGCGACTTATGGGGACCACCCTTGTTTGCCACCACCACACAGTGCTGGGAGAAGTATCTGAAATTTAGACTCACCAGACGCCTATGCCTAACCACTCTCATGGACTAGGCAACAACAGCATATAGTTAAAATCAGGTTTCCTCCTTTTCTGATTTGTGCTGCAAAGTCTCCTCTGGAAGATTTCCTGGTAAATTTATAGTGCACTGTGTGGTGGTGGCAAGCAAGGGTGGTCCCCATAAGTCGCACCTGTGATCCTTCATGTTTGCACTTTCATTGCTCTATGCACTTTATACCTATGGACTTTATGGACTCCTATTGATGTGATTTCATGCTTTTATGTATTTATGATTTTATGCTTATATTTATCACATCTGATTCATATATTTTGGTATATGTTATCATCCTATTTATTTGGTAAGAGGTTATCACCATCCCTATGCTACTGAAATTCGAATGAAAAAGCCAGTTCCTGTTTTTTATGGATGAATTTTATTTTTTATTATATTTACTCATTTAAGTAGGAGCAATTTGTGTTATTTGTGTTATTCTGTCAGGTTTGTGTTACCTGTATTTCCTAAAGCGCAGTGAATTACAACATCGTCTATTAATTTAGTACAAGTAATGATATTTATATATTAAATTTTTCCTCTGTAATATAATTGCAGTTGCCTGCCAGTGAGTGTCAGGTCCACAGACTGTACTGTGCCCACTGCAAATGGACTGTTTGCGGTGCTTTAAATGGGGAGTTTGGTCTGTCAGGGTTTGGTCTGTCACTGTGAAGCGGGCGTAACCCTTACACTACCTGATCGATACAACATCATACCTGATCGTATTCACACACTGGATGTTTTAAAGCACGTTATTCCAAACAATTTAGGAATGTTAGGTGATTTATGCCCTTTATGGATTAAAACCCGACTCTGCATCAACTACGTAATTTTCCATGGGAGTTTTGCCATGGATCCCCCTCCAGCATGCCACAGTCCAGGTGTTAGTCCCCTTGAAACAACTTTTCCATCACTATTGTGGCCAGAAAGAGTCCCTGTGGGTTTTAAAATTCGCCTGCCTATTGAAGTCTATGGCGGTTCACCCGGTTCGCCCGTTCGCGAACATTTGCGGAAGTCCGCGTTCGCCGTTCGCAAATGGAAAAGTTTATGTTTGCGACATCTCTAAACCTCAATAGATACATTATCCCTCTCAGCAGCCCAGAAACTCCCACAGTTGTACATTATTCATAGAGCATACTATACACCAAAAAGATTGTTTTCGTTTGGGGGATGCCCAGATGCATCCTGCCCCAGATGTAAGGTTACAGTTGGGGACTTGATTCATATGCTTTGGAGGTGCCCAAAATTACATAGATAATGGCAAGAGGTTCTGGACAAAATAAACTCAGTGTTAAAAACAAACTTTTGATTGGATCCAGTGCTATGTGTATTGGGGTACATGGAGCGGGGGGGGGGGGCAGGGTTCGGGGGGCTAAACGAATAGCAGTTTTGAGATGTCTATATTAAGCTAGAAAAGCCATTACAGGGAAGTGGATAAATTCTAGGCCACTGAATATAACAGATTGGCTGAGAATGGTCAATAATAAAATAATAAGAGAAAAGCTGGTTTATATAACAAGGGGAGGTAAAAGTCGATTCAAAAAGATATGGAAAGCATGGTTGGAAACTCCAGGACTGGCACCCGAGATTGCAAATACTTAGAAAATCTGTCTAGGTAATATAATAACTCCAAATGGGACATGGGGAGGGTGGGTGAGGTTTGGGGGGGGGGGGGTTAAATAAGGTATTATGGAATTAATTTTACTGTTTTTGTATGTGATTCTTGTTTATTGGAAAAAATAAAAATATAAAAAGCAAAAAAGCTGGGGAGGTAAGCTCATTAATTGTGTGTTATAATAATAAACAAGAATTCACAATTATTAGCATTTTTATCTGTTGCTTTTGAGAAGGTCAATATAAATCTAAAATCAAAAGGAGAACAACACAGGTACTGGAGAGGCTGCACTCCCCAAATATACTAGAAGAAGGAAGTACACAAGTACAAACCCCCAGGGTGTTTTTTAGCAGCAATAACTTCTAAGAGTAGAGTGTAAGAGACTGTAATGTGGTCTAAAAAATTCTTCTTTATTGTCAAAAGCAAGGTAAAAAAACATATGGGTAAAACATCCCCGGAGGGGAAAGGTATATTATGAGCTCTGGTTACAAAAAAGGACATATGTTACAAAAGTAACAATCGCACAAATTATCATCACATTGAGATGCAGGAACCCCGACGCGTTTCGACCTATATGGTAAGGTCTTCCTCAGGGGGTCTGTGATGTCTGGAGAGAACATATTTTACAATTATGGTATATTCATACAGAATTTGTGTAGTATCACATAGATGTATGCAAGCATGTGAAATATCTTTACCAGATTGGCGATGTCAAACAGGGACCAGAAATCATATTGGTGGCTGTAAAGTCCTCTTGAAATATGGAGATATAGGTTCCCCCACCAAGGGTAGCAGGGAAAATGCACGGGACTGCAAGGAGTCACATTTAAAGCCCACCAGAGTGGGGCATGGAAACCTGCCTGGAAAATCACATCATGCAATTTGTTAAATAAGGAAAAAATGTATCCATATTTTTGGCTGCAATAAGGGGGGGGGGGGAGCAAGAAGCCGCCCAAGACCAACCATGTGACCTGAAGAAAGAGAAAAAAGAAAAAAAGAAGAAAAACGGAAAGGAAAAGAAAAAGAAAAGAAAAGTTTTTCTTCTTTGTATGGCTGAATTTGCACCGCATCGCACTAAACTCGCACCTGACCCTTTTTTTTATCCGCAGCAGAATCGGATCGCATAGTGGTTCACACTAGTGTGATACGGTTCTGTGCAAACTTGCAGATCGCCCTGCGATATGCGATCGCAACTGGGGGTGTCGTTAACTTTTAATTGACACCCCCTGCGTATCACATATGGCAGTGTGAACTGTCAGAGGTGCGGATGCGATGCGGGATCACGCTGCATATTCACAGCATTCCCACATCGCAGAAATGTGAACAGGGACTTATAGTCTTATTTTAGAGTTAGGGGTTTAGTTATCAGTAGGGTTAGGTTTAAAGTGTGCCATTCGTGTAGGGAAATCTTTATTAGTTACTTAAACTTAGTGAACCTAAAGTATTTACACTATTTCTCAGCAACCCCGCTCTCTAAAGACTACAAGGCCAAACTAGTGGCACCAAAAATAAGATTATCACCAATTTAGCTGACCCTTGCTCTAAGCTCTTTCCCATATGTATGTTCAGCAAGGTACTTCTCCCTCCCACCATCAATTTACAGATCGGGTACTGTAAGCCTGCTAACATAGTTTAATGTAAGGAACTTATGTACATATAATGTTTGTGGGGAGATTTTGTACTTTTTTATAGCCTGTAAGTTCAAACCACTGCAAATTCTCCAGATATAACAAATGTTTGGGTGTTTTTATAGTGCACTGGAAATATTATCAAAGCAATGAATAAAAATATACCAATAATAGGTGCTCGGTTTGCCTCCAAAGCAAACAATATATTTGCAATTATAGTTTGATATTTAACAATTTCTTTCTACATGGAAATCTGTTGACAGATTCCTGAACATTAGTACAGTACTTTCCTGTATTAGTACATAATAGCATGTCTTAGATCTGATTGTAATTTAAATCATAAAAACATGCCAATATAATCAAAGTAGCTGTAAAGTCTCAAGGTTTTTCATGCATTCTTGGCATTAAGGTGAAAAACTTTTGGTGCTGCAGCTGTCCCCCAAACCCCTTCCCCCTTCCTTATTCTTACCTGAACCAATTGTTCCAGTGACGAGCATGAGCCCAGTGGCTCCAGCCGCTGTCTCAGGTTCTCATTGGATAGATTGATAGCAGCAGAAGCCATTGGCTGTCGTTTAAATCCAGTGGCATTGGAGTGGGGGCGGGGCCGAGTACTGCTGTCTGAATCAATGGACGCAGCAGCGGGACTCGTGAGCGCACCCACACGGGTGCCCCCATGGAAAGCTGTTCTCTGTGGGGACACCCGAGGAAAAGGAGGAGCCAGGAGCGCCACCAGGGCACCCCAGAAAAGGAGGATCAGTGCTGATCTGTTCAAAACCCTTCCACAGAGCAAGTAGGTATAACATGTTTATTATTTTGAAAAAAAAAACAAAAAAAAAACAAACCTTTACAATCACTTTAAGGAGGTTGACTCAAAAAGCATAAACAATTTTTCTTCTTCCTAATATAGAGTATATATACTGTATTTGCTGTATACATACTATATATTCTCCATTGTGGCCAAAGTTTGTTCAGCTGAAGGGTTCAGCTCTTCTTATTCTTCTCATTTGTTACCACTGCTGCCAGAGTTCAGATTTGCCTGTTTTTAATGAACCGATTAAAGTGATTGTAAAGTCTTGTTTTTTTAATTTATTTTTTTTAAATTACAAACATGTTATACTTACCTGCCCTGTGCAGTTGGTTTTGCAGCCTGGATCCTCCTTTTTTGGGTCCGTCTTCACTGCTCCTGGCCCCTCCCTCCTGTCGAGTGCCCCCCACAGCAAGCAGCTTGCTATGGGGGCACCCGAGCCAAGCTGCAGCCCCGTCTGTCCATTCAATCTGCACAAGGAGATGTAGCACCTGTGATTATTGCATGTGTATGACTGAAGGCAATTCTCTCACTTTATCGAATGGTAAAGTTTTAAAATGTAAGGGATAGAGTGATTGCAATACATCAGTTGTTATTATGTTCTGACATGTATATGCAGGGCATATAATATTAGAAAGATAATAAGAACAGTTAGGAGAAGATTCCAGGATATCATTCTATGTCATATAAAAGCACCTGTAGCTAGACATGTATGACTTAATGACAACAGAGTGTGTACATCACTAAAATAATGGGTGTTTGAGGAAGTTAAACCCAACCCCAGAGGAGTTTATTTTGACCAAATAATCCTACAGATAGAAACCGAAGGAATTTGGGAGGTCAATTCCCCAGGGTTGAATGAAAGTCTATCCTTTGTACCTTTTTTTAGTGTAAGTTTTCTTTTCTGTGATATTTTGGAGGTTCCTGGTCCTTGACATATTTTTTTTTCCTGTGTATGAATTTATATTGTTCATTTTTGGTACCTTTAGAGTAGTCTGACACATTGTATATGATGATACTATTAAAGAAGTTTTTAAAGCGTTTAGAGTAATTGTGTATATTTTCATATAATATGCCATTGTTCTCAATATATATATTTTTTAGTTTGTAACCTTTTTTATAAGCTTTGTGCTAGAAGTGGGAGACACCCATGTTTATTTTGTCTCCTGGTGTCCCCTGGGACATTGTATGTGCTGCTACACACACAGTGCAGTGATGTCATTGCAGGTGCGCCGTGATGCCTTTGTGTCCTGACTTGTTTTTAAGTCTGTCGTGATGATGTCATGATGTATAATTATGTCATGATGTTCTTTGCAGTTTTGGCACCAATAGCAGCCATTTTAGGTATATTTACAAACATTTCTCACATGGATGGGTGAGATATGCCTCTGAAGCAGCCAGTGGGTCCAGCAAACTGGTCAGGCTTCCAGCCTGGCTCCCGTGTTGCCAGCTTCCGGGATACCTCCTCCCCTTTCTCCTGCATTCTTCTAAGGGACTAAGTTCTCTCTGGATATGGACTAATAAACTACCATTTTTTACAAGTACAGCTTGGTTATTTCAAGAACCACATGGATGGCTAAGTACACTTTTTCTGTTTGAGTTTTATATGGCTTGGACATTATCCTTTGATTTAAACTGATGACTCCCACATTGGGCAATGATGAATTACACACTACACAGTTGGAGGAGTTCTCCTGTGTCAATCTAATTGCCAACAAAGGGAGGGCAGAAGACGCCTTGCTATAAGCTACATAAGTGCCATATGTGATGACAGGGACACCTCTCCCCGGGAGTTTTCCAGTTATATCTGACACACATGCCATTATTTACTCTGACTCCATGCTATTTATATGGGGGTTAGTCTTACACAGGACACCCTCATGGACTTTAAATGCCATTAACTACATGTAGTGATCATTACATTATTTATATGTGGGTTGATTTCATGCTACAGCCCAAAGGAATTATAATACTACTTGCCATACGGGGGCGATATTTCCATATGTGGTTTGGATTTCTGTACACCCATAGGAAGATCTGGAATGGAATGGACTTGAAATAAAATTCAACTTAAAACCAGTTCTGGAATATATTCTATCAAAGAATCCCTTTCTAGGAATCCCCAAAAGCATCAAGTTGTTATTATTATTATTATTATTATTATTATTATTATTCTATATGATTTATATAGTGCCAACAGTTTACGTAGCACTTTACAGCTTGAGGGTAGATAGTACAAATACAATACATTTTAATACAGTAGAAATCAGAGGGCCCTGCTTGTTAGAGCTTACAATCTAAGATAAGCTACACATTATAATATCACAATAGGGAGGAGATAACTTTGTTTTTGATCTGGTATATGTAGACTGTGTCCCCCATTGGGGCTCATACACTTTTGAATATGTGTTAATACTCCATTTATTTTCTCCCTCTTTTTTGGGGGGAGGGGGATGTTTATATAACCTTGCTGCAGCTGCCATGGTTGTGTTTTTAATAATTGGCCAATTATGATTTTTTTTATATTGGGTTTTGTATTGCTTAGATCATTGGTGTTAAATAAAGTTGTTTTCTATATTGTTACATGTAGACTACTTCACTAGATCCTCTTATGACACATCTATCTAAGGAAACATTGCACATATATAATTTTTACTTTGAGGTTGAGCTCAGTCTGGTTTTTATTTCTTTTTTTCCACAGCATTTCTGAGCCAGTACTGCTGAGGCTGTACCAGACTCCATTAGCTCAGCTACCCATCACCTCACTCCCAGTGACATTGATTCTTGTATTACACTTGAATATTAAGAAGCTTGATTCTTGTACAACACCGTGCTTGTTCTCTCCAGAGGCTTTTTCCATGGAAAGGGGGAGTCTGTAAGATGTCCTGTACTGGGGATTGGACCCAGTATTGGGGTTCCTTTCACTAAGGAAGGAGCCTAAGCACACAAACTCCTTCACTCCTAGGGCCTTCCCTCGCCTATGCCACGTCACACTGCTATCTGACTACTGCCTGCTTACGCACTTGACACTAGTACTGCAGTCATTGCGCAATGGCAATATAGCCTCCTCTGGATTGCTTCACTGCATGTTAGACATTTGTACTGCATCTTCTCTAACTTGTCTTGTCCCCTAATTAGCCCTGTTCTTGCGATACACCATACATGCATTGCACTCCTTTAGGACTGTCCTTCATTAACTTCAGACCAGGCCAAATTAAATACCAATAAACATTCTTATACTGACATTGTTTAAACATAACAAATGAGCAATTCAGTGCACCTTATTTATTCTCTCATGCCTCTGTTCCCATGAGGTAGTCATCCCTTGAATAGGTTTGAAAAGTCCTTAGTCTTTGAATCAAAAGTCCACACCCCTGGAACCCCGACTGGGCTCCCATAAGGGTTGATAAGTGCAAAGTAGTGGATCACATCCTTAGCAGTATACTCTTCCTTATATGTGGAAATCTGAACATTATATGTGAATGATGGATAGTGGCAAATACCTGTACCCCTATTCAGGGGTGGTTTAGTTTTGAGTTAGATAGCCTCTTTCACACCTCCTGCAAACTAGTTGTACTCTAAAATAAGGGGATAGAAAAAGGTGGGGCTTTGCGGGCCGGTGGGAGGAGAAGGATCACGACAAAACCAACATATTCAAAAAATAAACATTTTATTAAATTATGTTCAAGTTAAAAAAACATGAGCAATCATGCACATGTGGAAATACATATATCAAGAATTAAAATCAATTCATAAAGAAAAGCTTCAGCTCTGGGCAGGTAACAACATACTGATATGGTCTCCTATCTCAGAGGGACAGAGGTACTTCAATGCACCTGGCCAGTAGTAGACCTTTTTGATGCCTTCCTTGAGTAAGCCTGCCTGCCCAGAGCTGAAGCTTTTCTTTAAATAGGTCATTACGTGTGAAATTCCAGTCTGGAACATATTCCTTTAACTAATGGTCCCCTTAGAATTACGCTAAGGGAGGAGGAAGTTGGAATCTATTTGGTGCCAGCAGTACAGTTCTCCTGGACAGTTGGGATAAGGTGGCGCTCCGCCCCGTTATTTGGCCCCAATGGGCTGCAACCCTATATAATATGTAAAGTGACCTCCCGACAACATATTGGAGAAGTGATATATATTTATATCCACATGCACACACATATATGAATAAACGAGAAACTTGTATATCATCATACGATCACTGAACCACAGATGTGCCTCTGATTGTATATCCTGCCGCTCTTCCATTATCCTCTGAGTCATTGCAAAAAAGAAATACCGGTCTGTCATGGTCTCTCTGGCCCTGAGGAAGCCATGAGCGAAACGCGTCGGTTTGCTGGGGACCTACATTGACCGCTCTCCATCTGAGACCTACCATCTTTCCCATATAGGCTTTGGTTTTCCCTTATGGGTTGTATTTCTATTCAAATGACTCTGATGAATTGATTTTAATTCTTGATATATGTATTTCCACATGTGCATGATTGCTCGTGTTTTTTTAACTTGAACATAATTTAATAAAATGTTTATTTTTTGAATATGTTGGTTTTGTCGTGATCCTTCTCCTCCCACCGGCCCGCAAAGCCCCAACTTTTTCTATCCCCTTATTTTTGTCTACAGTCCAAGGGTATGGGCCTCACCACATGGTACCTTTTTTTGTCTCTACAAGTTGTACTCTCTGTCCAAAATGTGCATCTCACTGTCCTTGAAAAAATGTCCCTTTTACTTTAACCCTTACAATGTCAGAGTAATTTTTCCATTTTTTCCACACATGATTAAAAAATAATTTTAGGTCTGAAATTAGAGAACACATTTTTTTTGTCACACAAAGTAGCACAATGGGTTTTCAAGTACACATTTTCAGTTTTCAAGCAGACACTTTTCAGTAAAAATTAATAAATAAAGTTCATATGAGTGTTTAGTTGAGAATGGGACAGGTTCAATCTTTTTTTTTTTTTGGGGGGGGGGGGGGGTTAAGTGCTTGGTTGTAAAATTAATCTATTTTCACGTAACTTTATTTTTATCATACAGGGGACCAAAAGCACCCTATGTGATGGCATTTTGCTATGACTGGTTCCCTTTTCTGAGAAATAAGGGATCAATTAAATCACTGATGTCCCACCTGCCTTCCACTGAAGCTAATAGACCTGGAAGGGACATCATGCATGTCACTTTCATGTTTCTTGTAGCTAGGGGTGATCAGCAAATGTTTGTTCACTAGTCTCCCTCCTCTCTACTTGGCAGAACTGGCCATGGGGTCCTGGGCCCCCAGGTGGGACAGGAGAGCCTGGGAACCATGGGGGGGTCATATGTGAGAGCAGTATTGGGGGTCTGTGAAAGCAATTGGGTGGCTGTACATCTGCCAGATTGCTTCCACCTGACAGCTGACAGTCAGCTTTTCACATTTAAATGCACACCTTGCTACTGTTGCAGCCAGGCGTGTAGGCAGGTGCAGTCTGCTGTCTCCACTGCAGGTGGCACTTAACTGCAGCAGCAATGCAGGGAAATAGGAAAATAGGAAATCACGAGGAGCATGGTTCCTCTATGGTTCCCTGAGACACTGGGGTAGTGATCTTGTTAGATGTTGGCCACCCAAGTGACTCTGGTGGCCACCTTGGGTGTGGAAGAGTCTATTTGAGCCCCTGCCCCTGAGTTTGGAGCACACTTTTGCAAAGGGGCTAGAGTAGGGAAAAAGCACCCCCCTGTCAGGAAAAGTGATAGCGGTAAGGAAAGATTCCAAATGAGTAGGGACAGGCTAGGGACTTACAAAACTGTACTGTAGCTTCCCCTTTGGGACCAAACTGGCCAGGCCACATTCCACCCTCTGAAGATAGACGCTGTTGGTGCATCTTTATCTGCTGCCTTGAACTGCACTGTGAGTATTACCCTAGCAGTGATCTCCAGCTGGATTTGTTTATAGGTGGCATTCTCTGCAATGCAAGTTCTGAGTTTATCTGCGTCTCTACTGCCGCGGCCCCCGCTGCACCTACCTACCGGTGTGTGCGTATATATCCCCCACTGCAGCTGACTATGTTGGTAGCAATGAAAAGGTTAAAGGGTAGGAAGACTGCTGTGTGGTGACTGCAGAGTTTTTTGAGGCATCCATTTTGGATTTGGCTCAGGTTGATTTTGTTTTTTTTTTGTTTTTTTTCAAAACCAAGGATTATTAAACAAAAGAAAAGGGGATAAGACAAAAATAAGGGTGGGATATACAAAATCCAGAAGGAATGCAATATCATAGTTGTACAATTAAGCATATCTGATGGCAATTAAATGTTATGCGTTGTAGACTATTTTACCTGTTTTTTTTTTCTTGTAAAATTTTGCACCTCTCAATATTCTAATTATTATATAGGATCTATTTAGTGCCGACAGTTTACGCAGCACTTTAAAACCTGGGTTAACAGTACAAATACAATACACTTTAATACAGTAGGGATCAGAGGGCCCTGCAGGTTAGAGCTTGCAATATAATGCATTGCTGTCTTATTTTGCTTGTGTTTAGGTGTTGGATTTTCTAGATGTACATGCTTCTGTTCTAGTGCTTTGCTAGGCTTGAAATACAAAGTGATGTGTTCCTTATGAGTTTTTTTTCTGACACTCCAGCCACAAGGGATGACTATATTACTCCGTGTATTCTTCTTTGATCAATGGTCTTGTGTTTTAGCTTAACCTTGTAGATAAAAGCCCAGTCTGGGTAGTCAGAAACTAGCACTCCTTAGATGTCTGTGTTCATTGTCTTTAGACTTTATTTTGTTTTTGTTGCTCAGCTTGGTGTTGCAGAGCTCTATTATCCACCAGTTTGATTCCGGTAAGTGGTGGAAGTCAAAATGCAGATACTGGTTTACGTGGCTACAGTCCAAAATGGGTAAATAATACCTATACCTAACCTTTATGTATGTGAAAACCTCTCCTTGCTTATTCTGCTGCTAGTAATGCGGTAGCAGCATCAATTTTGCCAATCTGAAATAGCTCCAATCTAGATCTGAAATGTAACCTTGAAGCTACATTGTATAAAATTTGTATTTGAGTGGTCAAACTTCCATGTTATATAAGAAGTAAAAGAAGTATCAGGACAGGCATCTGTTTTTGTTTAGAAGGAAGATGTAAGTCATGCTACATTGGTATTATGCAGAGTGAGAATTTCCATTTTTCTTGAAATTATTTTAAATTTAAACTTATGCTTGCTCTGTATCAAAACAAGTAGGTACTGTAGCTGGCAGTCTTCATAGCAGGATCCTCAAACAGTCTACTTTTGCCACACTCCTACTCTTCCCTAATCCAGCTCTGAAGCCCCAAAAATTGCTGTGCAAGTTTGAACTTTCATTAACCACTTAAGCTCCGGAAGATTTTACCCCCTTCCTGACCAGGGCCTATTTTGCGATTCGGCACTGTGTGACTTTAACAGACAATTGCGCGGTCATGCGACGCTGTACCTAAACAAATTTGGTGTCCTTTATTTCCCACAAATAGAGCTTTCTTTTGGTGGTATTTGATCACCTGTGCGATTTTTTGATCATGCGCTATAGACAAAAAAAGAGCGTCAATTTTGCAAAAATAACAATATTTTTCACATTTTTTTATATAAAATTCCCCAAAAAAATGTAAAAATCAAAATTTTTTAACATTTTAGGCCAATTTTTTTTTTACCATATTTTTGGTAAAAAAAATCGCAAAAAGCGTATTTTGATTGATTTGCGCAAAAGTTATTGCGTTTACCAACAAAGGGAAAGATTTTTGTCATTTTTGTTGTTTTTTTTTTTAACGCGTAATGGCGGCGATCTGCAATTTTTTTGCGGCACTGCGACATTGGGGCAGACAGATCGGACCCTTGACTGACATTTTTGACACTTTTGGGGTTACCAGTGACATTACTACAGTAATCAGTGCTATACATATGCACTATTACTGTAAAAATGACACTGGCAGTGAAGGAGTTAACTGTATTGGAGAGGGAGGGGTTAAGTGTGTCCTAGGGGCGTGTTTCTAACTGTGATTGGCTGTGGCTTGATGTGTAAGAACAGTGATCAATGGTCCTACATAGTAGAACCGTTTGATCACCATTCTTACACAGGGAGAACTGACAGGCGGCTTTGTTTACACTAGCCGCCTGCCTTTCTCCCGCTGTCACGGACGATTGCGAGTGCCCGGCGGACATCGGGTCCTCCGGGCACACGCGCAGGGGGGTCCGTGACCGGGCGGGAGCGCGACTCCGACGGCGCGCACTCGCTCCCAAAACCCTTACAGTCTAGCGACGTAGCCCTACGTCGCTCTGCCTGTGAGGGGCTGACTGCCGACGTAAATAGTTGCGTGGCAGTCGGCAAGTGGTTAAAGTAGTTGTAAACCCTCACATATACTCAGTGAAGTGAATAGCCTCAGATAATACACAGAGATTAAACAAATCCTCCTACATGATTCTCTTGTCTACATTCCTTCAAAAGTGCAGATTTATAATAAAATCATTATGCATCTGTGAGGAGTACAAAGGAGGGTGTGGAGAGCTCTTATACACTGTGTGGAGAGCTGATTGGAGGAAAGGGACATACCCCCCTACATACAGGCAGAGGAACGAGGGAACATGCACAGCTGTATTATGAATAGACAACCTGTGTGCTTATCTTCCTCTCTGACACAAATTTATCTCATGTGTTGGGAAAATCTGTCAGAAGTGACTCATGCTGATAACAGAGGAATGAAGCACCAGAAATAAATGACACCTAGAGCTTTAGAGAGAGATAAGTAAACACTGCAGATATACTGTATGTGCTTAGTTCAAATTCCATGACTGGGGTTAAGAACCACTTTAGGTTGAAATTTGCTGGGGTGTATGTACACTACCTCATGGCAGTGCATTCTGTTTTCCTCCGGTGTAAAGGTTTTGGTGAATCATGACAACTGTTTTTTGACCTGCCCTTGACCTGATGGTGAATAGGCTGCCTAATACAATTTGCCTTTACTCATGCATTAATGCGCATTCAATAATGTGCCAAATATTTTTATGGGTGCCTAAAATCAATTATTTTGCTGTGTTTTGTGCCATGTGATAGCACCCAGGCCTGGGCAATGGCTGCTTAGACACCAAGCACTATATTGTGGTAGAGCAAAGAATTATGCATATATCTCATTCGCAGAAGTGCTAGAATTTTCAGCAGGGCAGTTCAGCATTTAGAGCGGTAGACACAAGTGGGAGCAGTGGGTAAAAGCTATAGAGTATGCTTACTGTAATGTGAGGTGGATTGGGGGGCTTTTTTTATTTAAAAAAAGGCTTACTTTAAATTTTAAAAACTTGGATACATAAAGCCGGCACATTATAAAATGCATTATTTTTAGCACTAGATATCAGCACCTTGTTGGCAATTGTTGAAGATTTGAAGCCCAAATCAACAGCCCAATGCTAGTTCAGGAAGCCATATAGTTTATGTAATTTAAATGAGTTATGTAATATTAAAAATGATGCTCCCAGAATATGCAGGGCACACATCTTCTGCCTTTAAAAAGTTTGTAAAAAGATCAAGTAACCTTATGAACATGCACTATGTGGCACTCCACGTCAACTGTAGGCAAGAAATATCATCCTCTTTTATTTTAAGAAATCAATAGCGCATTTGTAGATTGCAACACATAAAAAGAATACATATGTGACTGCCAAACTTTGAGATCTTTGACCCTGAGATTTCTGCCAAATCTATGGTGAATTGAGGAAAATGGATTTGGCACTGATACCAGAAAATTGTTGGCAAGAACCCTGCAATGAGAGTTAAGTAAGTCCTTGATCAGAGAGAGGTGTTGGCATTTAGAAATTATGGAACAACTAGAATCAACGTCTTACTGTAAAGAACTTGTTCAAAAATAGTGACTGCTGTCCCACAGTTCTATGAGAAAATGTAGTGCTCATTAGATTTAAAAGCCTACTCCTTGGCCTTAGGTTCTGTCTTTAGATGATTACGACTTTTCTAATCTTGAGCCCTGAACACGTGTGTGATATTTTCCACCACAGTGCTGGACTACTGTATGTAAAACCATGTGCTCTCCAGCCTGCTTTTAAAGGTTGACATATAAAAGTCTGACCTAGCTGCTTACCTTTTTTAGATTAATATCTGTGAAATTGAAAATGGAACTTAAACTAGCCTCTGGGGGAGATTAGTATTTATAAATGAATTACATCACTAAATATATCTTGGAAAGTTGAACTGAGTGTTTCCACTTGGCTTGTGTGGCTGCATTTCCTGATAATCATTTAACAATGGATTGGCCAGCAATTGTTTTTTGACTGATACTCGTAAAGTTCTATGACATGGAGAGATTTCATCATGGGATAATAAAATTTGTTTTTGTAAAGCTCAAGATTGGAAGATTCACTGTGGGTTTTCCGGGGAAGTGGTGAATGCTCACTAAGTTTACAGTGTTCATGAGATGAATCCATTAACGCATTGACATAGTTACATTTTTCAGGGCTTTAACCTCTTGCCGACTGCCCCACACAGATTTACTTCCGCAGGGTGGCTCGGCTGCGCACGCGGTCTCGGAGGCACACGCGTGCCGCCAGAGTTGCGCTCACAGCGGGAGCCAGACAGTGGGAGGAGCGGGCTCGATTGCCGCCAGCCTCCCTCAGTCTTCAGGGAAACTGACAGGAGAGTCGCCTGACTATGTAAACAAAGCAGGCGGCTCTCCTGTCACACAGGCACAGTGAGATTGTGTGTCTCAACTAAGCTGAAACATCAATCTCTGCGTGCCTGTCACAGAGACCCCCCCCCCCCCACAGTTAGCAATCACATTTGGGCTTACATTTAACCCCTTGATCACCCCCAATATTAACCCCTTCGCTGCCAGTGTAATTTATATAGTAATAGTGCATATTATTTAGCACTGATTACTGTATTAATGTCAGTGATCTCCAAAAAGTGTCACTTAGTGCCAGATTTGTCTGCCGCATTGTCGCAGTCCCACTAAAAATCGCTGATCGCCGCCATTACTAATAAAAACAAAAAAAATATGTAAAAAAAGTCCAAAAATCTATCCCATAGTTTGTAAATGCTATAACTTCTGCGCAAACCAATTAAAATACACTTTTTGGGATTTTTTTTACCAAAAATATGTAGCAGAATTTTTAAATGTTTTTATTGGGAATGTTTTATAGCAGAAAGTAAAAAATATTGCGTTTTTTTTTTCCAAAATTGTTGCCCTTTTTTTGTTTGTAGTGCTAAATCTAAAAAGCGCAGAGGTCAAATACCACCAAAAGAAAGCTATATTTGTGGGAAAAAAAGGACATCAATTGTATTTGGGTACAGCGTCACAAGTTGCTAAAAATTGGCCTGGTCATTAAGGGGGTAAAACCTTCCCGAGCTGAAGTGGTTAAAGGGTAACTCCATTTTTGTTGAGAAAAAAACATTCCCATCTGGGTGATCTATGTACTTTGCAAGAATTTTAACAAACTTTGTTGCAGGTTCCTACCTTTTATTATTCTGAAGAAATTGCTCTTTGTTTGTCTGTGTCCATGTGCTGAGTGAATCTACAGGGCTCTAATGAGGAAAGTGGCAAGGTCTGCATCCTTTTAGACGTGATTTCCATTTGAGAGTATCATACCAAAAATGAAATTTGTGTTGTTGTAGGAGATGCTCAAAATCTGAGCTGTATCTTAGGTGTACGTTTAATAAACTGAGAAGTTTTCTCTCAGTTCACTTCTCGGCAGTTTTAAGAGAAAAATTATCTCCTCTGGCACCCTGTTTAGGAGGCCCAGAACTTCACTTCTCACAGGGTGATCAGAGGAGAAGTTTTTTCTCTGAAAATGGCCTAGATGAGTGTAAAACTTGATGGACTGCCTTTAATCTCACAAGAGTGCCGCCAAGTTTAAAAAGTGAAACCAAAGTTTAAAAGAACATGTAATGACATGCTCTGACACATGAAAACTAACTGAATATCTATCTATCTATACACACACACATATACAGTATATATACATATATATATATATATATATATATATGCACACACACATATACACATATACACACACACATGTATATATATATATATATATATTAATATACATATACACAAACACATATATATATACACACACACATATACTGTATATATACATATATACAGTATATATACATACAGTATACACACACACACACACATATACATATACTTACGTACCAGTACATACAGTATATATATATATATATATATATTGTGACAGAAAATCAGGTAAATCTGTGGGTGTTGTCACAGACGGGAGATACATTTCTGTGTTGTTTAGACAATTCCCCAATTACTATCAAGTGTCGGCTGCAGAGGTAGCCAGAAAGGTTTAAGGATGTTGGAAAGCTTCAGCTATTCAGAATGAGGCAATTAAGGCCTCTATAAGTTATCCAGAGGATGACTACTGATTGCTGCATCCTGAGGCTTTTTGCGTTAAGGAGAGAAGTGAGCTGAGAAAGACTTCTGAAGGTGAGGTGGTGTTGACTTTTTCTGTGTGAAAAGAAAACAAATAGACTATTGGTTTTCTGCTGTATGACCAGCAGTGTCTGCCCAGCAGTAGGTTGGGACAGACACCATAGGTAGGTTCCTGTGTTGTGAAGGTAGACGCCCCAAGTGGCCAGGGTTTATTTTATGTTTGTTTGATTTATGCTGTTTGGATGCTTGCACTTGTTTCCAGCAAATTGGAAGAATAAACCATTGACCTTTGTTTTCAACCACTCCAATCTCTCTGTGTAATGAACCCATCCAAGGGGTCACCCACACCCGCTACCGAGCCAACCCCTTACACATGGTGGAGTGCCGCAGGCAGTTAAAGTAAACCCAAAATGGAGGAGATACTGAAACAACTGGCTATAGCAAATGCAAATCAACAGCAGGAAAATGCAAATCAACAGCAGGCAAATGCAAATCAACAGCAGACAAATGCGGGTTTTCAGCGGAGCCTTGCAGCTCAACAACAGGCTCACCAAGAGAGCATTGCAGGCCTGGAACAGAGACACCAGCAGCAAATGGAGGCCATCGTGAAACAGCTTCAGAGACAGCAGACCGAGGTTGGGAGTCAGGCCAGTAACATACCGACTTTTCGGGTAAGCCATTTATTGCCAAAGATGACTGCAGGTGATGACCCTGAGATGTTTCTGACCACGTTTGAAAGAACAGAGGAGAAAGAGAGTTGGCCTAAAGAACAGTGGGCTGGACTAGTGGCCCCCCTATTATCTGGAGAAGCCCAAAAGGCATATTTTGATTTGGAGCTTGCAGATGCAAAAAACTATGATCGATTAAAAGAGGAAATATTGGCACGTTTTGGGGTAACCTTGGATTTCCGTGCTCAGCAGGTCCACAATTGGAGTTATCAGCTCAGGAAGCCACCTCGGTCGCAGATGTATGACCTCATCCATTTGGCTAAGAAATGGCTGCAGCCAGAAATTCTGCCCAGACCAAAAATTTTGGAACGAGTAGTCATGGACAAATTTCTTAGGTCTCTTCCTGCAGAAATGGGTGAGCCATGGTGGTCCGGACACCGCAGACAAGCTAATAGACCTGGTCGAAAGGTACCTAACAACAGAGAATTTGACCTCTTTCCCCAGAGACACACAGACTTTTCACCCCAAGACCAGACCCTCCCCACCTATGGGTAAGACTGCATCAAGGGATGGGGGTGGAGAGAGGGACCAAAGAGCAACTAGAGGTATTATCGGGACTACTGCTAATGTTTGGCGAGAGCGGCCTGGAAGACCCATCCCACAGGAGAGGACCAGAAGGTTGATTTGTTACCGTTGCCGGGAAGAGGAACATGTAGCAGCGGTTTGCCCAGCGGGTGATGAACCCTTGCAGTGTGACTTTCTGACAGAGAGACGACAGTCCCTTTTTGCAACCACATGCACTGCAGTAAAGGGGAATGAGAAACCTTTATATAGAATGTGCTTAGATGGTAAAGATGTTGTGGTATTGTTGGATTCAGGTAGCCTGGTCACCTTAGTGAAAAGTGATCTAGTGGTGGAAAAAACCTGACATCCTAGGAAAATGGCTGTAGTTTGTGTACATGGGGACACTCGAGAATATCCGGTGACTACGGTTTCCTTTGAAACTTCCCTCGGTAACTTGTGTCACCAAGTGGGTTTAGTTCCCAAACTGCCACATGAAGCCATTATGGGAAGGGATTTCCCAAAGTTCTGGGAACTCTGGGATTGCCCAGATTCCCCAGTATGTGGTTCTTCTGAGCCTGAAACATCTACTCCAGAATCCTCTAACTGGGAGGATTCTCCTGAGTTTCCGTTCTCAGTCTTAGCAGGGGAAACACCAGTCCCTAGGGAGGAGCCTGCTACCTCAGAAGAGGAACAGCGGCCGATAGGGTTTGATGACCTCGAGGTGCACCGAGAAAATGTTATCACTGAGCAATTGAGGGACCCCACATTGCTAAGAGCCCAGGAGAATGTAGTGAAGATAGATGGGGAGTAAGTTAACCCTGACGAGAGGATTGGAGGATTGCCCTCCCTTACTTCATTATTGAAAGGGACCTGTTATATCGAGTGTCATAGAGGATAGAGGACACCCTTGAGCAACTGGTAGTGCCTAAACCGTACCGCAAGATGGTTTTGGAACTGGCCCATGGGCACATTCTTGGGGGACATTTGGGAGCAGAAAAAACCCGGGAGAGAATCACCCAGAGGTTTTATTTGCCTGGGATCACTAAGGAAGTGGAATTGTACTGCTCTTCCTGTTCAGTGTGTCAGATTACTGCACCCACGCCACATTTCCGCAGTCCGTTGGTACCCCTGCCCATTGTCGAGGTCCCTTTTGAGAGGATCGCCGTGGACTTGGTTGGCCCCTTACTGAAGTCCACTAAAGGGCACCAGCACATCTTGGTAATAATGAACTATGCCACCCGTTACCCAGAAGCGATTCCTCTCCGAAATACCTCTGCTAAAACCATTACCAAGGAGTTATTTCAGGTTTTCAGCCGTGTAAGTCTTCCTAAGGAAGTCCTAACTGACCAGGGCACCCCGTTTATGTCTAGGGTGACCAGAGAACTTTGTAAACTCCTGAAAGTGACCCAATTACGTACATCAGTATATAACCCTCAAACAGACGGGTTAGTGGAGAGGTTTAATAAAACTTTAAAACAAATGTTGAGGAAGGTGGTGGATAAAGACGAAAAGAATTGGGATTATCTGCTCCCTTATCTGATGTTTGCCATAAGAGAGGTTTCCCAATCATCCACAGGGTTCTCGCCGTTTGAGCTGCTGTATGGGAGGCACCCCCGGGGCCTACTGGACATTGCCAGGGAAACATGGGAGAGTGAGAGTTCCCCTCATCGAAGTGTGATTGAACATGTGGCACAAATGCAAGTGTAACGCTCCTGCGTTTTTGTAGTAGGCTGGATTTGCAGCTGCAGAATCTCCACTCAGTAGTCATGTAGAGATGTGTTGAATAACCAGATCCAACTCTCCAGACTCATCACTGTGGGCCTGTCAGCTTCAGCATACAGATATACACACTCAATAAGATGTTCCTGGAGTGATAGGATGTATATGATAGTATGAAGATGATGTGCTGAAGGGACAGGTGTGAACAGTGACAGAGATGGTAAGCACTTGATAGAAATGTTCAGGAGAGTATTAGATGGTATTAGGTAGAATGCAGATAGGTTAGTAATCGAGTATGGTAACAGGTGGTAAGGACAGCAGATGACAAATACAGGATAGACTAACCCAGTGCAAGGATAGATGGTAGTAGACTCAAGAGCTAGCAATCTATGTAACAGTGCAGATGATAGAATTAGTATGCATAGATAGTAACAGTCCTTAATGTGCAGAGGTAGATAGTGTAAGTAAGGTTATGGAGGATTCCCCTGTGGGGTACTTATCACTAGTAAGGTTTAGTAGTAGAAGGGTCCAGTAGTGAGGGAGTGATCCAGTAGCGAGATACAGGGATCAGTAGCAAGGTTCCGGTCTGTTCCAAGTAAAAGAGAGTAGCTGGAGGTTCCGGCAGCAAGACAAGCTTGTAAGCATGTGGACACACAGGCAGGTTGAACGAACAACGTGAGAGAGAACGCCGGCGGTTGAAATAGCCGCTCTGCGGCGCTTGGCGATGACGTCATCCGTCTTAAAGGTGTATGCGTACCACCTAATTAGAAAGGTGGGACGCATATTGACAGAAAATGGAAAATAAGGGTACCAGAGGTACCAGAATCTTACAGTACCCCCCCCCCCTTAAGGCCGGCTCCGGAAGGCCTATAGCACTGGTTTCTCCGGGTATTTAGAGTGAAATCTTCATATAAGCCTAGGTGCGTGAACATCAGTGGTATCCAACCAGGTGTCGTCTTGGGGTCCATAGTTCTTCCATCTTATGAGATACTGGAGTCTTCCTCTGTGGATACGAGAATCCAAAATCTCCTTAATCTCATATTCTTCTCCGCCTTCAACTTGTACTGGAGGTGGAGGCAAGATGGTAGGCCTTATTCCTTGATTAGGAACATGGGGTTTCAGTAGCGACACATGGAAGATGGGATGGATCTTGAGATCTGCTGGTAAGGTGAGCTGTACTGCAGCTTTTCCAATAAGTTTCTTAATTGGGAAGGGTCCCAGAAATAAAGGTCCAAGCTTTTTGCTAGGGATCTTTAATCTTAAATTTCTTGTCGATAGCCAAACGAGGTCCCCAATAGCATACTGAGGAGAAGGACTTCTACGTAGGTCGTAGTACCTTTTTTGTTGGCTATGGGCGTGTGAGATAGTGGTATTAAGTAAACCCAGAGAGTCCTTTATTTGGGTAAGATAGTCTGAGGCTACTGGGTTACTTGATGGTAGGATGCGTGGTGGAAGAAGTGTGGGATGAAACCCATAGTTCAAGTAGAACGGACTTTGCTTAGTAGTACTGTGGGTTGCGTTGTTATAAGCAAATTCCGCCAGAGGGAGAAGGTCCACCCAATCATCCTGTAGGTATGATGTGTAGCAACGCAGATATTGTTCTATACACTGGTTGACTCTTTCAGTCTGTCCGTTGGTCTGAGGGTGGTAGGGAGAAGTGAGCTTTCGCTCAATCCGTAATATTTGACAAAGAGCTTGCCAAAATTTGGAGATGAACTGTGAACCACGGTCGGATAAAAGAGTCTTTGGAATTCCGTGTAACTTGAACACATGTTTCATCAGTAGTTCCGCTGTTTGTTTAGATGAAGGTAGTCTACGGATAGCGATGAAATGTGCCATCTTTGTCAGGTGGTCCACTGACACTAGAATGGTATTAAATCCTTTAGAAGGTGGTAGTTCTACTATAAAGTCTAAGGACACAACTTCCCATGGAGCCTGGGGTATTGGTAGACTGCAGAGTAGACCAGATGGTTTTGTAGTGTCAATTTTGGACCTTGCACAGATGTCACATGAAGATACAAATTTTTGTACAGATGTCTTCATATCAGGCCACCAAAACTGCCTAGTAAGCAAATTAAGGGTTTTCGTCATACCCATATGTCCTGCCATGGGCACATCATGTGATAACTCCAAGATCTTGGTGCGCATAGTAGGGGGTATGTAGAGTTTGTCGTTGTAATAGAGGAAGCCTTCTGCATCAGTACTTAGTTGTGGTGGAGGTGAATCCAATCCTATACTGTGCAAAATCTCTTCCTTCAGGGAACGAACAACCCCAATAATACGTTCATAGGGTATTATAGGAATAGAAGGGATTTCGGCGCAGTTATCTTCGGTTAATCGTGATAGCGCATCCGCTTTTTTATTTTTGTCTGCAGGCGTGTAGGTCACTAAGAAGTTGAATCTTAGGAAGAATAATGACCATCGTACCTGCCGGTGGGAGAGAGTTTTGTTAGTCTGGAGGTATTGAAGGTTTTTATGATCTGTATACATGAGTATTGGTAACCGGGTACCCTCAAGTAGATGTCGCCAATTCTCCAGTGCCAGTTTTATGGCAAGCAACTCCTTTTCACCCACTGGGTAATTCACCTCTGGGCTGCTTAATGATTTTGAAAAGAAAGCAACTGGGTGGAGTGGTGAAGTATTTGTTGGTCGTTGGGAGAGAACTGCTCCTACTGCCATATTTGACGCATCTACCTCCAGAATATATTGGAGGGATGGGTCTGGATGGCGTAGTATGGGAGCAGAAGTAAAGCTTGATTTTAACAAGCAGAAAGCTCGATTTGCTTCTTCTGACCATTTGAATGGTTTCTTTATACTTGTCAGTTGTGTGAGAGGTCTCACAATGGCAGAACAGTTCTTGATGAACTTCCTATAGAAGTTTGAAAATCCAAGGAATCGCTGTAATGCTTTACGAGTTGTTGGTATAGGCCAGTCCAGAATACAGGATATATTGCTCATATCCATCTTAATTCCGGTTTTGGATATGATGTATCCTAGGAATAATATTTCTTCTTTATGAAATAGGCATTTTTTTAATTTCACGTATAGATTGTGTGCGAGTAATCTGGATAACACAAGTCTTACAAAGTCTTACATGTTTTATATGTTCAGAGAGAGATCGAGAATAGATAAGTATATCGTCCAGATATACTACAACACAGACATCAAGTAGGTCTCTAAAGATGTCGTTTATGAACCTTTGGAAAGCTGCGGGAGCATTACACAACCCGAATGGCATCACAAGATATTCAAATAATCCGTATCTGGTTCTGAATGCTGTTTTCCACTCATCTCCGTCACGGATTCGAATTAGGTTGAGCGGTAAAGGATAGCGATCCTTTATTGTAATCGTATTTAATTGCCTATAATCGATAATAGACCTAAGACTTGAATCCTTATTGCGGACAAAGAAAAGTCCTGCAGCTGTGGAAGAAGTAGAGGGTCTGATGAACCCTTTTGTCAAATTCTCATCCAAGTATTCCTTGAGATGAGAAAGTTCATCCTGTGAAAGAGGATAAACATGACCGAAAGGCAATTTGCTGTTAGGGAGTAGATCGATAGTGCAATCATAATCCCTATGGGGAGGCAACACTTGAGCATTTTTTTCAAGGAATACTTCGGACAGATCCTGATAGCATAGTGGTGCAATCTCATCTGACACCACAAACAGGATCTTTCCATAAGATGGGAGGTTACACGTAATCTCGCAATAGTGAGAAGGGAAAGACAAAGTCCGTCTTTTCCAATCTATGATTGGTTGATGTGTGTGTAACCAGGGGAGTCCCAAAATAATAGAAAAATGGGGTGAAGATAGTATATCAAAAGTGGTGGTCTCCATATGAGACTCGTTAGTAGTGACAAGGAGTGCTTGTGTCTGGTTGGTGATTGGACCAGAAGATAGTGGAATACCGTTAATGAAACTAACAGAAACAGGTTTAGGTTTTGAAATAATAGGTATTTTATTTAAGGTAACAAAACATGTATCAATATAGTTTCCACAAGATCCGGTGTCGATCATAGCCTTGGTGGTAATCCTAGTCTGGTCCCACTGCAATGTCAAATGAACAAAAAGATAGGGGTTAGAAAAGGAAGTCGTTAATCCTCCTAGCAAGACATGTGAGCACTCACCCTCCTTTTTGCGGACAAGGGGACAAACGCTTATCAAATGATCTGGGGATGCGCAGTACATGCAGAGGTTTCTGGATCTTCTTCTGGCTCGTTCAGTAGTTGATAAAGGTGGGCGTATGGTTCCTACCTCCATGGGAGTAGGGTCAACGGCCGAAATCCGAGAAGGACTAGACAATGGCATTCCCATTTTCTCAGCCCTTCTTTCACGCAGTCGCCTGTCGATGTTGATACTGAGTTGTATTAAGGCATCCAAGGTGCCAGGTAAATCTGCTCGGGCGAGCTCGTCTTTAACAGCTTCTGACAACCCGAGTCTGAATTGAGTTCGCAGAGATGTATCATTCCACCCTGAATCAAGGGTCCATCTTTTGAACTCAGCTACAAAGTCTTCTACAGGTCTCCTTCCTTGTTTTAAAGCCCTCAATTGAATATCAGCAGTACTCTGCCTGTTGGGGTCATCATATAAACTAGCGAGTTCCGCTAGGAATAAAGAATAGAAGTTGAGGAGCTGATCATTTTTCTCAAAGAGAGAGTCTGCCCAGGCCCGTGGATCACCCGTTAAGTATGAGATAACGGTACAGACTTTAATTTGATCAGTAGGGTATGTACGAGGTTTTAACAAAAAAAGCAATTGACATGCGTTTTTGAATTCACAAAATTTTTTCCGATCACCTGTAAACACTAGAGGAGGGTTTATTTTAGGTTCAGGGGGTTGAGCAGCAGTAAGCCGTGAAAGACGGGTTACCTGCTGTGTCAGAGTCTGATTTTCTTCTTTGACTTTAGTAAGAGCAAGTATTAATGCATTTACTTGTTGTGTTAATTGTGTCACTTGAGTGGGTAATTCTGCTGAATCCATTTTTTAGGTTCGTTCAATCTGTAATGCTCCTGCGTTTTTGTAGTAGGCTGGATTTGCAGCTGCAGAATCTCCACTCAGTAGTCATGTAGAGATGTGTTGAATAACCAGATCCAACTCTCCAGACTCATCACGTGGGCCTGTCAGCTTCAGCATACAGATATACACACTCAATAAGATGTTCCTGGAGTGATAGGATGTATATGATAGTATGAAGATGATGTGCTGAAGGGACAGGTGTGAACAGTGACAGAGATGGTAAGCACTTGATAGAAATGTTCAGGAGAGTATTAGATGGTATTAGGTAGAATGCAGATAGGTTAGTAATCGAGTATGTTAGTAGGTGGTGAGGACAGCAGATGACAAATACAGGATAGACTAACCCAGTGCAAGGATAGATGGTAGTAGACTCAAGAGCTAGCAATCTATGTAACAGTGCAGATTATAGAATTAGTATGCATAGATAGTAACAGTCCTTAATGTGCAGAGGTAGATAGTGTAAGTAAGGTTATGGAGGATTCCCCTGTGGGGTACTTATCACTAGTAAGGTTTAGTAGTAGAAGGGTCCAGTAGTGAGGGAGTGATCCAGTAGCGAGATACAGGGATCAGTAGCGAGGTTCCGGTCTGTTCCAAGTAAAAGAGAGTAGCTGGAGGTTCCGGCAGCAAGACAAGCTTGTAAGCATGTGGACACACAGGCAGGTTGAACGAACAACGTGAGAGAGAATGCTGGCGGTTGAAATAGCCGCTCTGCGGCGCTCGGCGATGACGTCATCCGTCTTAAAGGTGTATGCGTACCACCTAATTAGAAAGGTGGGACGCATATTGACAGAAAATGGAAAATAAGGGTATCAGAGGTACCAGAATCTTACAGCAAGATAGAATCCCAAGGGATGCCGATTGTGAAGGTACATTTAGCCCAAGCCCAGTTAGCTCAACAAAGGATTTACAATCGTGGGGCCCAGGTCCGTTCTTTTGCACCTAGTGATAGGGTGTTGGTGCTGGTCCCCACGGTCGAAAGTAAATTCCTAGCCAAATGGCAGGGTCCCTATGAAGTGTTGGAGAGAATGGGGGTGGTGAATAATAAAATTAGCCAACCGGGAAGACGAAAACCTGAGCAGCTCTATCACGTGAACTTGCTAAAACCATGGAAGGATAGAGAGTCCTTGGTCGCTGAGACTACACGATTTTCTGCTCCATTTAACCTGGCTGTCCCTGAAGTTGGGATAGCGGAGACTCTGTCCAAAACTCAGCAACAGGAGGTTAAAGAATGTGTGCTCCGTAATACAAAGGACAGGGGTTCCCCTAAATGGGACTTTGAAGGCACATAAAGATAATAGAAAATAGATAATAGAAAAATAATAAATTTTATTGGATACAACAAATAAAGGTTAAAAGGACATGTGCAAGCATGAAATGGGCAGGAAGAAAAAAACTCATATCGCTAGAACTTTGAAACCCGACATGTTTCGAAGCCAAAATGCTTGCTCCTTCTTCAGGGGTGGTTCAAAGTGGTACTCTGATAATACAAGAATGGACGTGTAAGAGCCATGAATTGTAAAATCTGCATATTACAAATTAATTTTTGCAGTTCACATAATATAAAGCATATAATGCGAGTACTTACAGAGTTTAGTCATAACTGGGCTTACATAGCATGCACAAGGGTTTAAAAACATCTGGTTGGTGTAGATCTGTCTGGCGGAATATGTAGCAGTATAGGTTGTAGATAGGTAGAATCGTTGGGACCCCAAAATGTCAGGTCAGGTGAGTGCACCCCAATTAACTGGACATCTGAAGTCCTCAAGGGGAGGACCTAGGAGCCGTCCTTTATGATGAGAATTATCCAGTGTAGGTACTGCCGATCTGGAAGATAGGCAGACAACCCCTAGTTAACTTGAGTCCTAGTTCAAAAACGTAGGATAAATAATATAGAATTGTTTTAAATACAAGAAAAGAAACCGCATAAAGGGCCAAAGATGTAAATAAATAAATGGCTTAGGTAACAGAGCAAAGGGGGTAGCATATGCCAGAAATACCTTATGTTTGAAATAGATGGAAGTATGGGCGTCCTCTCCACACAACAACCAGCAGACAAATGCGCTGGCTGTGTGTTGGGAGAGGTGTACTATTTAAGTGCTCACCGATTGCTTAAATGTGTGGCAGCTGGCATCCAGGGAGGGCTTCCTGGAGCGCTGATGCCGGGCCCGCCCCCAACCCACGTGTGTGTCACGCTGCGCGTGACGTAGTGTGGGCAGGGCCGGCATTTGCGCTCCACCAGCACGGCGATCGAAGCCGGAAGTGTGTGTGGACACTGCGGCTTCTGATTGGTCAACGCCGGACCATCAGAGAACAGCGTGGATGGAATGGAGACCAATCGAACACATCGCAGATGCGCGATGTGTGTCTCACCGTGCCGGGATGAGCAGATAAAGGGGACACCACCTGGACCTGTGACTTTACGGAGGATATTAGCCTCAGCAAGAGTGCGGGGAATACTGCAATGAGTCTAATGAGCTGAATGCACCGTAGTGTCATTGGGCAACTGGAAAAGAGATAAATCTTGATATATGTAAGCATACATATGACGCCAGGAGATCAACCAATAGATGTAACATGGTATAAATCACTGGTATACAACAACAACAAGGATCAAAAGGGGGATCACAGAGTGGGATATAGTGTCATGATAAAGGTAGACAATTATAGCATATACATAAAAAAACATGTTATTGAGGAACAATACTGTAAGGGACAGAAATATTATAACAAATAATGCATAAACAGACATTAAATACAAATAATCCAAAGGTTGGTTAGGTTTATCGGACATAGAAAGGGGCATAGATGAAAAGATATGAAAAGAGACCAACATTCTAGCAAATAACATATGGAGATGTTACATAGAGGTGAAAAAATGTGTCTATGTTTCCATGCCCCCAGAGCTGAACCCTTCGAGGTATGGCTTGAATGATATGGTCCTATTTAACCCTGGAGGTTCTGTAGCCTTAAGGAGGTAAATCCACCTTAGCTCAAGTTGTTCCAATCTCCTCCTCTAGAGCCAGGGTGGATTCGGTCCAGGATCAAAAATTTGATCCTGGGCATTTTGCCAGAATGTACTGCAGCTACATGTCTACCTAGAGGAAGGTCTGGATCTGATTTTCTCATGCTCAAAATGTGGCGGTAGGCGCGTTGCCAAAATTCCTGTTTAGTTTTACCGATGTAAAAACATTGGCAGGTACAAAGTAAGAGGTAAACTACGCCAACAGTTCGGCAATTAGCGAAATGTTTTGCTTGATGGATAGTTCCATTGGGTAGTGTGGGGCACTTTTGTGTAAGCATGTAGCCGCAATACTTGCAACTGCCATACATATAAGTCCCTTTATATTTGCAGCAGACAGGTGAAGAGCTGTCAATGAATTCACTGCGGACTACCTTACATAGTTACATAGTTAGTGAGGTTGAAAAAAGACATCAGTCCATCCAGTTCAACCTATGATGTGTGTGTGTGTTTGCTTTTAACCGTACATTGTATACCCCTGTATGTTGTGGTCTTTAAGGTGTCCATCTAATAGTTTTTTGAAACTATCAATGCTCCCTGCTGATACGACTGCTTGTGGAAGAGAATTCCACATCCTTACTGCTCTGACAGTGAAGAACTCCTTACGCACTTTAAGGTTAAACCGCCTTTCCTCAAGTTTTAGTGAGTGGCCACGTGTCTTATTGTATCTCCTTTCTCTGAATAGTTTGTTCCTTATGCTAGGGTCACCAGTACAGTATTTGTACATTGATATCATATCCCCCCTCAATCGTCTCTTTTCCAGAGAGAATAAGTTCAGTGCTTGTAGTCTTTCCTCATAACTGATGTCCTCCATTCCCCTAATTATTTTTGTTGCCCTTCTCTGGACTTTCTCCAGTTCCAGCACATCCTTCCTGAGGACCGGTGCCCAGAACTGGACAGCATACTCCAGATGTGGCCGGACCAGAGTCTTGTAGAGTGGAAGAATAATCTCTTTATTTCTGGAGTGAATCCCCTTTTTTATACAACCCAGTATTCTGTTGGCTTTGCTTGCGACGGCTTGGCATTGCATGCCACTGCCAAGCCTGTTGTCTACCAGTACCCCCAGGTCCCTTTCCATCCTAGTGTTGGGATTCAAACCCGTGACCAGCCACATCCCAGGCGGTAGCCCTGCTTACTAGGCTACCGTCCTCTCTGGACTTTCCTCCCTGAACATTCCTCCCTGAAGCCTATTATTTCATTGCTCACTCCTCAAGCCATACGTGGAGAACACCTTCACAGGCCGCAACTCGCCCCCTCCACCACCCGTGAGGGTACAGGGTGAAGAAGAAAACACTGTAGCAAACATCCTTGACTCCAGGATCCACCGGGGAAGACTACAATATCTAATTGGTTGGGAGGGCTACCCTCCCGAGGATAACTCCTGGGAACCAAAAGAAAACGTCCACGCCCCCAGACTGGTAAGAGAGTTCCACCAACGGCACCCCGGTAAGCCTGCCCCTGCGGTGCCCGGAGGTCACCTTGGAAGGGGGGGAGTACTGTCGGGATTCGAACCCGTGACCAGCCACATCCCAGGCGGTAGCCCTGCTTACTAGGCTACCGTCCTCTCTGGACTTTCCTCCCTGAACATTCCTCCCTGAAGCCTATTATTTCAACCTTAGTCTTGCCAAGCCTTGCTCATCACCCTTGATTCCTGACACCTGGTACTTCCCTATATAAGTCCAGCCCCGTGCACTCAAGTTTGCTGATTATTGAGCTCCTGAGCCTTGATCAAGCTACTCCTCACCTGCTGCTCTTATCTACTACCACAAATCCAACGCTGACCAGGAATTGACTACCGACTACTCTTCTGCTTTGTCCCCATCTACTGAACTGCTACCTCTGTTGCCGATCCGGATTGTCTGACTACGCTTACTGCTGCCCGCCCCGACCTTTGGCTCGTCTGACTTCTCTCTGGGTATTCCCTTGTCTGCTCCTCTGCCTTTGGACCGAACCTGCACTCTGCCTGGCTGGGTGATCCTGAGGACCGCGTCCTGGTGTTAGCTTGCAGCGCAGTCTATCCCCACCATTAGGGGCTCTAGTGAAAACCAGCTAGCACTTAGTTTCCGCACCTCAGGTGAACCCGTGTCCTCATCAGAGTACTACGCGGTGTCCATCCGGTATCCAGCACCTACTACCTGCCTGCGGTCTTTGCCACTGGGCTCCACTCCTAACTCCGGCCAGCAGTCCTCTGACTCAGGTGAGCCTGTAGGATTGTTACAGAATAATCAGCCTAACTATGGAGTCCGCAATGACCACTCTGTGTAGACAGGTCACTGAACTTCAAGAATTTGGTACTACGTATCAGGAGAAATTTGCCCAGCTCCAAGAAGTAGTCAAAAGCCAACAGAAGGAGATTATTGAACTACAGAGGCAACTCCTAGACGTCCGCGGCGCTGCCGCAGACACCCGCATGCCACTCCCATCAAAATTCGGTGGTGACAGACGCCAGTATCGGGGATTTCTAAACCAATGCCGCATCTATTTTCAGATGAACCTGGCCCCCTTCACCACCGATAAAAAGAAGGTGCTATTCATGATCAATCTCTTGACGGATGAAGCATTAGCATGGGTGTCGCCATACGTGGAGTCTAACAATCAGCTCCTGAACAACCTAAACAACTTCATCACCGCCATGAGCCTAGTCTTCGATGACCCCAACCGCTGTGCGATGGCCGAGGGGCGACTACATAGTCTGCGACAAGGGAGACGTTCCGTCGCCGAATATACCGCCGAATTTCGTCGTTGGGTCACGGACACCACCTGGAACCCAGCAGCACAGAGGAGCCAATTCCGGCGAGGCCTGTCTGAAGCAATAAAAGACGAACTCGCCAGAGTTGAAGCCCCGGACGATCTGGATGACTTTATTCAAGTATGCATCCGGATAGATCAAAGACTCTCCGAGAGGAAGAGGGAAAGATTCTGGTCCTCGGACCACAGACCCACTTACTCCTTCTCCTCTACCGCCCAGCGCGACCCCCAGTCAGCACCTGAACCTATGCAGGTCGACGCACTACGGAGGTCTCTATCCACAGCTGAGAAGGAGAGACGGCTGGCGGAAAACCTCTGCCTCTACTGTGGAGAGCCGGGTCATTTTGCCATCAAATGTCCCAATAACATTCGAAGAACTATTGCCGTCACGGAGCTAAAGGAGCAATCACAGACTCCAACCCCGCCAGCAGCCCCTGAAGATAACAATACGGCGGCTCATGGATCCCACTTCATCATCCCCATCCTCATCGACATCGAGGGGTGACAACTCCCCTATTCTGCGATGTTAGACTCCGGGGCGGGAGGCAACTTCATGGACCTAACCTTCGCCCGTGAAAAGAACATTCCACTGACAATGAAGGCAGCCCCTGTTGACCTGGAAACCGTCGACGGATCCCCACTCTCCTCGGGGCCGGCAACTCATGAGACCATCGAACTACAACTCCTTATAGAACCTGATCACCACGAGAAGATCCACTTCTCGCTGATCGCCTCCCCAAAGTTTCCGGTGATCTTGGGCATCCCATGGTTGGCCACCCACAACCCCTCGGTGGACTGGGAAACCCGCTGCATACAGTTCCCATCCGAGTTCTGCTCGCTAAATTGCTCCCACAAACCCGTGCTTCCACCCGAAGACACCACCATATCTGAACTATCCGTCAAGGATCTGCTACCCCCTCAATACCGCGAGTTCCAGGATGTCTGCGACAAGAAAAACGCAGACAAGCTGCCACCACACCGACCCTATGACTGCCCTATAGAACTGTTGCCCGGGGCCGAAATACACTTTGGCAGTATCTACCCCCTCTCGGAGCCTGAACTCAGGGCCTTGAAAGAGTACCTGGACGAGGACCTAAGGAAGGGGTTTATCCGGCCCTCTACCTCCCCTGCGGGAGCCCCCTTTTTCTTCGTAGAGAAAAAAGACTCCTCCCTGCATCCCTGCATTGACTACAGGAAGCTTAACGACATAACCGTAAAGAACCGGTACCGACTCCCACTGATTTCAGAACTCCTCGAGAGACTCCGGGCGGCGAAGATTTTCACCAAACTTGACCTTCGAGGGGCCTACAACCTCGTCCGAATCCGCCCTGGGGATGAATGGAAGACCGCCTTTCGGACACGTTATGGTCACTTAGAGTACCTAGTCATGCCTTTCGGACTCTGCAATGCTCCCGCCACCTTCCAGCACTTCATTAACGACGTCCTCAGGGACATGCTCGATCTGTTTGTAGTCGTTTACCTGGACGACATCTTGATCTTCTCCGAAGACCTCGAGCAGCACCACGAACACGTCCGCAGGGTACTGCAGAGACTCCGACAGAACTCTCTCTATATCAAGCTAGAGAAATGTGAGTTTGAGCGAACCACCACTCAGTTCCTCGGATACATCATCTCCCCAGAGGGCCTAAGTATGGACCCGGGGAAGGTCCAAGCCGTGATGAACTGGCCAATTCCGAGAAACGAGAAGGAGATACAAAGATTCATTGGCTTCGCTAACTTCTATCGGAAGTTTATCCGGAACTTCTCCAAGATCATAGCACCAATTACCCAACTCACCAAGAAATCAGTCCCCTTCTCCTGGACACCAGAGGCACAGGAGGCCTTCACCAAGTTGAAACTCCTCTTCACTTCCGCTCCAATCCTAATCCACCCAAACCCCGAGCTGCCATTTACAGTCGAAGTGGATGCATCTGACTCCGCGGTGGGGGCTATTCTGTCACAACGGACAGGGGAGAAGATGCTACTACACCCGTGCGCATATTTCTCCCGCCAGATGTCCCCCTCCGAGAAGAATTATGACATCGGGAACAAGGAACTACTGGCGATCAAGGATGCCTTCTCTGAGTGGAGACACCTGCTGGAGGGAGCCACCAACCCCATAATCGTACTAACTGACCACAAGAACCTCGAGTTCATCCGCAGCGCTAAGAGACTCTCAGCCAGACAGGCCAGATGAAGCCTATTCTTTTCCCGCTTTAACTTTCTCATCACCTATCGCCCCGGATCAAAGAATGGTAAGGCTGACACCCTCTCCAGAATGTTTTCCGAGCCCTCGCAGAGTAACAAGGGCCAAAACAACATCCTACCCGAGAGAAGGGTCGTAGGGGTCACCTACTCTAAAGAACTCCTGGGCACAATCAAAGAAGGATATGAAAATGACCCCTTCCTTGCCCATCCCACAAGGAATGTCAGCCTTACGTTTAAGAACGGTCATTGGTTTCATCAGGACGTACAGTTATATGTACCAGAAATCGCACGGCTCGAAGTACTCAGACTCAACCATGACTCCAAGCTGGCCGGCCATCTAGGCACAAGAAAGACCCAGGAGCTTCTCTCCCGCTCCTTCTGGTGGCCAACATACAAGGAGGACATCAAGAGGTACATCTCCTTGTGCACGGTCTGTGCCCGCAATAAGACTCCTCGTTCCTCTCCCGTGGGTCTATTACAACCTCTCCCCATTCCCTCCCGCCTGGGGCTCGATCTCCATGGACTTTGTGGTAGACCTTCCTCCTTCAAAAGGGATGAACACCATCCTGGTCGTAGTCGACCGCCTCACCAAGATGGCCCATTTCATCCCCTACAAAGGCCTACCCACCGCCAAACAGACGGCCGATCTTATTCTCAGAGAGGTCTTCAGGCTGCATGGGATCCCGGACGATGTGGTCTTCGACCGAGGCGTACAATTTGCCTCTAAGTTCTGGAAGAACTTCTGCTTGGCGCTCGGGGTTAAGGTGAACCTGTCCTCCGCTTTCCACCCCCAGTCAAACGGGCAGACGGAGAGAACTAATCAGACCCTAGAGCAGTACCTACGCTGTTTCAGCTCCCACCTGCAGGATGACTGGCTTGACCATCTCTCCACGGCCGAGTTTGCCTACAACAATGCTGAGCACAGCTCAACCAAGCAAAGCCCCTTCTTTGCTAACACAGGCTCGCACCCGGTGTTCATTCCGCACCTACCTGTCGCCTCCACCCTCCCAGCAGTGGCAGAACGCTTAACAACCCTACAGGAGGCACAAAAGAACATTATAAACAACCTCCAGCTCGCCCAGAGGCGCTTTAAACAGGGAGCAGACAGACGCCGCAAACCCACTCCGGGTTTCCATGTGGGAGACAAGGTGTGGCTGTCCACCAGGAACCTCAGATTGAAGGTCCCCTCCAAAAAGTTGGCCCAAAAATACATGGGTCCGTTCCGGATCTCCGCTCAAATTAATGAGGTCACGTTCCGGCTCGATCTTCCAGACTCCATTAGGGTGCACCCTATCTTCCATTGCTCACTCCTCAAGCCATACGTGGAGAACACCTTCACAGGCCGCAACTCGCCCCCTCCACCACCCGTGAGGGTACAGGGTGAAGAAGAATACACTGTAGCAAACATCCTTGACTCCAGGATCCACCGGGGAAGACTACAATATCTAATTGGTTGGGAGGGCTACCCTCCCGAGGATAACTCCTGGGAACCAAAAGAAAACGTCCACGCCCCCAGACTGGTAAGAGAGTTCCACCAACGGCACCCCGGTAAGCCTGCCCCTGCGGTGCCCGGAGGTCACCTTGGAAGGGGGGGAGTACTGTCGGGATTCGAACCCGTGACCAGCCACATCCCAGGCAGTAGCCCTGCTTACTAGGCTACCGTCCTCTCTGGACTTTCCTCCCTGAACATTCCTCCCTGAAGCCTATTATTTCAACCTTAGTCTTGCCAAGCCTTGCTCATCACCCTTGATTCCTGACACCTGGTACTTCCCTATATAAGTCCAGCCCCGTGCACTCAAGTTTGCTGATTATTGAGCTCCTGAGCCTTGATCAAGCTACTCCTCACCTGCTGCTCTTATCTACTACCACAAATCCAACGCTGACCAGGAATTGACTACCGACTACTCTTCTGCTTTGTCCCCATCTACTGAACTGCTACCTCTGTTGCCGATCCGGATTGTCTGACTACGCTTACTGCTGCCCGCCCCGACCTTTGGCTCGTCTGACTTCTCTCTGGGTATTCCCTTGTCTGCTCCTCTGCCTTTGGACCGAACCTGCACTCTGCCTGGCTGGGTGATCCTGAGGACCGCGTCCTGGTGTTAGCTTGCAGCGCAGTCTATCCCCACCATTAGGGGCTCTAGTGAAAACCAGCTAGCACTTAGTTTCCGCACCTCAGGTGAACCCGTGTCCTCATCAGAGTACTACGCGGTGTCCATCCGGTATCCAGCACCTACTACCTGCCTGCGGTCTTTGCCACTGGGCTCCACTCCTAACTCCGGCCAGCAGTCCTCTGACTCAGGTGAGCCTGTAGGATTGTTACACCTAGACTCACCCAGAGGTTCCCCCCCTAGTGAGTAGCTTGCTTTCTGGTTTCTGGCCCCCAAGTGCATTACTTTACATTTTTCAACATTAAATCTCATCTGCCATGTAGTTGCCCACCCCGTTATTTTGTTCAGGTCTGCTTGCAAGGTTTCCACATCCTGCATAGAAGATATTGGCAAGCCTAATTTAGTATCATCTGCAAATACTGAGATTGTACTAGATATCCCCTCCTCTAGATCATTTATGAATAAATTAAACAGGATTGGTCCCAGGACTGAACCCTGGGGGACCCCACTTTCCACACCCGCCCAATCCGAGTACTCCCCATTAATCACCACCCTCTGTACTCTCCCCTGGAGCCAGTTCTCTATCCAGGTACTCACCTTATGGTCCATACCTACCTTCCTTAGTTTGTACAGTAAGCGTTTGTGGGGAACGGTGTCAAAGGCCTTTGCAAAGTCCAGATACACCACATCCACAGGCTTACCTTTATCTAGGTGGCAGCTCACTTCATCGTAGAAGGTTAATAGATTGGTTTGGCACGAACGATTTTTCATGAATCCATGCTGATTACTACTTATAATACCGTTTTCATTACTAAAGTCTTGTATGTGGTCCCTTATCATCCCCTCCAAAATTTTGCAGACTACTGATGTTAGGCTGACCGGCCTATAGTTACCCGGGATATATCTCGGCCCCTTTTTAAATATTGGTACCACGTTGGCTTTTTTCCAATCAGCTGGCACCATACCCTTCTGTAAACTATCCTTAAAGATCAAGAATAATGGTCTGGCAATCACCTGGCTGAGCTCATTAAGAACCCTTGGGTGCAAGCTATCCGGTCCCGGGGATTTATTTATGTTAAGTTTCTCTAGTTTAGCTCTAAGTCTATCCTCTGTTAGCCATGGCGGCACTTCCTGAGGTGTATTATTTAGTTCGGCCTTACAAGCTGGGTTCGTGTAGCCCCCCGATTCCTTTGTGAAGACTGAAGAAAAGAAATTATTTAACACTTCCGCCTTTTCTATGTCCTCTGTGGCCATTTTTCCTTTATCATTTTTATGGGGCCAATGTGCTCTGGCCTCGCTTTCCTACTGTTTATATACTTAAAGAACTTCTTGGGGTTCTTTTTACTCTCCTCCGCTATATGTCTCTCGTGTTCTATTTTAGCCGCCCTGATTTCGTCTTTACATTTCTTATTACACTCTTTGTAGTGCTTAAATGCTGCCAATGACCCCTCAGTCTTGTATTTTTTGAAGGCCTTTTCTTTAGCTCTAATATACATTTTTATGTTGAAGTTTAGCCACCCAGGGTTTAGTTTTGCTCTTTTAAATTTATTTCCCTGTGGAATGCACTGGCCCACCCCCTTGTTAAGTATGCTCTTGAAGCACTCCCATTTTTCCTCCGTGTTCTTTGTTCCCAGGGTTCTATCCCATTTGATATTTTCTAGCAGCGAGCGCAGTTTAGGGAAATTGGCTCTTTTGAAATTCAGTGTCCTTATATTACCCTTGTGTTTCCTATTACTGTAATTAATACTGAAACCAATTGACCTATGGTCACTGTTCCCAAAGTTGTCCCGTATTTCTATATCCGTGAGCAGGTCTGTATTGTTGGTAATCAGTAGGTCAAGTACCGCATTGTTTCTTGTCGGTGCATTCACCATCTGACCCATGAAATTGTCCTGCAAAACATTTAGGAACTGCCGAGCCTTGGCTGAATGTGCGGTTCCTTCTGCCCAGTCTATATCTGGATAATTAAAGCCCCCCATTATAATGTAAATTTCCCATCCTTGCTGCCAATCCTATCTGTAACATGAGGTCCGCCTCACCCTCCTCCCTCTGGTTGGGGGGCCTATAGCATACGCCCAATATTACCTTCCCCACCGTGCCTTTCCTTTGAAGCTCTACCCATAGGGATTCTGCCTTGTCCATAGCTCCATTATTAATATCATCCCTCATATTTACCTGTATACTGTTCTTAATATACAAACATACCCCTTATCCCTCAATGCAGGGGCTCTTTTGAAGGTGAAGTTAGGTGAGTCAGACAGGTACTGGCCAAGCACTGGATCTGAAGACAAGAGATGCCAATGCTTGGACACGATCCGTCTGACCTTGTGATGTTGATGCATAAAGGGGGTAATGATCCTTAGTTTGTCACTACTGTCCGAAGTTTTAGCTGCTGTTGGGGCTAATAGTTTTTTCCTGTCACTGGATAAAGCTCGTTGGTATGCTTGTTTAAGGGACTTTTTTGAATACCCTCTACGTAGGAGTCGCTTTTGGAGCTCGTCGGCAGCCGCTTGGAATGATTTGAGATCCGAGCAATTGCGTCTGAGGCTCAAATACTGGCTGATTGGGATGGACCGGAGTAGAGAAGTTGGATGGAAGCTTGATCCATGCAGGATGGTGTTTCCTGCAGTGGGCTTCCGATACAAATTGCTGTGGAGGACACCACTCTCACTGCGCGTGATTTCAACATCTAGGAAGGTGATGTGGTTAGAGTCAGCAGTCATAGTGAATGAGAGGTTGAAGTCATTCTTGTTCATTCGAGCAAGACATGCTTCAAGGGACTCTATAGGGCCATCCCAGATTAAAAATACATCATCGATGTATCTGGTCCAAAAATTTATATGATCAGTGTATGCCGACAATGTGTCATCCTCCAAAAATGATTGCTCCCACTCCCCCAGGTACAGGTTGGCGTAGGATGGGGCACAGCATGTGCCCATCGCTACTCCCTGTACCTGGAGGTAGTGGGAGCTGTTGAAAGTGAACACATTGTGGGTGAGGATGTGTTGAAGAAGATCCAGGATAAACTCCCCATAAGCATCAAGTTGACCTTGGCAAGAGATGGTGTGTTTGACAGCTGCAATTCCCCTGGAATGGGGAATTGAGCTATAGAGGGCCTCTACATCGATGGTAACCAAGGAGGCAGTGGGGGGAATCCACAAATCCTCGATTTTGTTCAAAAAGTGGATGGTATCTTTCATGAATGAGGGTAGCCTGTGGACTAAAAGTTGAAGATAAGCGTCCACAAGTTTACTCGCATTGTCCGTGATGGACCCCCGACCTGAAATAATGGGTCTTCCAGGTGGATCAGTAGTGCTTTTGTGCACTTTGGGAAGCCCATAAAATGTAGGGGTGATGGGGAACTTGGTTCGAATAAATTCCCAAGTTTGTTTAGAAAAAACATTATTTAAATAGGCGGTATCGACCAGTTGATAGAACTCCAAATTATATTTGGTGACTATATCCGGTGTTATATGCCTATACCAATTTGAATTGTTTAAGATGTTGGTGCACATCCCTATATACTGGGTGTTGTCCATTATAACAATGTTACCACCTTTGTCAGCCTGTTTGATGGTAATTGATTTGTTGGTGGCTAGTTTATTGATTGCCTCTCTTTGTGCTTGGGAAATGTTAGGTTGAGACATGGGGCGTGGGTTCAACTTTTCAATGTCTTTTGATACAACTTTCAAAAATGCGTTAATGTTCGCATTTTGGATTGGAGGGTAGGCATCTGATTTTTTGCGAAGGTCAATGTCTGCTGTTTTTTGCTCTATGGGTTCAGAGGGAATGCCCGCCAATAAAGAGGTGAGATCCACTCGATCTATAAGATCTTCGTTCTCTTCGAGTAGAGAGATTAAAGTATCCAAAATTGGATCATGTTTATCTATTTTTTTATCCTCTTTATGGTAGATGTGTTTAAAGTTAAGTTTGCGGGCGAATAAGTGGAGATCTTTAATAATTTCAAATTTGTTGATGTTAGATGTGGGACAAAAGTTCAAACCTTTTTGTAGTACAGACAATTCTGCTTCCGATAACTCATATTTGGATAAATTAATGATGGAGAAGTCTGCAGAATCATGTGCAGCAGAATGAGAGAGATGGGTTAGGTGGGGGGAGGAGGGGGTGGCGGTGTGGGTGTGAGTTGAAGGGCTCGTTGGTGGATAAGATCTAAAAAAGTTTGATCTTGTAGGTTGGTGATAGAGGAGTGGTTTGTGGGCAAAGCTAAAGAATTAGAACTAGTGAGAGGTTGTGCTAGTTGTGATGTGGGTGTGTTTGGCGGTGGAAATTCCGTGGGTGGTGGGAAAAGGGATAAACCTTCTTTGTGCTGGGGTTTTACATTGGACTTTTTCGATTTTTGATCTGAGTCAGAATCATTATGATGAGGGCGCTTGACGCGCTCAACTAGTGTTTTGTGGGGCTTGGAAGCAGGTGGTGGTTTCGAAGTGTATTGGGTTACTGGTGTGTTGGTGTCTTTTGTAAACAGTCGAATATTGGTCCTATTAATCGTCCAATGATAAGCCTTCCCCTGTTGAAAAATGCTTCTATCCTTATTTAGGATTTTTTGTTTTTTAGTCAGAGTATTTTTATTAAAGGTGTCCAGTTGTTCTTTGAGCTTGGCTTCCCGATGGGGGAATGTGGTATGGGTTTTAAATTTTTTTAGCCTCTCACATGTGGAGGCTATATCAGTATCTAATTTGGTGGCTCTCACTGTGTACTCCTCAAGAGATTCATGAGGGCCGAAGAGCATTGTTGTAGAGCTTGTTCCCACTTGGTTTTAAACGAAGGGGTTAGATCTTCGAGTATAGGGAATACCTGAGCCCTAAGACCGAATGGACTGATATTTTCCTTAATATGTTCCTGGAATGATCTAATATTCCAAAAGAGCGTAGATTTTCTCTCCAACAATTTGGAGAGTTGGAAGAAGAGGGATGTGAGTTCTGTCTCTATAAATTCTTTGTGTTCGAATTCCTGTTGGTATTGTGTCATGTGTCATTGTGGAAGACAGTGATCAGCCAAAAAGTGTGTAAAAAGCAATTAGAGATATGTTTGTCAAAATAGATATTACAATATAGTAATCACAAGGTTTTAGTTTTTTTAGGGTCAACTGGGAAAAACTAGAAAAACCTAAAAACAGCAATAGGTCTAAACAAAGCGGCGGGGGTGGTATCTACTACCTGTAAGTATATGGGGGGTGCTGAAGACCTAAGGCAGATTGTGCCACATCCCTAATAAGAATGCAAAGGACAGGGGTTCCCCTAAATGGGACTTTGAAGGCACATAAAGATAATAGAAAATAGATAATAGAAAAATAATACATTTTATTGGATACAACAAATAAAGGTTAAAAGGACATGTGCAAGCATGAAATGGGCAGGAAGAAAAAAACTCATATCGCTAGAACTTTGAAACCCGACATGTTTCGAAGCCAAAATGCGCTCCGTAATAGGGAGAAGTTTTCAGACCTGCCAGGTTGGGTCTCCGGAGTTAACCACTTAAGCCCCGGAGGATTTGGCTGCTAAAGGACCAGGGTTTTTTTTGCGATTTTTTACTGCGTGACTTTAACGGACAATTGCGCGGTCGTGCGACGCTGTACCTAAACGAATTTGACGTCCTTTTTTTCCCACAAACAGAGCTTTCTTTTGGTGGTATTTGATCACCTGTGCGATTTTTTGATCACGCGCTATAAACAAAAAAAGAGCGTAAATTTCGCAAAAATAACAATATTTTTCACATTTTTTTATATGAAATTCCCCCCAAAAAAATGTAAAAATCAAAATTTTTTAACATTTTTCGGCCAATTTGTTTTATGCTACCTATGTTTGGTAAAAAAAATCGCAAAAAGCGTATTTTGATTGGTTTGCGCAAAAGTTATCGCGTTTACTAACAAAGGGAAAGATTTTTGTCATTTTTGGTGTTTTTTTTTTAACGCGTAATGGCGGCGATCTGCGATTTTTTTTTCGGTACTGCGACATTGCGGCGGACAGATCGGACCCTTGACTGACATTTTTGACACTTTTGGGGGTACCAGTGACATTACTGCAGTAATCAGTGCTATACATATGCACTGTTACTGCAAAAATGACACTGGCAGGGAAGGGGTTAACTTTATTGGACAGGGAGGGGTTAAGTGTGTCCTAGGGGCGTGATTCTAACTGTGCAGGGACATTCCTATTGGTGTAAAAGCAAAGATCAACCGTTCTACATAGTAGAACGGACAGATCTTCACTTTTACACAGGGAGAACTGACAGGCAGCTTGTTTACACAAGCCGCTCTGTCTTTCTCCCTTCACAGGAGCGATCGTAGTGTGACTGGCGGACATCCAGTCCACCGGTCACACGCACTGACCCGCCCGCCCGCAATAGGCTTGCAAGTCAGTGACAGGCGAGTGACGTACCGATACGTCACTCTGCCTGGCCGGGGCTGACCGCCGCAGTATATAGTCGTGCGGCGGTCGGCAACCGGTTAAACATGACATTATCACCACACCAGGGGATAAGGTCAAGTTAAAGCCTTATAGAATTCCAGAAGCCCGGCGAAAGGCAATTCGCCAGGAAGTAAAAAATATGCTTGAGTTGGGGGTGATAGAAGAGTCAAATAGTGATTGGTCCAGTCCCATTGTGTTAGTGCGAAACCAGATGGAAGTTTGCGGTTTTGTAATGACTTTTGCCGCCTGAATAAAATCACTAAGTTTGACACCTATCCTATACCCCACATAGATGAACTGATTGATCGAGGCACTGCCTGGTAGATGACGACGTTAGACCTGACCAAGGGTTATTGGCAAATTCTTCTCTCGTGGTCGCCCAGGGAAAAAACAGCATTTGTAACTCCAGACGGATCTTTCCAATATAGGAGGATGCCTTTTGGGTTACAGAATGCTCCCGCCACATTCCAACGCACCATGGATAAGACCATTTGGCCTCATCGAGCCTATACTGCTGCATACCTCAATGACGTGGTCATCCACAGTGAGGATTGGGACTCACACTTACCTAAAGTTCACGCTGTGTTGGATTCCATATGGAAAGCCGGGTTTACAGCCAATGCAAAAAAATGTACCCTTGGGCTAGAAGAGGCAAAGTATCTGGGGTATACCATTGGAAGAGGTCTAATCAAGCCCCAAATAAACAAAGTTGAGGCTATTCAGGATTGGCCACGTCCCACCAACAAGAAACAGGTTCGTGCATTTTTGGGGATCGCAGGTTATTATCGCCATTTTATTCCCCATTTTAAATTAAAGATTGGGGTGCACCCGCGCTATGGATAGCAACACAAATACTGAACCAGTAATGTGTATTAAAAATTATTGTGGGGATCAGATGGTTATGCTGCCTCCAACTTACCACAAGGGTAAAAAGAGGTGGGGGGTCAGGAGGTGTTGGTATGGGGCGCTACCACCTTGTACAGCAAATCACTTTGTTATGTGCGATCCCAGATAAAAGTGCTCAGTGCTTACTTGTTGGCAAATATTGTGCAAATTAAATATTAAAGTGCTACGTGCTTGCCAAAATATATGTGCAACTTGTTGCAAATACAAAAATGGTATTTTCACCGTAGTGCCGAGTGGATTGTACCATCTACTGTATGTGTCACTCATCGGATGTTAACAACCATTGGTTGGTGACAAGTGCAAAAAGTGCTATTGTGCAAATAAGTGAAAAGACAATGTAAACTTTTTATTGTGGCCTCCTATTACAGAGGATACCAACATCCGTGATGAGTTTTTGTAAACAATAAATTCAATATAAAGTAAAAATAAATGGCGCCTGTTTGCGTGTGCTGAGAGTGAGCAGTGCTAATACCGCTGGTAAAGCACTTACCAATAGTCTCTCCCTTTTCACTTGGTTTACTGTTTCTCCCTCCTCCTGTTGCCTGCAAGAGCTGGTTGTTCCACGGATATCGTGGCGCGCGCATCTAGGGAGTCAGTATACAAAAGACCAAGAGAGCTTCCATTGCGTAGTATAATACAGTATTGAGGGAAAAATAGTAGCGACTCACTGTTAAGGAAGTTCACCGTCAGCTTGTTAGTGGATCTCCAGCGTTCGGCCGCGTGGTGCTTCCGCGTTCCACCGGCCAGAGCCACCTAACCGGAAGTGACGTATGACGCTGCTTGCCGCTCTACGCGTTTCGTCACTGCGACGTCATCTGGGGCGGTCGCATTTTGCCTCACAGGCTGCTTCCCTGACCAATTTGACCAAAGGGAAGGAGTCTGTCATGATCAAATGGACTCCCGAAGCAGAAACAGCTTTTCAGGCTTTAAAACAGGCCTTATGTAGTAAGCCAGTTTTAAATTCGCCTGATTTTTCACGGGACTTTGTGGTTCAAACAGATGCGTCAAATGTGGGTTTAGGAGCTGTACTGTCCCAGATTATCAAGGGGGAAGAACACCCTGTTATGTACCTCAGCCGAAAGTTGAAGGCCCATGAGGAGAATTATGCCACCATTGAGAAAGAGTGTTTGGCGGTGAAATGGGCTTTGGATTCTCTCCGGTACTACCTCCTGGGTAGACAGTTTGAACTGGAGACGGATCATGCCCCATTAAAGTGGATGGCACAGAACAAGGAGACCAATAGGAGAATAAATACGTGGTTCCTGGCCCTTCAGGAATTTAGTTTTGTGGTAACGCATCACCCCGGTGTTAAAATGGGGAATGCAGATGGTTTGTCCCGAGTGCATGCCTGCCTGGCAACCTGTTTACCAACCCTAGGGTTTAAACAAGAGGGGGGAGGGGGGAATGTGACAGGAAGTCAGGTAAATCTGTGGGTGTTGTCACAGACGGGAGATACATTTCTGCCTTGTTTAGACAATTCACCAATTACTATCAGGTGTCGGCTGCAGAGGTAGCCAGAAAGGTTTAAGGACGTTGGAAAGCTTCAACTATTCAGAATGAGGCAATTAAGGCCTCTATAAGTTATCCAGAGGATGACTACTGATTGCTGCATCCTTAGGCTTTGTGCGTTAAGGAGAGCAGTGAGCTGAGAAAGACTTCTGAAGGTGAGGTGGTGTTGACTTTTTCTGTGTGAAAAGAAAACAAATAGACTATTGGTTTTCTGCTGTATGACCAGCAGTGTCTGCCCAGCAGTAGGTTGGGACAGACACCATAGGTAGGTTCCTGTGTTGTGAAGGTATACACCCCAAGTGGCCAGGGTTTATTTTATGTTTGTTTGATTTATGCTGTTTGGATGCCTGCACTTGTTTCCAGCAAATTGGAAGAATAAACAATAGACCGTTGTTTTCAACCACTCCTCGGCTGTCTCTCTGTGTAACGAACCCATCCAAGGGGGTCACCCACACCCGCTACCGAGCCAACCCCTTACAATATATATATATATATATATATATATATACACACCGGTACACACAGTATATATATATATACATACATACACACACACATACATACATACATACAATATATACATATATATATATTTTATTAATTTTGAACCCACTGGTGCTGATATATAGGAAGAAAGAAGTCTTCTTCCTCTAATCGCACCAGCTTCTCTCCCTGATTCTCCACCTCTGAGCTGGAGAATCTGGAATGGAGATATTTCAGAGTAACGGCTGTGAGATCTTCAGATCTCACTTTTCTAAACTGGCCGTTTGTGACAGAACGGTCATGTACTGTGATGAGCAGTGAAGAACATGTTCTCTGCATCTTCATCTCAGCTACCTAAACCGGTACACACCAGAGATCAGTCGTGATCCCAAGGATCACGGCTTTTCTCTGTTTATTAAATGTACATCTTAGTGCGGACTTCTGGGAAAATCAGTAAGCCAATCACAAAAGCAGGGAATTACAGTTCTGGGGGGGGGGGGGGGCAGAGGAGGGTCAAATGAGGATGCTGTGGAGGCAGCAGACATCTTGCTTGTTAACTGATGATGTCAATGGTTGTTAGGATGCCAGTGTCTGGAAAGTCGTAATGGTGCATAATGAAAACCCGTGGCTTTGTGTAACTAAAAGGCAGGCTTGATCCATCTGCTGGCTTGCATACAATTTTTGATACATTTTTAGGCATTTTGTTTTTTTTTTTAGGCATTAAAAAGCAATTAGAGATATGTTTGTCAAAATAGATATTACAATATAGTAATCACAAGGTTTTAGTTTTTTTAGGGTCAACTGGGAAAAACTAGAAAAACCTAAAAACAGCAATAGGTCTAAACAAAGCGGCGGGGGTGGTATCTACTACCTGTAAGTATATGGGGGGTGCTGAAGACCTAAGGCAGATTGTGCCACATCCCTAATAAGAATGCAAAGGACAGGGGTTCCCCTAAATGGGACTTTGAAGGCACATAAAGATAATAGAAAATAGATAATAGAAAAATAATACATTTTATTGGATACAACAAATAAAGGTTAAAAGGACATGTGCAAGCATGAAATGGGCAGGAAGAAAAAAACTCATATCGCTAGAACTTTGAAACCCGACATGTTTCGAAGCCAAAATGCGCTCCGTAATAGGGAGAAGTTTTCAGACCTGCCAGGTTGGGTCTCCGGAGTTAACCACTTAAGCCCCGGAGGATTTGGCTGCTAAAGGACCAGGGTTTTTTTTGCGATTTTTTACTGCGTGACTTTAACGGACAATTGCGCGGTCGTGCGACGCTGTACCTAAACGAATTTGACGTCCTTTTTTTCCCACAAACAGAGCTTTCTTTTGGTGGTATTTGATCACCTGTGCGATTTTTTGATCACGCGCTATAAACAAAAAAAGAGCGTAAATTTCGCAAAAATAACAATATTTTTCACATTTTTTTATATGAAATTCCCCCCAAAAAAATGTAAAAATCAAAATTTTTTAACATTTTTCGGCCAATTTGTTTTATGCTACCTATGTTTGGTAAAAAAAATCGCAAAAAGCGTATTTTGATTGGTTTGCGCAAAAGTTATCGCGTTTACTAACAAAGGGAAAGATTTTTGTCATTTTTGGTGTTTTTTTTTTAACGCGTAATGGCGGCGATCTGCGATTTTTTTTTCGGTACTGCGACATTGCGGCGGACAGATCGGACCCTTGACTGACATTTTTGACACTTTTGGGGGTACCAGTGACATTACTGCAGTAATCAGTGCTATACATATGCACTGTTACTGCAAAAATGACACTGGCAGGGAAGGGGTTAACTTTATTGGACAGGGAGGGGTTAAGTGTGTCCTAGGGGCGTGATTCTAACTGTGCAGGGACATTCCTATTGGTGTAAAAGCAAAGATCAACCGTTCTACATAGTAGAACGGACAGATCTTCACTTTTACACAGGGAGAACTGACAGGCAGCTTGTTTACACAAGCCGCTCTGTCTTTCTCCCTTCACAGGAGCGATCGTAGTGTGACTGGCGGACATCCAGTCCACCGGTCACACGCACTGACCCGCCCGCCCGCAATAGGCTTGCAAGTCAGTGACAGGCGAGTGACGTACCGATACGTCACTCTGCCTGGCCGGGGCTGACCGCCGCAGTATATAGTCGTGCGGCGGTCGGCAACCGGTTAAACATGACATTATCACCACACCAGGGGATAAGGTCAAGTTAAAGCCTTATAGAATTCCAGAAGCCCGGCGAAAGGCAATTCGCCAGGAAGTAAAAAATATGCTTGAGTTGGGGGTGATAGAAGAGTCAAATAGTGATTGGTCCAGTCCCATTGTGTTAGTGCGAAACCAGATGGAAGTTTGCGGTTTTGTAATGACTTTTGCCGCCTGAATAAAATCACTAAGTTTGACACCTATCCTATACCCCACATAGATGAACTGATTGATCGAGGCACTGCCTGGTAGATGACGACGTTAGACCTGACCAAGGGTTATTGGCAAATTCTTCTCTCGTGGTCGCCCAGGGAAAAAACAGCATTTGTAACTCCAGACGGATCTTTCCAATATAGGAGGATGCCTTTTGGGTTACAGAATGCTCCCGCCACATTCCAACGCACCATGGATAAGACCATTTGGCCTCATCGAGCCTATACTGCTGCATACCTCAATGACGTGGTCATCCACAGTGAGGATTGGGACTCACACTTACCTAAAGTTCACGCTGTGTTGGATTCCATATGGAAAGCCGGGTTTACAGCCAATGCAAAAAAATGTACCCTTGGGCTAGAAGAGGCAAAGTATCTGGGGTATACCATTGGAAGAGGTCTAATCAAGCCCCAAATAAACAAAGTTGAGGCTATTCAGGATTGGCCACGTCCCACCAACAAGAAACAGGTTCGTGCATTTTTGGGGATCGCAGGTTATTATCGCCATTTTATTCCCCATTTTAAATTAAAGATTGGGGTGCACCCGCGCTATGGATAGCAACACAAATACTGAACCAGTAATGTGTATTAAAAATTATTGTGGGGATCAGATGGTTATGCTGCCTCCAACTTACCACAAGGGTAAAAAGAGGTGGGGGGTCAGGAGGTGTTGGTATGGGGCGCTACCACCTTGTACAGCAAATCACTTTGTTATGTGCGATCCCAGATAAAAGTGCTCAGTGCTTACTTGTTGGCAAATATTGTGCAAATTAAATATTAAAGTGCTACGTGCTTGCCAAAATATATGTGCAACTTGTTGCAAATACAAAAATGGTATTTTCACCGTAGTGCCGAGTGGATTGTACCATCTACTGTATGTGTCACTCATCGGATGTTAACAACCATTGGTTGGTGACAAGTGCAAAAAGTGCTATTGTGCAAATAAGTGAAAAGACAATGTAAACTTTTTATTGTGGCCTCCTATTACAGAGGATACCAACATCCGTGATGAGTTTTTGTAAACAATAAATTCAATATAAAGTAAAAATAAATGGCGCCTGTTTGCGTGTGCTGAGAGTGAGCAGTGCTAATACCGCTGGTAAAGCACTTACCAATAGTCTCTCCCTTTTCACTTGGTTTACTGTTTCTCCCTCCTCCTGTTGCCTGCAAGAGCTGGTTGTTCCACGGATATCGTGGCGCGCGCATCTAGGGAGTCAGTATACAAAAGACCAAGAGAGCTTCCATTGCGTAGTATAATACAGTATTGAGGGAAAAATAGTAGCGACTCACTGTTAAGGAAGTTCACCGTCAGCTTGTTAGTGGATCTCCAGCGTTCGGCCGCGTGGTGCTTCCGCGTTCCACCGGCCAGAGCCACCTAACCGGAAGTGACGTATGACGCTGCTTGCCGCTCTACGCGTTTCGTCACTGCGACGTCATCTGGGGCGGTCGCATTTTGCCTCACAGGCTGCTTCCCTGACCAATTTGACCAAAGGGAAGGAGTCTGTCATGATCAAATGGACTCCCGAAGCAGAAACAGCTTTTCAGGCTTTAAAACAGGCCTTATGTAGTAAGCCAGTTTTAAATTCGCCTGATTTTTCACGGGACTTTGTGGTTCAAACAGATGCGTCAAATGTGGGTTTAGGAGCTGTACTGTCCCAGATTATCAAGGGGGAAGAACACCCTGTTATGTACCTCAGCCGAAAGTTGAAGGCCCATGAGGAGAATTATGCCACCATTGAGAAAGAGTGTTTGGCGGTGAAATGGGCTTTGGATTCTCTCCGGTACTACCTCCTGGGTAGACAGTTTGAACTGGAGACGGATCATGCCCCATTAAAGTGGATGGCACAGAACAAGGAGACCAATAGGAGAATAAATACGTGGTTCCTGGCCCTTCAGGAATTTAGTTTTGTGGTAACGCATCACCCCGGTGTTAAAATGGGGAATGCAGATGGTTTGTCCCGAGTGCATGCCTGCCTGGCAACCTGTTTACCAACCCTAGGGTTTAAACAAGAGGGGGGAGGGGGGAATGTGACAGGAAGTCAGGTAAATCTGTGGGTGTTGTCACAGACGGGAGATACATTTCTGCCTTGTTTAGACAATTCACCAATTACTATCAGGTGTCGGCTGCAGAGGTAGCCAGAAAGGTTTAAGGACGTTGGAAAGCTTCAACTATTCAGAATGAGGCAATTAAGGCCTCTATAAGTTATCCAGAGGATGACTACTGATTGCTGCATCCTTAGGCTTTGTGCGTTAAGGAGAGCAGTGAGCTGAGAAAGACTTCTGAAGGTGAGGTGGTGTTGACTTTTTCTGTGTGAAAAGAAAACAAATAGACTATTGGTTTTCTGCTGTATGACCAGCAGTGTCTGCCCAGCAGTAGGTTGGGACAGACACCATAGGTAGGTTCCTGTGTTGTGAAGGTATACACCCCAAGTGGCCAGGGTTTATTTTATGTTTGTTTGATTTATGCTGTTTGGATGCCTGCACTTGTTTCCAGCAAATTGGAAGAATAAACAATAGACCGTTGTTTTCAACCACTCCTCGGCTGTCTCTCTGTGTAACGAACCCATCCAAGGGGGTCACCCACACCCGCTACCGAGCCAACCCCTTACAATATATATATATATATATATATATATATACACACCGGTACACACAGTATATATATATATACATACATACACACACACATACATACATACATACAATATATACATATATATATATTTTATTAATTTTGAACCCACTGGTGCTGATATATAGGAAGAAAGAAGTCTTCTTCCTCTAATCGCACCAGCTTCTCTCCCTGATTCTCCACCTCTGAGCTGGAGAATCTGGAATGGAGATATTTCAGAGTAACGGCTGTGAGATCTTCAGATCTCACTTTTCTAAACTGGCCGTTTGTGACAGAACGGTCATGTACTGTGATGAGCAGTGAAGAACATGTTCTCTGCATCTTCATCTCAGCTACCTAAACCGGTACACACCAGAGATCAGTCGTGATCCCAAGGATCACGGCTTTTCTCTGTTTATTAAATGTACATCTTAGTGCGGACTTCTGGGAAAATCAGTAAGCCAATCACAAAAGCAGGGAATTACAGTTCTGGGGGGGGGGGGGCAGAGGAGGGTCAAATGAGGATGCTGTGGAGGCAGCAGACATCTTGCTTGTTAACTGATGATGTCAATGGTTGTTAGGATGCCAGTGTCTGGAAAGTCGTAATGGTGCATAATGAAAACCCGTGGCTTTGTGTAACTAAAAGGCAGGCTTGATCCATCTGCTGGCTTGCATACAATTTTTGATACATTTTTAGGCATTTTGTTTTTTTTTTTAGGCATTAAAAAGCAATTAGAGATATGTTTGTCAAAATAGATATTACAATATAGTAATCACAAGGTTTTAGTTTTTTTAGGGTCAACTGGGAAAAACTAGAAAAACCTAAAAACAGCAATAGGTCTAAACAAAGCGGCGGGGGTGGTATCTACTACCTGTAAGTATATGGGGGGTGCTGAAGACCTAAGGCAGATTGTGCCACATCCCTAATAAGAATGCAAAGGACAGGGGTTCCCCTAAATGGGACTTTGAAGGCACATAAAGATAATAGAAAATAGATAATAGAAAAATAATACATTTTATTGGATACAACAAATAAAGGTTAAAAGGACATGTGCAAGCATGAAATGGGCAGGAAGAAAAAAACTCATATCGCTAGAACTTTGAAACCCGACATGTTTCGAAGCCAAAATGCGCTCCGTAATAGGGAGAAGTTTTCAGACCTGCCAGGTTGGGTCTCCGGAGTTAACCACTTAAGCCCCGGAGGATTTGGCTGCTAAAGGACCAGGGTTTTTTTTGCGATTTTTTACTGCGTGACTTTAACGGACAATTGCGCGGTCGTGCGACGCTGTACCTAAACGAATTTGACGTCCTTTTTTTCCCACAAACAGAGCTTTCTTTTGGTGGTATTTGATCACCTGTGCGATTTTTTGATCACGCGCTATAAACAAAAAAAGAGCGTAAATTTCGCAAAAATAACAATATTTTTCACATTTTTTTATATGAAATTCCCCCCAAAAAAATGTAAAAATCAAAATTTTTTAACATTTTTCGGCCAATTTGTTTTATGCTACCTATGTTTGGTAAAAAAAATCGCAAAAAGCGTATTTTGATTGGTTTGCGCAAAAGTTATCGCGTTTACTAACAAAGGGAAAGATTTTTGTCATTTTTGGTGTTTTTTTTTTAACGCGTAATGGCGGCGATCTGCGATTTTTTTTTCGGTACTGCGACATTGCGGCGGACAGATCGGACCCTTGACTGACATTTTTGACACTTTTGGGGGTACCAGTGACATTACTGCAGTAATCAGTGCTATACATATGCACTGTTACTGCAAAAATGACACTGGCAGGGAAGGGGTTAACTTTATTGGACAGGGAGGGGTTAAGTGTGTCCTAGGGGCGTGATTCTAACTGTGCAGGGACATTCCTATTGGTGTAAAAGCAAAGATCAACCGTTCTACATAGTAGAACGGACAGATCTTCACTTTTACACAGGGAGAACTGACAGGCAGCTTGTTTACACAAGCCGCTCTGTCTTTCTCCCTTCACAGGAGCGATCGTAGTGTGACTGGCGGACATCCAGTCCACCGGTCACACGCACTGACCCGCCCGCCCGCAATAGGCTTGCAAGTCAGTGACAGGCGAGTGACGTACCGATACGTCACTCTGCCTGGCCGGGGCTGACCGCCGCAGTATATAGTCGTGCGGCGGTCGGCAACCGGTTAAACATGACATTATCACCACACCAGGGGATAAGGTCAAGTTAAAGCCTTATAGAATTCCAGAAGCCCGGCGAAAGGCAATTCGCCAGGAAGTAAAAAATATGCTTGAGTTGGGGGTGATAGAAGAGTCAAATAGTGATTGGTCCAGTCCCATTGTGTTAGTGCGAAACCAGATGGAAGTTTGCGGTTTTGTAATGACTTTTGCCGCCTGAATAAAATCACTAAGTTTGACACCTATCCTATACCCCACATAGATGAACTGATTGATCGAGGCACTGCCTGGTAGATGACGACGTTAGACCTGACCAAGGGTTATTGGCAAATTCTTCTCTCGTGGTCGCCCAGGGAAAAAACAGCATTTGTAACTCCAGACGGATCTTTCCAATATAGGAGGATGCCTTTTGGGTTACAGAATGCTCCCGCCACATTCCAACGCACCATGGATAAGACCATTTGGCCTCATCGAGCCTATACTGCTGCATACCTCAATGACGTGGTCATCCACAGTGAGGATTGGGACTCACACTTACCTAAAGTTCACGCTGTGTTGGATTCCATATGGAAAGCCGGGTTTACAGCCAATGCAAAAAAATGTACCCTTGGGCTAGAAGAGGCAAAGTATCTGGGGTATACCATTGGAAGAGGTCTAATCAAGCCCCAAATAAACAAAGTTGAGGCTATTCAGGATTGGCCACGTCCCACCAACAAGAAACAGGTTCGTGCATTTTTGGGGATCGCAGGTTATTATCGCCATTTTATTCCCCATTTTAAATTAAAGATTGGGGTGCACCCGCGCTATGGATAGCAACACAAATACTGAACCAGTAATGTGTATTAAAAATTATTGTGGGGATCAGATGGTTATGCTGCCTCCAACTTACCACAAGGGTAAAAAGAGGTGGGGGGTCAGGAGGTGTTGGTATGGGGCGCTACCACCTTGTACAGCAAATCACTTTGTTATGTGCGATCCCAGATAAAAGTGCTCAGTGCTTACTTGTTGGCAAATATTGTGCAAATTAAATATTAAAGTGCTACGTGCTTGCCAAAATATATGTGCAACTTGTTGCAAATACAAAAATGGTATTTTCACCGTAGTGCCGAGTGGATTGTACCATCTACTGTATGTGTCACTCATCGGATGTTAACAACCATTGGTTGGTGACAAGTGCAAAAAGTGCTATTGTGCAAATAAGTGAAAAGACAATGTAAACTTTTTATTGTGGCCTCCTATTACAGAGGATACCAACATCCGTGATGAGTTTTTGTAAACAATAAATTCAATATAAAGTAAAAATAAATGGCGCCTGTTTGCGTGTGCTGAGAGTGAGCAGTGCTAATACCGCTGGTAAAGCACTTACCAATAGTCTCTCCCTTTTCACTTGGTTTACTGTTTCTCCCTCCTCCTGTTGCCTGCAAGAGCTGGTTGTTCCACGGATATCGTGGCGCGCGCATCTAGGGAGTCAGTATACAAAAGACCAAGAGAGCTTCCATTGCGTAGTATAATACAGTATTGAGGGAAAAATAGTAGCGACTCACTGTTAAGGAAGTTCACCGTCAGCTTGTTAGTGGATCTCCAGCGTTCGGCCGCGTGGTGCTTCCGCGTTCCACCGGCCAGAGCCACCTAACCGGAAGTGACGTATGACGCTGCTTGCCGCTCTACGCGTTTCGTCACTGCGACGTCATCTGGGGCGGTCGCATTTTGCCTCACAGGCTGCTTCCCTGACCAATTTGACCAAAGGGAAGGAGTCTGTCATGATCAAATGGACTCCCGAAGCAGAAACAGCTTTTCAGGCTTTAAAACAGGCCTTATGTAGTAAGCCAGTTTTAAATTCGCCTGATTTTTCACGGGACTTTGTGGTTCAAACAGATGCGTCAAATGTGGGTTTAGGAGCTGTACTGTCCCAGATTATCAAGGGGGAAGAACACCCTGTTATGTACCTCAGCCGAAAGTTGAAGGCCCATGAGGAGAATTATGCCACCATTGAGAAAGAGTGTTTGGCGGTGAAATGGGCTTTGGATTCTCTCCGGTACTACCTCCTGGGTAGACAGTTTGAACTGGAGACGGATCATGCCCCATTAAAGTGGATGGCACAGAACAAGGAGACCAATAGGAGAATAAATACGTGGTTCCTGGCCCTTCAGGAATTTAGTTTTGTGGTAACGCATCACCCCGGTGTTAAAATGGGGAATGCAGATGGTTTGTCCCGAGTGCATGCCTGCCTGGCAACCTGTTTACCAACCCTAGGGTTTAAACAAGAGGGGGGAGGGGGGAGGGGGGAATGTGACAGGAAGTCAGGTAAATCTGTGGGTGTTGTCACAGACGGGAGATACATTTCTGCCTTGTTTAGACAATTCACCAATTACTATCAGGTGTCGGCTGCAGAGGTAGCCAGAAAGGTTTAAGGACGTTGGAAAGCTTCAACTATTCAGAATGAGGCAATTAAGGCCTCTATAAGTTATCCAGAGGATGACTACTGATTGCTGCATCCTTAGGCTTTGTGCGTTAAGGAGAGCAGTGAGCTGAGAAAGACTTCTGAAGGTGAGGTGGTGTTGACTTTTTCTGTGTGAAAAGAAAACAAATAGACTATTGGTTTTCTGCTGTATGACCAGCAGTGTCTGCCCAGCAGTAGGTTGGGACAGACACCATAGGTAGGTTCCTGTGTTGTGAAGGTATACACCCCAAGTGGCCAGGGTTTATTTTATGTTTGTTTGATTTATGCTGTTTGGATGCCTGCACTTGTTTCCAGCAAATTGGAAGAATAAACAATAGACCGTTGTTTTCAACCACTCCTCGGCTGTCTCTCTGTGTAACGAACCCATCCAAGGGGGTCACCCACACCCGCTACCGAGCCAACCCCTTACAATATATATATATATATATATATATATATACACACCGGTACACACAGTATATATATATATACATACATACACACACACATACATACATACATACAATATATACATATATATATATTTTATTAATTTTGAACCCACTGGTGCTGATATATAGGAAGAAAGAAGTCTTCTTCCTCTAATCGCACCAGCTTCTCTCCCTGATTCTCCACCTCTGAGCTGGAGAATCTGGAATGGAGATATTTCAGAGTAACGGCTGTGAGATCTTCAGATCTCACTTTTCTAAACTGGCCGTTTGTGACAGAACGGTCATGTACTGTGATGAGCAGTGAAGAACATGTTCTCTGCATCTTCATCTCAGCTACCTAAACCGGTACACACCAGAGATCAGTCGTGATCCCAAGGATCACGGCTTTTCTCTGTTTATTAAATGTACATCTTAGTGCGGACTTCTGGGAAAATCAGTAAGCCAATCACAAAAGCAGGGAATTACAGTTCTGGGGGGGGGGGGGGCAGAGGAGGGTCAAATGAGGATGCTGTGGAGGCAGCAGACATCTTGCTTGTTAACTGATGATGTCAATGGTTGTTAGGATGCCAGTGTCTGGAAAGTCGTAATGGTGCATAATGAAAACCCGTGGCTTTGTGTAACTAAAAGGCAGGCTTGATCCATCTGCTGGCTTGCATACAATTTTTGATACATTTTTAGGCATTTTGCCAAGGCACCCCTGAGTTAACCTCAAGGCACCCCAGGCTTGGTTGAAAAAGGCTGGTTTAGACAGAACTGGTCTGTTAGTGGCTGAACATAATCATTTTCCCTTTGGTAGAGCTCTTGTGTTTAGGGCCTTGGAATTAAGCGTTAAGATTAAAGTGATATTAAAGGATATTGTTTTTCTCCTAAAATAAAAAATGTTGTTATACTTACTTGCTCTGTGTAATAAAATTGCACAGAGTGGTTCCTTACATCCTCTTTGGCAGTCCCCTGGTAGTGCTGTCTGCTTACTGTGCAGATGCACACAATTTTAATCCAGGCTTTACAAAGCTGGTAAAATACACTCAATCAGAGGTCCTGTGTCCTCCTGCGTTCTGGCCACGCCGGTGGATTCCAGGGCTCCAGGTTCTGGGAGGAGAGGAGGAGGGCTGTCGACACCTATTGACTCAAGTGGCAGCGGTGGGAGTATCCTGGCTGGCGTGTGTTCAGGGCATGCCTGCTCCTTCATCAGGGCTGATGTGGGAGGACACAGGACCTCTGCTTGCCACCAGGACTCAGCTACAACAGCGTACCCTACACACTATCCATGCCTGTACCAATGTCACAAATGTGAGTGTTTTTATTTCAATAAATTGCCTGTTATCTACACGCTGCACTTAGATTGGCACTGCTCTCTCTCTCTCTCTCCCCCTGTCTACTTATTACATAGCGGCTTCATACTCTGCAAACTGGCAACAGACCTTCAAAGTGATTCTAGTGCTATTTGCACCAGCATCATGGACTCTGGATTTTGAATTATACTTTGATCTACCCACTGACTGTCATTTGTTGACACTTGTTGTCAATTGATGTCACATTGCTCCCCATCCGTATTTTCGGCTGCCTTCCTCCTTAGCACTTATCATCCTCCCCTTCCTCTAATACTACTTAAAAGCCTTCCAAGATTCGGGCAACCATATAGTTTAAACAATGTTGGACAAGTCAGTGGTGAATAATATAGCACTTGCAACAGACATTCGGCGGTTGCTTTTTTGCATAGGCCCGCTTCTTTTATCATTCTGCAGTGCTGTGTCACTGCAAAGTTTTCGTTATCAGTCAGTTCTTCCTGTTCCTAAACCTACTACCTAATGACATCATCAATGAAACCCACTAATGCGAAGCAGGAGTGGGCATGTCATACTTCTGATGATGTCATAGTCTTAAAGGGGGAACTGTGAAGTTAGAAGAACGAAAGTGAGTAAAATTATGTGCCTGAGTAATTTATTTGTATTGCTTTGACACAATAAACAGTGCTAACAAATTCCTGTTGGACAGCCAAAGTTTAAATTTTTAAGTGCAGGTTTAATTTAAATACAAGAACTTCTTGGTAGAGTATAAAAGAATATTTCACAATTTTGCTGTTACACTTGAAACAAGCACTCGTTGTCAGTGGTCCCTGAGTTATCCCTTCACTTGTTTTCATATTATTTCATGTGGTATCATTTGCTTTAGTTTTATCCAAATTCTGCAAAAATAAAACGGATACACTACTATTCTTATACATGGAGAATTCTGGAATGTATCCCTAGGACTTTCACTTTTAATTACATGGTTTTTAAAGTTGTTTTAGCGGTATGTGTTTCTTAAATTAGACGCTTTTATTTGTTTTTCCAACATGACAATTTAGAAGGCAAATGACTATGTAGAAGATGTGTGACTGATGCTCAGACTACAGTTTTACTGTTGTACAAATAGAAATGCTCATTCCAAGGAAAGCACTGCATGTTTTCAGGATTAAAAAGAAAAACTATTTCCTCTCAGACATCTCATAGAACTGTGGAGTACAACAATAAAATTGTCTTCTGTCAAAATATCAATATAGTCAATAATGAATAAACTGCATTAAACCAATATGTCAGCTAATCCAGTCAGCATTCATTTGGTAGTAAAAGTATTTGTCGTTGATGTTTTCTTTTAAAAAGAGAATTTAAAATAAAGTATGTTTAACAGCAGGGCTGTTACCACATAACATAAAAGCAAGAAAGAAAATGAATCCCTTTCCTTCCCCTTACCTCCTTTCCCTCTCCCCTGCCGTCCTTTCCCCTTTCCTTCCCATTCCTCTTCAGTTTTCTCTTTTCCTGTCCTCTCTTCCTTCTACCTAATTCTCTCCTCTCCCTTTCTTTCTTCTCCTCTGTCCTGTAAGCTCTTCTCCCCTTCTATCTGCTCTCCGCTTTTCCTCTCCTCTTCCATCTACTCTTCCCTTCTGTCATATTTTCTTTTCTCTTTCTCTCCATTCTACTCCTATCTCTTTTCCTCTCTTTCCTCCCCTCTGCTCCCCATTCCTTCCCATTTTTCTCTCCTTCTATTTTTTTCTTCTTCTCCCTCCTTTCTCCTCTCCTTCCCTCTGTTGTCCTCCCCTCTTCTCCTTTTCCATCTCGTTTTCATCTCCTGTCCTCTTGTCCTGTCCTCTCCTTTTTCTCTCCTCTCTTCTCTTCTCTTCTCTTCTCTTCTCTTCTCTTCTCTTCTCTTCTCTTCTCTTCTCTTCTCTTCTCTTCTCTTCTCCTATACGCTCCCCTCCCCTCTGCTCTCTCCCCCTCTCTCCTTTCCTCTCCCCTCCCCTCTCCTCTCCTCCTCGCTCTTCCCCTCTCTTCTCTCCTCTCTTCTCCTCTGCTCTTCTCTTCTTCTCTACGTTCCCCTCTACTCTGCTCTCTCCCCCTCTCTCCTCTCCTCTCCTCCCCTCTCCCCCTCCATCCTCCTCTCCTCCTCTCTATTCCCCTCCCCTCTCTCCTCTCCTCTCTTCTCCTCATCTCTCCTCTCCCCCTTTCTCTCTCCTCTTCTCCTCCTTCCTATTTCCTTCTATTCATTGTCGTCTTCTTCTCTCCTCTACTCCCCCCCCTCCTCTCCTTCCCTCTGTTATCTTCCCCTCCTCTGTCTTCTCCCTCATTTCTTCCTCTCCTGCCCTTGTTCCTATCTCTTTCCTTCTATCACCTTTCCTCTCCTCTAGTTGAGTGTCCATTTACTTACCATTCTCATATTCAGGCACAAGCTCTTTTAACCTAATTTCCAACAATATCCTAATCTCCTGAACATGCACAGGTAGTAAAAATGAGTTTGTTTCCCTTACTCAGGTGCTTAAAGAGATCTCACTTGATGAGGCAGAGTTAGCTGGGTAAGTGATCTGCAGCCAAATAGGAAGTCCTTCACTGTCCAAACCTCTATGTGTGTAGTTGGGCCTAAGTAAACACAGCTTCTTAAGAAAACTCAGCTACTGTGCTGAGAACTTCCCTGATAGCTGCTATATTAATACAGTCCCAGTAGGGTGGCCCTTTGTCATTGAGCCTTGGATCCCTCTAACTTTCCACCCTTGTTGCCAGAACTACCCTGGACCTTACTGTGGGGGGCGATGTTTATGAGGATAATTGCAAAAAGTTGTGTTCTGAACTGTTTTGCTGAATTAGTGCTTCTCAACTAGTATTTCTTTTCTTTATAAAGTCTTATAAACATAATATAATTATGTTATGCACCCACATGTTACCCTGACTGAGTCACAGAGGCATTGATGTAAACAGTGTATGCTTTCATAATCAGACTCTACAGCACTCTACAGCATATGTATGCTCTTTGCCATTATCAACCCATTTTTAATTATTATTTTGTGTATGCTTTTTTTGATTATTTTGTACCTGATTTGCATTTATGTTTCTAACTTTGCACCTGTTTAGTAGCTTGCAAGTAATTACTCCTTGTTTGTTTTGTTTAATTACCTGTTCTGTTAAAAAACCTTAAGCCAGTGTCCTACAATAATGCCAAAGCTAGTTCTCAGTTACCATCTATGCAGCCTAAATTTGGAGTTCTATAAGTGATGGCTTCTCTTGTTGGCCATACTCTTCATATTGTTATTCTATAATCTTCTGTAGACATATGGGTGGCACAGTGGTGTAGTGGTTAGCACATTCACCTAGCAGCAAGAGGGTCATTGGTTTGAATCCCAACCACGACACTACCTGCCTGGAGTTTGCATGTTCTCCCTGTGCCTGTGTGGGTTTCCTCCGGGTACTCCGGTTTCCTCCCACACTCCAAAGACATGCTGGTAGGTTAATTGGATCCTGTATAAAAAATGGCCCTGCTATGTATGTATGAATGTGAGTTAGGGACCTTAGATTGTACGCTCCTTGAGGGCAGGGACTGATGTGAATGTGTAATGTATATGTAAAGCGCTGCGTAAATTGACAGCGCTATATAAGTACCTGAAATAATAATAATAATTATAATACCAATATTTCACCCTTCAGACAGACTGCACATGGCTTACATGTATGGTAGGAGACAGGAGAAATTATTGGAATGGTATATAACGTGTTGAGCTGTTGGAATGCATCTGAGATTTTTGAAAAGTGACCATTAAAGATGAACTAACACTTTAAGATGTTTTACAGAGATTGTATAATCAGATTGTAATATGTGTGACTAGTGACTGATACAATGTTATCTAGGCTTTTGTACACGGATATTTCTGTTTTACTTATGACATTATAACATCAGTTTGTAAAGCACTGTGGGGCGTAGAATGCAGTATTTAAATTTTGAATTGGATCTTTTGGAAGAGTGTACACCCAAACTGACCTGACCTAATCTCCAACTGACCTCTCACTAATCTCAAACTGATCTCAAATTGCTCATGTTGACTAGTCCTAGTTAATCCTATATAAACTAGTATGTGCATATTTTACATATATTTACTAAACGGTCTATTCCTGACTCCAACATCTGAATGCATGCAAACATACTGTATTATAAACTATACAATGTATGCAAATTAATTCTGCTAAAAACATCTATGACCTGATATCCCATTAATCTGTCTTCTACATACTCATACTCATACTCAAGAAATAGCAGTTAATATGGATCAAAACTTACAAAAGATGTCTAGGTATTTCAGCATTGATACAAATAACAGAAATTTTGATATCAATGTTTCATATTCAATTTTTCAACTCATATTTATGAAATGAATACCATAAACTGATAAAGCTGTCAGCATTGATTGACTGTGAAAGTGGAAATCCTTGTTAGCTCTGATGTTCTGTATAAGGCCTCATGCACACTATACTCTTCTGAACGCTTTTCTTTTGACAGGCGTGTTTAGACGTGTTCAGGTGCATCAAGCGTTTGGGTTCTCAATAATGTCATTGGTCAGATTAATTTATCTCCCCCCCTCCTTCCCTCTTGCTCTCTCTCCTGACACAGCCACGTCCCCAGCTGATTGCTTGAGCACAGAGAAGATCTGGTTTGACAAATACAAGTATGACAATGCAGAGAGACAGTATTTTGAACAACTAAGCAAGGCCGGAACCAATGCTCACATCCAGCCACAGCAGGATGACAGAGCAAGCACAACCCTTTAGGGACATTGCCAGAGCCAAGGAGAATATCCAGGCCTGGGTTGCCAATCTAGAACACAAGAACCAACATTTACAAAATTGCCATTCAAAGTGTGATAGCACTAAAAGCTGGAAATGGGCCTGGGCGGAAAGGGGGTGATAGTGTCCGGTATTGAGATGGTTAAAGCACTTTTGATTTAAAGTATACGCAAACCCAATAATTAAAATTTAACCGCTTGCCGACCGCCGCAAGTAGATTTACTGCGGCGGTCAGCCCCTGCCAGGCAGAGTGACGTTAATTAACGTCACTAGCCTGGGAGGGTCTGGGGAGCGAGCGCGCTCCCGCGCGGTCACGGACCCCCCCGCGCGTGTGACCAGCGGACCCGATGTCCGCCGGTCACTCGGCGATCCTCGGGGGAGAGGGAGAAAGGCAGGCAGCTTGTGTAAACAAGCCACCTGTCATTCTCCTCGCTGTAAAGACACTGATCACACGGATCTACTATGTAGATCCGTTGATCAGTGTCCTTACAGCTCAAGCCACAGCCAATCACAGTAGAAAGCACGCCCCTAGGGACACACACAGCCCCTCCCTCCCAAATAAAGTTAACCCCTTCACTACCAGTGTATTTTTACAGTAACAGTGCATATGTATAGCACTGATTACTGTAGAAATGTCACTGGTAACCCCAAAAGTGTCAAAAATGTCAGTCAAGGGTCCGATCTGTCCGCCACAATGTCGCAGTACCGCAAAAAAATCGCAGATCGCCGCCATTACGCGTTAAAAAAAAAACAACAAAAATGACAAAAATCTTTCCCTTTGTTAGTAAACGCGATAACTTTTGCGCAAACCAATAAAAATACGCTTTTTGCGTTTTTTTTTTTTACCAAACATAGGTAGGATAAAACAAATTGGCCGAAAATGTTAAAAAATTTTGATTTTTACATTTTTTTTGGGGGGGAATTTCATATAAAAAAATGTGAAAAATATTGCTATTTTTGCAAAATTGTCGCTTTTTTTTGTTTATAGCACGTGATCAAAAAATCACACAGGTGATCAAATACCACCAAAAGAAAGCTCTGTTTGTGGGAAAAAAAGGACGCCAAATTAGTTTAGGTACAGCGTCGCACGACCGTGCAATTGTCCGTTAAAGTCACGCAGTGCAGTATCGCAAAATACCCCCCGGTCTTTTAGCAGGAAAATCCTCCGGGGCTTAAGTGGTTAATATAAATAGAAGAAAAATTTCCGCGCTAGATGTGACAGAAAACCAAATGATTAAGAACAATAGTGAGCAGCTGGCACAAAATCAACTAACAGTGATTCAAAAAATACAATAAAAACCAAAAAGTGCAGCGCTGAAATCAGTATACAATTATATAGCTTAAAAGCTCATATAAAGAAAACAAAAAAGGAGAGGGGATAGTGTCCAAATGAATAGTCCCAATATTAAGTGCAGAGATGTGAATCCACGTGCAAAATAACTTTCTTCCAGTGACACCAGGGAAAAGTGTAGGAAGGGGACACCCTTGTGCTCAGGTATAACAAGCAGCTTACCGAAATTCCGTGGCTGCTCAATTTAATGAGACAGCCTCTCCCAGCTAGTAGTAAACCAGTAGGTCAACCGATATCAAGCTCAGGTGCTTCGAAAGACTCCAAAAGCCGAAAGCCGTTTCCGGTGTGTTGTTAAACCGATCACATTAATATGTGGCACACTTGGAACTTCTCATATACTCCATTGAACGTAAAGCCATATGTAGAAAGAAACAGAGGCCCATAGCGTAATCCCGTAAACCAATAGGTAAATTTATTAAAAAAACTACTTACAATTTAAAAGACAAAAACAGGCATGTAGTATGTGCCGGTCATGGATCTAACCGCGGCGTCCCGCAAGTCTCCAGATCAGCATATGGATAAACAGCCGGCTTCGTTGGGGGGCGTGTGGACGTTTATGTCTGGGATCGCGATCCCAACGAAGCCGGCTGTTTATCCATATGCTGATCTGGAGACTTGCGGGACGCCGCGGTTAGATCCATGACCGGCACATACTACATGCCTGTTTTTGTCTTTTAAATTGTAAGTAGTTTTTTTAATAAATTTACCTATTGGTTTACGGGATTACGCTATGGGCCTCTGTTTCTTTCTACATATGGCTTTACGTTCAATGGAGTATATGAGAAGTTCCAAGTGTGCCACATATTAATGTGATCGGTTTAACAACACACCGGAAACGGCTTTCGGCTTTTGGAGTCTTTCGAAGCACCTGAGCTTGATATCGGTTGACCTACTGGTTTACTACTAGCTGGGAGAGGCTGTCTCATTAAATTGAGCAGCCACGGAATTTCGGTAAGCTGCTTGTTATACCTGAGCACAAGGGTGTCCCCTTCCTACACTTTTCCCTGGTGTCACTGGAAGAAAGTTATTTTGCACGTGGATTCACATCTCTGCACTTAATATTGGGACTATTCATTTGGACACTATCCCCTCTCCTTTTTTTTTTTCTTTATATGAGCTTTTCAGCTATATAATTGTATACTGATTTCAGCACTGCACTTTTTGGTTTTTATTAAGTGGTTAATACAAGCTTCAACATGTTAACAAAATTCCAGCAGTAATTTTTAAATCTTTTTTAATCTGCACATTTTTAGGAACTTCCAGGTATGACAATGGTCTCTCTGTCACACACACTTTTTTTGGGAGACCATGGGCAGCCTTGCTGATGCTCAAAGCGGTAGTAAAGCACACTTTTTTTTTTTAAACCATGCAAGACAATTGCATAATGTGCTAGTATGCATTGCATTCTGGCACATTATGAAATACTTACCTTAGAATGAAGCCTTCCAGCAGCCTGCTGTCTCCGCTGACAGGGCTTCCATCTTCACCCAGTCTTCCTTTGGGGTTTGCATCCTCTGGCCGTCTGATTGGCTGCGTCGTGTTCACCTCACCCCAGCACATGCGCATGGAAGAGGCAGACCATGGCACGGAGCTCTAAAAGGATGGCACGGGTGCCATCCCTTCAGAGCGCATGCGCCGGTAACATCACCGGCTGCATGCAGTGTGGATATCTAACCTGTAGGTACAAGTAAAAAAAAAATGTTTACTCTGACTTTAATGTGCAGGCATCATTCACTGTTGTCACCATCAGGAAGTCAGTGCAGAGAATGATGTAAAGCTGATGCTACATGCCTGCAGAAAGGAAGCAGCTGACTATAGAAAATTTAATTAACATCAGTTATGTGCAAAACAGTATTTTCTAAAACATTGTAGTTTTATATGATACACAGTGCTTTATCAAATCAATTTCATTAGTTTAAACACTTGCCGACTGCCTAACGACGATTTACATTGGCAGTCAGCCCCTCACAGGCAAAGCGACGTAGGTCTATGTCGCTAGCCTGTGAGGCTCCCGCTCGCTCACGGACCCCCCCCCCCCCGCGCGTGTGCCCGGCGGACCCGATGTCCGCCGGGCACTCACGATCGTCCGTTAGAGCGGGAGAAAGGCAGGCGGCTAGTGTAAACACAGCCGCCTGTCATTCTTCCCTGTGTAAGAATGGAGATCACACGGTTCTACTATGTAGGACCGTTGATCTCTGTTCTTACACCAGTAGCCACATCCAATCACAGTAAGAATCACGCCCCTAGGGACACACTTAACCCCTCCCTCTCAAATAAAGTTAACTCCTTCCCTGCCAGTGTCATTTTTGCAGTAACAGTGCATGTGTATAGCACTGATTACTGTAGTAATGTCACTGGTAACCCCAAAAGTGTCAAAAATGTCAGTCAAGGGTTCGATCTGTCCGCCGCAATGTCGCAGTCCCGCAAAAAAAAACGCAGATTGCCGCCATTACTCGTTAAAAAAAAAAACAACAAAAATGACAAAAATCTTTCCCTTAGTTAGTAAACGCAATAACTTTTGCGCAAACCAATCAAAATACGGTTTTGCAATTTTTTTTTTTTACCAAACATAGGTAGCATAAAACATATTGGCCTAAAATGTTAAAAAATTTTAATTTTTACATTTTTTTGGGGGGGGGGGGGGGGGGGGGATTTCATATAAAAAAAAATTAAAAATATTGTTATTTTTGCAAAATTTAAGCTCTTTTTTTGTTTATAGTGCATGATCAAAAGATCGCACAGGTGATCAAATACCACCAAAAGAAAGCTCTGTTTGTGGGAAAAAAAGGACGTCAAATATGGACGGCAAAATAGGCCCTGGTCAGGAAGGGGGTAAAATCTTCCGGGGATTAAGTGGTTAAGCTGAAATGTGGCTGGTTCAGTAGGGCCGGACAAATTTTGATCCATATATGGGCAAGCTGGTTGTACACAAGTTAATCTAGCAATTGACTTCTATACAACCACCCTCTTGGGTTTTTCCCATGCCAATCTCCTACACTTGGGGGGTACTTTGCCTGAGGGAACCCCCAAGCGAAGCACCTAGTCCAAATTCTTTCTTTCCCACAACCCTGGCCCAGTAATTGTGGGGGTCTGTGTGTGGGGGCTTATTGGAATCTGAAAGCCCCAGAATACCCATATGCTTTCACAAAAAAGAAAAATTTAAATTATTAGTACACACACAGTTTTTGTCAAGACCTTTAATAAAAATAAAAAACGCAAATGCCCCACAATGTAAATCCACCCTTGTCATCCAGAATCCAGCAATGCAAATGCAAGTCAATCACAATAAGCAATGCTTGCCACCCAGTTAAAAAAAAAAAAATCCTGCCTCCCCCCCGACTTGTCTGATCATCACTTCACTCCGGCCAAATAACTCATCCTGGTTCTTGCCATCACAATTTAGGCAAAGGGGTTGGGTCTCCCTTGACTAGTAGGAATCCAACACAGGTGGACCGCTCTAGGTAGAGTATGATTCAGGTGCAGGTCAGATCCGCCATCCAGATGAATAATCAAACATAGAAAAAAGGTGATCGCACTCAGAAAATTTTAATAAAAAAGGAATAGTTTTAATCTTCATCACAGGCATCAAAGATAAGACTGGTGAGACATGGGACAGGTAAAAGGTTGATGCATTTAACGACACAAAGGGTCGCTTACTCATAACCATACGATATGAGTAAGCGACCCTTTGTGTTGTGAAACGCGTCAACCTTTTACCTGTCCCATGTCTCACCAGTCTTATCTTTGATGCCTGTTATGAAGAATAAAACAACTCCTTTTTTATTTCAATTTTCGGAGTGCAGTCACCTTTTTTCTCCCTTGACTAGTGTCTATGACAGGTCCAGAAGCTGTTATAACCCCTGCAGCACTGGAAGATTATCGTTGCAGGGGTGTTGGAGGCATGTGGAGGACAGTAGGTATTAACTAGAACAGCCGCCACCAGCACAAGGGATACATTTCATTAAATGTAAGTACCATCTTTTTTGTTTATATATTTATTTTGATATTTTAAATAAGCTTAGAAATGAATGCTGGAGGTATGCAGAAGCTAATAGAAGCCATTTTTGTTCCCTAAATTGCAGTAGGCCAATTAAATAAAAATGGTGATTGATAATTGTTCGTTTCACTTTGCTCAGGATCCACCACTGTTCAAGGTTCAGAATTCGCCACGGTGTAATGCATTCTAACTAGTCTTATCACACTGGATTTTTGCAACCTACAAAATCTTTAACCCATCAGCTGGCTCAACAGGTGTCACAAGTGCACAGCAGTGTATTCTCTACCAAGACTGTTGGTTTGTTGCACTTTCAATAGACTGCACAGACTTATGTTGCAGCTAGCTAAATATATACATAATATTACTAATGAACAATACCGATATGCCTCTTGTGGAGCCATGCCCATTTTAATAAACACCCCTAATTAAAGTAAATTCACCACCTAATGGTTTACTGGGTGCACAACAAAAAAAAAAAAAGAAAAAGGGAAAAGGGTGCCTCTAGAAATGTTTTTAAAATTATGGCAACTATTTGCATATATGCATTTACATTATTTTGCTCAGGAGAACAATCTACATCCATGAACTCAAGGCCTCTAGAAATGTTTTTAAAAATTTGGCAGCTATTTGCATGTATGCATTTACATTATTCTGCTCAAGAGAACAATCTACGTCCATGAACTCAACAGTTGTTTCTCTTTGTAGATCATACTTGTCTGGCTATTTTCTAACTAGGGTGGTGCAAACATTCCACAAGGTTTCTTAGACCATTTTTTCATTAACAAGATTTTATGAGATACTGTATATAGAAGATGTGGTTTATATGTTCTGAGTAGCAGAGCAAATTTATGAGTGTAATTTAAAATGAGATGTATCCCGTTGTACAGAGGGAGTTTTCTGCAGTAGCCAGGGTGAGTTATGATGTGTCATGGTACGATGGCAAATGCAGCTGTCTGAGCAATATTAACAAAGAAGAAAACATCAAATAACAAGTTAAATCAAAATAACATATTATGGTTCAGAAATATTTTCTTTAACATTAATCACAGAATAGGCCAACACATGGAGATTTTTTTTCTCCATCCAATAACCAACAGGAAATAATATTTTTTGTTTTTATCTATTTTATAACTTATAGGTTGGAATTACGTAATTATTATAGCTGATTAACCCTCTATGCTTTCTCAAATTTTGCACCTTAGATGGCTATACTTTTTTTCCCTTAAAGGTTTCTAAATGTTTTACCAAACAATATATTATTGAAAGCATTTTTTGTATGGTTTATGCTATATTCACAAATAAAAGTTAATCAAATCTCCTCTGTGTATTTAACTCACAGTCACTCTTCTGAATGCATTTGTTAGTTGAAAATAAAGACATCATGGACATCTTAGTGAGTACCTGGATTTTTACATTTTAAATAGAATGGGACAGGTATGTTTTTTTCCTGGTATTCTTATTGCTGCTAAGTACTTTGGAATAGCAATTTAATATCAATTCTAGCATGGGTCTAATCTTAAAAGCCAGGGGTCTCCAAACTTTTCTGAACAAAGGGCCAGTTTATTGCCCTTCATGGGGGGGGGGCTTGATTGTGGCCAGTGGGAGTGGAAATTTTCCTGGTATCAGTGGGAGAAAAACATTGCCACATCTCATAATAGGGGGTTGTAATAGTACCCCATCATTGGTATCATAGGGAGGAACAGTGCCCCATTATTGGTGTCAGTGGGAGATATGATGCCCCATTGTTGGTGTCAGATGGCAGAATAGTGTGTCATATCAGTGGGAGAAATAGTGCCCCAAAGGAAAGATATAGGCAGGCAAAGGGCTACATCTGGGCCCCGAGCCGCAATTTAGAGACTACTGTTCTAAGCTCAATTTTTCAGCTCAGCTACTGTTGCTACAGGCTGTATTAGGCTGAATCCAATATATATATTTGGGTTCATGCCCCCTGAGAATTCCAATCTCGACAGTGGACCTTGTCAGGCACACTTTGTGATAGATTTACTAAAACTGGAAAGTGCAAAATCTAGTGCAGTTGTGCATGGCAGCCAATCAACTTCTAATGTTAGCCTGTTCAATTAAGCTTTGGCAAAAGAAACTGGAAACTGATTGATTTCTATGCACAGCTGCACCAGATTTTGCACTCTCCAGTTTTAGTAAAGCAACTCGAATGCGTGATTGTGATGATTGTGGCCTAAAACATGGTGCACATCAAACCACAGTACACCTGGATTGAAATTCTATTTTGTGCATCTGCATATCAATTTTGTACATTCAAAGGGAGTTGCTATAAGAATGTGCTACAAGTTGTGGGGAATGGGTTTGTATCCTACTGAACAGGTACTGCTGAAGGTTTGCAGAAATAAATGGGACTTGGAGATGTTCAACCAGACATTATGTAAGTGTACATGTTTATCTTTAAATATTACTGACATCTTTTTTACACCAGACCCCCCCCCCCCTATCCACCCACACCACACACTCACACACATTATAAAGTCAGTAATAAGTAAGTAGGCAAACATTTGAGAACAGACAAGCATGGCACTCAGGTAATGACATCATAGTCCACAGAATGTAATCCAATGCACCCAAACACAGACATCATATCTTTTTTTGATAGCTGAAGACTAATTAAATAGTGGGAAAGTATGTTTGAGACACTGTAGCACTGATGGAATGGAAACAGACAAACTTTCTGGCAGCGTAGGAAAAGACCTGAACATTTTTTAGATTGCAAAAAGTCCAATGACCCTTTATAGTAACTAGGTCTTTCAGAAAATAATTAGAGGTTGTTTTATTGCATGTGTGCTATTTCCATTGTTGGAAGAATACTTTTATTGGGTATTGTGCATGGATCAGCTACTAATAACATGACTGATTTATATAGGCTTACTCTTATTTACAGCTCCTACTTTTAATAACAGATTTATTTTGCATTTTTTCCAGTTACATTATTAACCGCTTCCGGACCGCCCACCGCCAATTTACTGCGGTAGGGCAGCCCTCCTGCGCAAAATGACGTAGGTCTACGTCGGTCGCGTGCCTGCAGCTACTGGGGGGGGAGCGAGCGCCGCGCTCCCACCTCCACTCGGCAACAGAGACTCTGATGTAAGGGGTAGGTGGCTCCGATTGCCACCTGGCACCCGCGATCGCTCCCCGCTGAGAGAGAGGAACGGTCAGCTGTTGTAAACACAGCTGACCGTTCTTCTCTCTGAAATGATCACAGAGCTCCTGTGATCCTTCTATATAGGATCACAGGTCTCTGTGATCATTTCACTAGTCCAACCCCCATATTGTTAGAAACCCACCCCTAGGTACACATTTAACCCCTTGATCACCCACAGTGTTAACCCCTTCCCTGTCAGTGTCATTATTACAGTAAGGGCTCTTTCACACAGTCCGCCTCTGTCGGCGGACTCCATGCTGCTCAGCGGGGGATTAATCTGCCGATCCCCACTGAGCAGGCAGGTGACAGCTCCCTCTCCACTCTGTGTGCAGAGAGGGAGGTGTCAGAGCCCCGCTGCTCTCTATAGGGCTCTGACACGGTCCGCTCTCATCCGATCCCATCCAATCTGATCCCCTGGACAGATGGAAAATAGGGTTTCCATCCATCCGGATTTCATGGACAGGATCGGATGCGGATGGCAGCGGGTGTCAGCGGACATGCACAGTCATTCCATAGGGATGCATGGAGGATCCGATCAGGTCCGCCTAAAAAACTCAGGTCTGGCCTAACAGTGCATATTTTTAGCACTGATTACTGTAGTAATGTCACTGGTCCCCCCAAAAGTGTCAAAAATGTCAGTTAGGGGTCTACTCTGTCCGCCGCAATGTCACAGTCCCGCTAAAAATTGCAGATCACCGCCATTACTAGTAAAAAAAAAAAAAAAAAAACAATAAAAATGACATAAATCTTTCCCGTAGTTAGTAGACGCAATAACTTTTGCGCAAACCAAACGAAATACGCTTATTGCAATTTTTTTTCCAAAAATATGTAGCAGAAAACAAATTGGCCTAAAATGTTAAAAAAAAATACGTTTTTATATATTTTTTTGGGAAAGTGAAAAATATTGTTTTTTTTCAGAATTGTCGCACTTTTTTGTTTATAATAAAAATAAAAATCGTAGAAGTGATCAAACACCACCAAAAGAAAGCTCTATTTGTGGGAAAAAAAGGACATAAATCTTATTTGGGTGCAGCGTCGCAGGACTGTGCAATTTTCCCTTAAATGAATGCAGTGCCAAATTGCAAAATATGGCCTAGTCCAGGGATCCTCAAACTACGGCCCTCCAGCTGTTGCGGAACTTCACATCCCATGAGGCATTGTAAAACTCTGACATTCATAGGCATGATGGGAATTGTAGTTCCTGAACAACTGGAGGGCCAAAGTTTGAAGACCCCTGGCCTAGTCATTAAGAAGGAAAACCTTCCAGTCCAGAAGTGGTTAAAAAGGGTTCTATTTATCATAACTTACTTATGGGCCAATGCCTTGGACAGTAGGGTGAGTGAGGGCAGCCTCAACCTTTGTATACCATAATTATTGTCCACCTCTGAACATTTGCTGGTAAATGGGGTGCAGGTGATGTTAATACACATTACACACTGCCCATCAACCTGACTCCCATGATGTAATGATCCCACTCTATGTTTTTATATGCAGATATAGTATCGTGCTTTTCTCTGTTTTGGTTTTGGTCCTGCCATTGACCATAGGCCAGTGGCTTTTTTGAGACATTTTGATTTAATATTGAGGTGGATGAGGACAGGAGGGTTGGTCTGTGTACCAGACGGTACCGCCCACCACCCATAGGAGGCGGGAGGAACCGGTTCAATTGATGCTAGTATTTATTTGGACCTGCTGTTGATATGACCAGCTCTGATGAAGGGAGCTTGACTCCCGAAACGCGTTAGCGGTCCCATCTACAAGGACATGTTCCATTCCATGTGTGGGGAATTCTTGTTATGTGATTTTTATCATTCTTCTTGTCTGTGAGTATGCATTTGGCATTTTATTAAAATATTTTATGGTGACCACGGGTAATGCACTAGGTGTTTGCGCCTCCTTTTTCTTTTCTTTCATGTACTAATAGGGAAAGACCTAAATACCCTCCAAGCAGTCAACATCAGGTGGGAACTGATTATTTGGATCTGCTAGGAGACACCAACTTGTGAGCACTGGAAGTACAACCCTCCACCCAGGGATCCACAGTGCCACCAGCAGGTGATTAAGGTCCTAAAACTCTCTCTGGGCCTAAGCTCAGAGGGCTTACTACTCTTCAGGTTACAAACCTACATGCTGTAGGTCAGGGGTAGTTGGCTCCCTTCCACCTTCTTCCCAGGACCCTACCCACATCAAATTATCATGGACACGGTATTCTACCCACTAGCATCTCCCAGGGGAGTGGTCTCCCTAAAAAGGGAAACTAACACTTGCTTACACACATTCTGTCATGTTGCTAGGATGTTAAAACTATAGGACACTCACTCCCAACATTACAGGAGTTGTACTATCAGCTTCCACTTTCCTGTTGTAGCAGTAGGTGTGATTAGGAATGACTGTGCAGTCCAATAGGCACCAGAGCTTGCCTAGGGTAGTGCACTCACTAATCTAATAGACCTGGCTAGATGCACCCCATCTCTTCCTGTGCACTACCAGTCTGTGTAAGGACATTTGTGATGGAGGATATGGTCATTATTCATCTATACTAGTACAAAGCACTGGACAGAAGAGTGGGAAATGCCTAAAGGAGAAAACAAATATTAGGGCATTTGCAAGGGAAATTCACCTAAAATTACTGTAAGAATAATTACAATGCTAAATGAGACACAAATACTGTATGTAAAAGTTTCATTGCACATTAAAGCAAGCTCTTTTGGTGATACCTTTGGACATCTCGTTTCACATAGATCAAAAGGGGAAAGAAACAGTTCAATCAGTCATAAAGATGTTGATTGACTGGAACATGATGAAGGAGGTCTGTATTGGTGGTAAAATTTCCATACTCTCTTTTTTTATAATGGCAGTTGCCTACACTACTATGACAGTAACCACAGCTAACAGTGAGCCCTCTGCCCTTTAGCAGTCAAATTGAATAAACAATTGGAAAAACAACATGATTTCTTCTGCTCCATGAGTTTAAAAAAATCTCAACATGCTGTCTGATGAGTTACCCAAACAAACCACAAAATCAGCATTTGGTATAGACACGTCTCCTATGTTTTAGGATGCATTTAGTTGTAGACAGACACAAAGGCTCTTTTGAGTGAAATGCAATAGCTTCTGGCTTTTTTTCTTTTATAATAATGCAGAAGTACCTGTTTGCATTGCAGAAATGAACAATATACCAAATATGCTTCTAATGCGTAATACAATACGTACATTAAAGTCCAATCCACATAAAACATTTCAAAAGCAAGTGGTGTCAAAATGTAACAAAGAGCTTTTTTCTGATAAACCTCAGTGCTGGAGACCATTTTCTTCTTGTCTTCTTCACTGTCACCACCTAAATGTCAGTATCATGCTTTATAGCACATTGACTATAGTTGAAACTCATAAACTTGCATTCATAGAAATAATACGTATATAGAACATCAAAGCAAACAGATGGCTAGGAGAGTACCTGGTATGAAATTAAAATGGTGTTTTACTAACTTGGTTTCAGTGGAAAAACTAAGTTTAAATTTATTAAATATAAAAATTAAACCCTTTGTGCATAAATGTATTATATATTGTGCATGTGATGCTTTGTTAGCTTATATGGAAAAATGAACTTTTTGAAGGCTGATTCAGCGATCTCAGCATTAACATTGCAAGAAGAATCCAGCCAGGATTAAAAACATGAAAAAAAATGAAGGCTGTGTGTGTTAGTACTACAAGCCTAAACACTTTCTTGAGTAGGTTTGTTTATTTCAAACAGTGCACCTAGAAAAAAAAAAGCAGAAATTACAAGGTTGCTCTTTAATACCTAAATCCAGCCATTCTTTTCGTTTTTTTTTTTTTTATACTTAAAGCGGAGTTCCACCCAGGATTTGTTTTTTTTTTTTTTAATACCCCCGGGACAGTCAGGGCTAGTGCATTCCACAATGGCTAGCCTCTGATCTGTCCCGGGTTGCACTTACCTGCAAGACGAAATACTTACCTTGCAAACGTCTTGTCCAGCGCTGCCATCTCAGATGTGGGCAGCTTGAAGCCAGCGCGTCCTCTTCGGCGTCTTCTTCCGCCTTCTGTGGTCCCACGATGCTCTGCGCCGGCCCCGACGTCACTTCCGGGTCGCGCGCGTCACCCCTCCACAGCTTCTGGGCATGCCCAGAAGCTGTTTAGAAGGGGATGACGCGCGCGACCCGGAACTGACGTCGGGGCCGGTGCAGGCGCAATGATTCCTGGGAGCTATGACGTTCAGCTCCCAGGAATCATTGCAGAGCCAGGAAGTGACGACGGGCCGCGGCCGAGGAAGGAGGAAGAAGGAAGTAAGGTAAGTATATTTTCTTCGCTACGAGGTAAGTAAAAAAAAAAAAAATATGCGATTATCCATTTATTTTTCAGGTGACCCGGAGCGAGAAGATGAAGGTAAGTATAAAAATAGGGTGGAACTCCACTTTAACAAAGAAAAGTAGTGCTTAAATAGCAGTAAATCACATCATATGCCCTATAAAAACTTGAACAAATAAAATAAATATAAAGTATTTATAATACTGTGCAGAAATCCTTATCTACTGTGCTTGTGCAAAAAGCAGAATATATAGTGCAACAAAATATTCAATAACACAGAAGTCCACACAATATAAAAGTTTGTAAACTCCACAATCCAAGTGCTCCATTTGAAACAAAAAAACCCTCTTGTGCTCCAGTGGCAGTGCTCCTTACAGTGACTCACTCACCAGATAATGTTAGACAATGTGATTCACTAGTTTCTGAGCGCTGAGTTTCTTTGTTAAATATTTTAATTCGTGCTTTCGGGGTTCGCTTTTGAGCAGCTGATGAGGTTTTAGAGAGTATAAGGATAAGGGAAACGCAGGTATCCTTTTGTAAATGTATTTCTTTTATTTTTAGATACAATGCAAAGAGGTAAAATTACTGTCAGATTTTATTTGTGACAGACTTCATTGGGTATATTTTCTCTCACTTCCTGTCCCTGTGACATCAAGAACACAAAGTGGAGGTGTCAGGGCCTGGATTTGATTCCGGGACTCTCTACTGGCAGTAACTCTTTTTGCTGAGCCACCTGGAATACGGAACAGTTTTCTGAATAATTCCATGAATGATCTTACCTTGAACCTTGAACCCTGTGCTCCTCCCATAAATTCTGATTTAGGCCATGTCTCTATTCTTCCTGTTTCCAGATTATTGTGATCCCTCCAGCCAATATCTAGCTGCTGTCACTCCTGCTGCCATTCGTAACACTACAGACCCTTGGCTTGTTCCTTGACTATGCTTCTGCTTGATCCCAACCTGCAACCTTTCATTACTGACCTTTGGATCATTTACTGACTATGCTTTCTGCTTATCCCTACATGCTATATCTGCTACTGAACCCTGGCTTGCTCACCCCTGGGTGGGGAAATTTTGAGGACCTAGAACACATTACATTTTCTATTCTCTTACTCAAGCAGAGGGGAGCTTTGGAAACCTTTGGGCACTCCCCTCTTATACAGAGCAGCAGGTCATGTGTAACATAAAAAGGGTATACTTAATTTCCCTTTAGGTTTATAGTAATGAATTTAAATTTTGTTGGAAAAATATAGGTGATATTAACAATTTGTATATATTTAAAAAATAACAATGGTGTTTAATTAACAAATATAACCACTGGGCACAAATCTTTTTGAATCTGTAGGTGTTGACATTATCCATGTACCTCTTTTAAGTACCTTCTTTGTTTTTCCTCTTTCCTCTGATAGCATAAGATTTAGCTTATAGCTATGCCTCTCCAACATCAGTGCCTGACCTCACAAATACACTTATGGAAGAATAGTCAAACATTCCCATAGACTCACTCCTAAACCTTGTGGACAGCCTTCCTAGAAAAGTTGAAGTTTATAGTTCCAAAGGGTGAGCCAACTCAATATTGAACCCTACGGACTAAGACTGGGATGCCATTATAGTTCATGTGCGTGTAATGCAGGTGTCCCAATACTTTTGACAATATAGTGTACATACAAATCTTTGGACCTGGAATTCAGCTTAAACTTGCATTGACTCATTGCCAGGTTTACCTAGGACCAGTAAGGTACAAAGTGGTTATTTTTTTTTTTTTTTTTTAGTTTCAATAATCTTTATTGAATGAAAAAAGGTTTACAATATGATACAATTGCAGAGCATAGGTTGGTAAGTGATAACAACATGTAACAGAACTAGTAGTGAACAAAGGAACATGACTGCTACATAAAAGTCCTGAAGCATGAACTAGAGTCTTATACAGAGACGAGAGACCCCTCTTTCCGGGCACCCCAGGGGGATCAAACTGCACCCGGAGGAGGGGCGTCTCCTACAACAAAACTATAAGAACAGCATATATATAGTTCCCGGGACAATGTCCCTGCTATTCATGCAAGGGGGGGGGAGGGGGAGAGGCACACAATGGGAAAGGGGGGGAAACATTTAGGTGGAAAGCACAAGAGGGAAGGGCATACAGGTCTTTGGCATCTAATTCGAGTCAAGAGTATTTATCAGATCTTAACGGTACATTTGCTGTGTGATAACCAAGTGTCCCATTTTCTGTGAAATTAATGCATGTTAAAGTGAGTGCGCGCCAGAATGAATTCCAGTTCGCACTGTTGGTTCAGAGTGAGAATGGTATCAGTCAGGGAAGGGGATTCTAATGATTTCCAGAGCCTCGTGATAGTGAGTTTTGCTGCCAGGAGAAGGTGTATGATTATAAACCTATATTTCGGTGCGAGGGTATGGATGTGCAGGTGTAGAAGAGCCAAGGCAGGTTCGGGGGGTACAGGTCGAGCGCACATGTCTGTTATCAATGAGAATATTTGGTTCCAGAAGGACCTGAGTGAGACACAGGACCAAAGTGTGTGATATAGGGTGCCTTTTTCCCCACAAAGCCGCCAACAGGTATTCGGAAGAGAGGGATAGATCTTTGAGAGTTTAAACAGAGTGAGGTACCAGAGGTGTATCGTCTTTAGGCATTGTTCCCAGTGGTTGGTACATTTTGTGGTGGAGCATGTGTAGGAAAATGCTTTCATCCAGGTTGAGTCTTGAAAGGTCGTCTGCAATGTACCTTCCCATTTAGCCATCGTGGTGGTTTTATCCGGGGAGTTGTGTTGAGAACTTATCCGGTAAAACAGAGTAATGCCTTTATATTTATTGTTGGAAACCTGGAAGAGCTGTTTGATCGCAGTAGGAAGTATCAGATGTGTGGGTAGGGAATGGGCGCGGAGGAAGGATCGGATTTGTAGGTAGGTGTGGAAAGTTTTGGGAGGAAGGTCGAATTTTCTAACTAAGTCGGCAAAGGAGAATACCAAATGACCCTTATAGATGTCATGTAAATAGACCTCTGTGCAGGGGGAATTTCTGGGCTTCCAAAGCCTGAGGTCCAGGTTGGGGATGAAGTGGGTCAGGAGAGTATATGGCAGTGAAATCCGGTGTCCTGGGTCTCCCGGAGGCGACTGCAGGGGTAGTGCTGACCATTCTTTAAAGGACGCTTGTATAGGTGGAGAAGGATTTGGAGGGGGTTTTGCTCCCAATCTGACAGCTAGTAGGGCGAGTTGCAGGTTTTTGTGGGGGATCAGGCTAGCCTCAACCTCTGTTCATATTTACAAAGTGGTTATTTTCTTTTCAAACTCTACCAATACATTGACAGTTTTAGTGAAACTCGTGCTGACAATTGCTGCTTCACGTCATCTTGGTCATTCATACCCAGTGTTATTTGGAGTCTGTCACTTGTACCTGAGAGTTAGAGGTGAGTTTCTAATTTTTTCCATTTGTGCAGTGTGACAGTTAACCAGTATAAATGCAAACAGATGCTGCAAATATATATATACGTATACCTGTCATCTGAATTATTTAGCAAACTTCACGGTGCAAAATAAGCTATATTGATTTTGCTTGTGGCAAACAAAATCCTTGGTTGCCAATATAAAAATCTAAGACTATATGAATTGGACGTCTCAAGGCTGCGTACAATGCTACTAGTCAAAGAATAAAAGAAAAAAAAAATATTATTCAGTTTCTGTCTTTTTGGAAAGTATCCAAAATGACATTTTCTTCTTTGTTAGTTTTGGCTGGATTGGACGAGAGGGGAAACATCTCTACTCTATTTCTGATGGGCTTTCTAGTTTGTTTTATTAAAATGTTGAAACATGGGCGCATTGTCAACGTGATTTTATAATGGAAAACCTGGGTGGGGTCAATAAGGTTGTACAGTGAAGAAACTTATTAACAAGACAGATAAAGCAGGATCTTATTGTAACTTGGTGAAAAAAGTATTTTGAGGCCATATATCTTAGCATAAGCTCTTTAGTCAGCTCCTAAATTCACACAAAATCAAAGGTTAACCTTCTGGGAGGTATTTGGCTGTACTGTTACCATCTAAAGTTGTATTTGTTAACATCAAAATCATTCCCTCAAGGCTTGGAATAAAAACAGTTTTCATTGGCCAGAGACTTGCAAGGTCTTCAAGAACTTGAAGTCAACTTTCAAGCGAGGTTCCAAACGAGTGTAAATGAGGTGTCAGTATCATAATTAGAATGAATGTGACCACCCTCATCACATTAGGAAAATATTAAACATAATGCATTGCTTTTCCTTATCTGACATTGTAACTCCAGAGGCAAAGCCAAGTAGCTATTCTGGTCAAGGGGAAACATGGTGTTATTCCTTCATCAACCCACATGATGTATAAACAAACCAGACCACAAAAGCTAATGATATCATGCACAAAACTATTTCAAAACATATCATACGATTTAAGAAAAACAAAATCTGGCATAGACACAATTTCTTGTATCATTTTATGCTGTCACAATTATTCGATTTGGAAGATATTTTTTTTGATGAAGACTTTTCTGGAGAATAGGAAATTCAAGAAGCTGAATTACTCAGTAAGTAGTGTAGGCATATTATAGAATATTATTATTAATATTATTATCAACATTGCTTTGATAGTTGTTGAATACTCATAGTCAAAGTGTAATATTTGTTAAAAATGTGTTTTAGTAATTTTTTTTTCATTAAGGTGTTTATTAAATCATATGAAATTTTAAAATAGATAAAGAGTCACATAGAAAATCCAATCCAATCCAAATTTTTGTAATAGTGAAAACAGTCAGAATGGACCAACATGTTCAAAGGTTAAGATGAACAAACTTGTGGTCATAGTTGACATATCACATAACCAGTAATCTATTTTTACACTTTGTTTACCTAACAAAACCAATAGGCAACCATCTATTAAACATGTAATATTTATAACTGAAAAAATTACTAGTGTCTTCATAAATGTGTTTACCTAGGGCAAAATAGGAAAAGGAAAAGTAAAGTCAGCTGAGAGAAGAAGGAAAGAAAGGGTAGAAAGTCTATGCGCAACATATTCAAGGCATGTTCAGGTTGATGAATGCTTGTGAGTACCTAAAGGTGAGCCACGGGGACCAAGTCTTAATGAATTGGTTTACTTTATCGTTAGAGTGGGCCAAAGTTTCTTCCATGTCACATATAACGGAAACATTATGAAGCCAGTACCTCACAGAGGGTGCACGTGAGGATTTCCAATGCATGGGTATAAGGGACTTAGCTGCATTTAGAAGATGTTATATTAGAGAATTTTTGTAGGTCTTAAGAGGAATATCTGTGACATGGAGTAAACACAATTCAGCTCAACAGTGAGATTCATATCTGTGCCCACAATAGACCTGATCAACTCCCCAACTTTGTTCTAGAAGGGGATAATCATTGGACATTGCCACCAGATATGAAGCATAGAGCCCTCACCCATTTTACATCTCCAACATCTGTCAGAAGCCTGTGAGTACCATTTGTGTAATTTCACTGGGGTGAAGTACCAATGAGTCAGAAGTTTGTACGCAGTTTCTGTGTTTTTGTACTCAGAGAGCATTTATGGGATAGTATACAAGCTGTCTTCCATTATTTCTCTGATAGTTCTGTGTTTAATACTTGTGACCATCTTGCTCTGTGCTTTTCCATGTTTGGCCTGGGAGCCCCCTGAAGCAACATGTAAGACCTAGAAGGTGCCCTAGTCGCACTTTTCAGCCCTCAGGCAGACCGATTACAGCTCAGTCATTTGTCTCGTAAAGTGAGGCTTACAATGTCTGTTGGATACGTAACTTCTAATTTGAAAATATGTCCAGAAAGGCAAGTGTGAGAGGTGAAAAACCTGTTTTATATTTCAATATTTTTATTACATTTTTTCATATAAAACAGAAAAATAAACAATATCTGTTATCCAAGGATACATGTTGAGTTTAGCCATATAGATTGGTACATATGAATATACTTAATTACAAATAGTAGAGTCATGACATCGGCTCCAACTCTGGTCTGTAATATAGCAGACCTATCCTAACCCTCCAGACACCCCAACTGGGGACATCCTGTGTCACTGAGGTGGACAGGCCTGCTGATCATTAATGATATACACCAATTTAAGTGAGCAATAAACTTCCATTTGCTTCCTGAAGCCTCAGGTCACATTCCCTCCTGTTATTTCTGTATGAGTATCATATACATTTTAACAACAAGTTACACAGAGGTAGCTGAACAAGTTATCGGATAAACAGAACAATAACAAAACAACAAAACCAGTCAGAGTCAGATTAGAAATGTTTGTGCCCGCTTTAGGTCATGTATAGCATAGTAAATGCATGTTAATTGGTTTCCCACAAGGTTAACAAGGTTTGTCAGAAATTAAGTTCCTCCGAGTACCATCTACTCCATGGTGCCCAGTACTCTGAGATTGTCTCGTGTTTCCCATTTGAGAATGAGAATAAAATTTCATAGGTACCATGTGTATGGGTAGTTTGAATCACCTCTAGTATCTCTGGTACTCTCAATTGTTTCCAGTGTCTGAATAGAGATAGTCATGCTTCCAGTAATATATGTGAAATCACTACTATGAGATGCAGGGATTCGGTTGAGATCTAGTGATAAGGTCCCCATTCCTAGGGTCAGGTTCAGGTCAAGACCTATAAGTGTATTGATCAGATTTTCAGGACAAGATGAGCGAATATTCAACATCTTTTAACTCCTTAGTGGATGCTCATAATGAACAAAGTGACAATATATCCTGGCTTGAAGCAAAAGTAGCAGATCTGGAAGATCGCTCTAGACGTAACAACTTAAAAAACCATGGCATTCCAGAATCAGTTCTGCCTACACAACTGCTGCACTAGGTTCGGAAACTTTTCTTAACCATTCTACCATCCTTATCAGCAGCCGATCTAACCATCAATCAAATTCATAGGCTACCACGACCATCTTATATATTGACCAATACACCTGGAGACGTTCTTCTCCGCATCCACCTCTATCAAGTCAAAGAATCCATAATGGTGGCTGCCAGGCTCTCAGACCTACTCCCAGAACAGGTCAAAAAACTACAATTTCTACTGGAATTCCTGCCCCCTTACTGGTGACATATTAAGGATCAACACGAAAGATTAATACATCCTCCATCTCCTCTGGGAGGCAAATATACTTCCGGACATCTTCCCATGCTGTGCAAGTCCCCTCCACCTCAATCCCACATTTGAAACCTGAATGGAAAAAGGTCCAAAGAAATCGTACTAAAAAAAACTCCAAGCAGGGAGCTACAACATCTACATCTTCCAGTTACGACCTATCCCCTGGTCTCACAGGAAGTACCGATCACCGTACTTCGTTACCCTTCTCCACCCTTGCAGTACACACTGCTCTTGATTCCAGTTTGGAATCAACCCTTTTTACAATGTTATCAATCTCCTTTTTTCTCCTTTTCCGTTTCTTTTTTGTTTATCCTTTTCCTTCAGTTACCATATCTGTCCATGGTGGGGACATACAACTTCCTGGTTATCATGGTCCTCTCTCCAAACAAGCATCCCTTCTGAACTTCATGGACATCAATTCGTGGCCACAACTCTATCTCTACTTTGGGAAAATGAATACAGCTCAACGATTACTAATCAATGGATGTGGAACATACTCACCCGTTAGGGATATACATCGCTCCCACTCCCATGTAAAGATATATGACATCATGAACTCCAACTCTCCACCCTGACGACCCTCAGCTATTTCTCAATTATTGCCAGAGGTTTGAATCTTCCAGTCAAATGATAGTCTATGTGGAAGGAGGCTGTAGAGATGAAAGCAGATATTCTGGCAGTCCAAGAGACTCATTTCTACAAGGAACATTCACCCAAATGTTGACACAAGAATTTTCTTCATATCTTCTTATCGTCGATGGTGGCCAAGAAAATAGGGTTTCTTCTCGCTATCAGAGACTCGGTATCCTTTTCTTTAAAACATTTCAGATGTGATCCCAATGGTCGTTTTATAATTTTGCAATGTTTTCTTAACAACAAACCCTATACCTTGGTATCCTTATATGCACCCAATACACACCAACTGAAATTACTTAGTAAACTACTCGCACATGTTTCAAAATTACATTTTGGCAATCTAGTGGTATGTGGGGATTTATCATTTAGTTGCCAATCCTGCTTTAGATTCATCCACCATGACAAGACATAGGGGCCCCTCATTAGACAAACTATTACATAAAGAGGACATGTACGATGTTTGGCGTTGCCAACGTGCCAACGAAAGAGATTTTTCACTCTCCCAGACATAACACTTACTCTCGCATTGACATGTTTATTGTAGACAAAAGGACGTTGCAACAAATATCCTCGTCCTCCATCTCTAACATCACCTGGTCGGACCACACTAGTATATCCATTATTATCTCTGATGGAACTCCCTGTGCTCAAAACCACATATGGCGCTGTAGTTCATTCATTGTGCAGTCCCCGGAACACCAAAAACGAATAAGCCAACATCTCCAAAACTTTTTCCAGGAGAACAACAATCAAGAAGTGGATGTCACAACCTTGTGGAATGCCCACAAAGCCATTATTAGAGGAATCCTAATACAAATAGGCTCTAGATGTAAGAGATGATTTCAATCCCAACTAGACAAGCTATTAGCTGACATCCACTCCTTAGATTCCCAAAACAAGCAAGCTCCCTCAGACAGCATAGCTCTGTGGAAGGCAAGTAATGAACTTAGGGAACTTCTCAATGAATTATATGCCCGTAAAACCCACTCCTTGAAGCTCAAATTTTATGTGCAATATAACAAACCCACCAAATTTCTAGCCAGTAGAATTAAGAACCACATAGCCAAATCAAGACTCCCATTTCTATCGCACCCGTTTACAAATGAAAAATGTAGCAACCCTAAAGAGATTGCTGACATGTTTGTGGACTATTATAATTCTCTGTACAACCTAAAGGAAGACAAGGATACCCATCAACCTTCCGAAGACGCTATACAAGAATTCCTAACACAGCTACATCTGCCAAAACTCACTGAGCACCAATTAGAAACACTAAATATTCCCTTTACCATAAGTGAAATGTCCAAGATTATGGACTCCCTACCTAATCCCCTGGACCTGATGGATTTATAAATGAACATTACAAAACTTTCAAATCTTCTTTGGTTCCCCACATGTTAAATATGTTTCAATCAATAATATCCAAAGAAGCTTTCCCTACAGAGATGCTACAGGCCTATGTAGTTACCCTCCCAAAACCTGGCAAACAACCCACCACTCCAGCTAACTTTCATCCCATCTCCCTATTAAATACAGATGTAAAAATACATGCCAAAATTCTGGCCAAGAGACTATTTGATATCATCCCTTGTCTGGTATAATTGGACTAGATGGGGTTTACCAAGGGTAGGCAAGCACCAGATGCTACCAGGAGACTAATAAATATCCATACTACTCTCAATTGAAAAGGCGTTCGACGGAATACATTGGTGCTAAATGCACTTGGTATTAGAAAAATTTGGTTTCAGTGGTGCAATGCTATCTTCCATTCTAGCTCTTTACTCAGTCCCTTCTGTTCAAGTATACACTTCAGGCCTTTCAGCTAAGCAATTCCACATATCTAATGGAACACACCAGGGATGCCCCTTGTCCCCTTCCACATTTAATCTCATGATTAAACCCCCTGGCAGAGGTGATCCGTTCTAACCTCCTCATCTCAGGCTTTCGTCTTCAAGCAAGATCACAAGTAATAAATCTCTTTGCAGATGATGTGGTCCTCATGCTCACTAATCCTCTCACCTCACTACCAACAGTCCAACAGGTGCTATCAAATTTTAGCAAATTATCATATTACAAAGTTAACTACAGTAAATCATTGATCCTAGACTTAGGAATACACAAATTGACTCGTCAGCATCTAATGACACGCTTGCCATTTTCTTGTATACCCTACAGTATACCTAGGTACGATTATCACCCTATCATTATCCTCACTGGCAGAGTCGAACTTTAAAGTCCTCTTGGAAGACATAAGAGTTGAACTGCAGTGCATAGCTACATTTGATCTTTCCTGGACAGGTAGAATAGCCACATATAAAATGATAATACTCCCGAAGATCCTGTATCTTTTTCAAGCTCTCCCAATTCCTCTTAAAACTATCAATTTTGACCAAACTCAACCAACTACTAAAGAACTTCGTCTGGCAAAAACCCCCGGGCTAGGTGCTCCCACACACACCTCATAAGACATAGAAAGATAGGTGGAATAGGGCTGGTGGACCTGAAGGACTACTACCTAGCCACGCTCCTATCCCATATTAGACATTGGTTTCATACAAAACAAACCACTCCATGGATGGAAATAGAGGAAGTAATGCTCGGAACGCATGACCCCCTCCTAATCCTCCTGGCTGATATTTGGAAACCCCTCACACTACATTAATTGCCCCCCACAGCTAACACCACTCTGTTGCCGTGGTCAACCAAAAATCTCACTTCGCCCACATGCACACCGTATGACTCCCTTTACAGATACTAGAGGTACTGATTCCATACCTAAAGATCCAACATTGGAATGAACTAGGACTCTCTTGGGTTGATGACCTATATGATAAAAATTTGCTAAAAACGGGGAGCCAGATCCAATCGGAGTGCAATTACCAATTTACATTAGTTCGCATCTTGAATTTCCTATCTAAGAATCCTCCACCCATAGCCTCCTATCCAATACACATTTGGCAATACTTCACCTCAGATACCACACAAACCAAAGGTATATCTATGTTTTACAATGAGCTCCAACACAAATTACTATTCACAAATACTCCTCCTATAGTGAAATGGGAGGAAACCTACAAGAGTTGTTCTCAAACTCTCAATGGCTATCCTCATTTAAAAGCATCTAAAAATATTCCAAATGTGCCAATCATTGGGAAATACACCAGAAACTGCTCACTAGATGGTATCTAACCCTGTATCAACTAACGAAATTTTATGCATCCACCTCTCCATTGTGTTGGAGAAACTGTGGAAAGGTTGGTAACTTGATTCATATATTCTGGGCATGCAAACATCGCACCAGTTTTTTGAGATCAACCTTTAAACTTATTTCCTCATTAATCGGTATCTTTATAGACCCCAAACCTGCTTTGGCAATCCTAAATCTACAAATTGACAGTATCCTGGCCCCTTTTCCATGCTATGGTGATAGACATTCTTACGATAGCAAGGACTGTCATTGCCAAAAACTGGAAAGCAAATCATGCCCCAAATACCTCAGAAGATATTACCTTAGTGAAATCAAACTTCTCGTTTGAACAAGCCCTTGCTTTTAAATCAGGTTGAGGAGCTTCCTTTGAGGCAGATTGGAAACATGGATTGAATGGTGCTGTTTGTCTCGGTGAGACTCTAAGACCTAAAAGTGTTAATAAGTTCTGCTACCACAAAAGATAAAAATGCTTTACTTGTTATGAACCCTTCATAATGTTTCATTCCAATTCTTGATGTGTTGCTCTCTTGCTATCTTGCTTCCATATTTCAGGCTTTAATCTGTTAACTACCTGTGAAGATATTTTAGGATTTGATAATCTTCATGTGTCAATCTTTATATTATTCTTTATCATCTTGTTATGTTATTATTTTATTTTATTGCATATGCTCTCCTTTTGTTTATTGTTTTTTTGTTAATCTGATTGAACATTATCATATGAGTGACCCTCATACTCTTGTATCTTGTCATTGAAAAAGTTCAATAAAAATGTATTGGAAAAAAAGAAATGAGGAGAAAGTGGTGCTCTAAGCTTGGAGGGAAATTCGGGTTACCTCTTAGAGGGGTGACAAGGATCCAATCAGACGAAAGATTGTACCTTTTCGTTAAGTAGTGAAATATTTCTAGCTTATTTCCTATAAGTGGGTGTTTTATAAGATCCGGGTACTGGTCCCAAGGGATCCAAGGTGAGAATTGTAGGTTTATCGGGCAAAGGACGGATTCCACAAAAACCCAATCTTTGGAATTACTGTGACAGTGCCAATCTATTGACCTCATAATGTGAGAAGCGTGATAGTAGGTTCTGAAATCCGGAAGGCCCATACCTCCTGCCTCTTTAGGTGAGGTTAGTAAATTAAAAGTAATTCTGGGAGTTCTGTGTGCCTGAATAAATTTAAGTTGGATGGATCGGAGGGCCAGGAAGAAACTTTGTGGTATCTTAATTGGCAGGGTACGAAGATGATACAAGACCTTTGGCAGAACCGTCATTTTAATAATGGCAGCTCGACCGAACCAGGAAAAATTCTTGAAGTGCCAGTACCTCAGATCTCTTTCAATACTTTTAAGTAAAGGTGGGAAATTTTGTTTGTATGTCGAACGCAAGTTTGGCGTTAACCTTATCCCTAAATATTGAAGTGCGGGGGTGTCCCACTTAAATGGGCAATTTGCTTTGACCCTGTTCAGTTCATGTAGGGGTAAGTTGATATTCATGGCATCTGATTTTGAGCAATTTATTTTGAGGTTCAAAATATATCTATATTTGGAAAATTCTTGCAATAGGTTGGGAATCGAGGTGTGTGGGTTGGTCAGAAAGAATAGTAAATCATCTGCATAAGCAGCGATCTTGAATTCTCTCTTTGAAACTTTAAACCCAGATATGTCTGGATTAGCATTGACTGTTCTGATGAAAGGCCCCAAGGAGAGTATGAATAGTAGAGATGAGAGTAGGCATCCTTCTCTAGTACCATTAGAGACAACCATTTTCTCTGATAGGGATCCATTCATTTTAAGTTTGGCTGAGGGATTTTTATAGAGGGCAGCGATCCATGTTTGCATGTGTTGGCCCAGACCCAAAAATTTACACGTCTCTATCATAAAGTCCCACACCACGCGGTCAAAGGCCTTTTCCATGTCCGTGGACAGGAGAAGACCCTCCAAATTCTTCACGGAAGCTGCATGTATCAGATTAAGGGACTTAGTGACATTATGTCTTGCCTCCCTACGCGACATGAAACCAGCTTGTTTAGGCCATATTATTTTGGGGAGCACAGATTTAAGCCTGGTAGCTAAGATTTTTGTTAGCAGTTTCACATCTAAGTTTAAAAGTGAAATAGGACGGTAGCTGGCACATTCCGTGGGGTCCTTATTCTGTTTGGGGATAATTGTGATGTGAGCCGAAAGAAAGTCAGGTGGTACATCTCTTGGCACTGACATTGAGTTGAAAGCTTTTTGTAGGGGGTTAGTTAATGTATTTTCATAAGTCTTGTAATAAATCAATGTAAACCCGTCTGGTCCCAGACTTTTACCCATTTTTAGGTCAGCGATAGTGTTATGGATTTCTTGTTTTTCTATGGGTTTGTCCAGAGATGCAACGTCTGCTTTGTTGAGGGTTGGGATATTACTGATAGTGAGGTAGTCGTGGATGATTTGCATTCTGCTCCCCAACATACCCTTTGGTTTGTGTTGTTTAGGAAGATTGTATAAGTTTGTGTAGTATCTATAAAAGTATCCGGCAATTTTATCCATTGTCACGTCTATTTTCCCAGTTTTGTTTTTGATGCCCGCTATGTTGTAAGTATTGTTTGCTTCGTTTAACGCTCTGGCTAAGAATCTACCTGTCTTATCACCCAATTGGTAGTAAATTTTCTTCTTGAAAAACAAGAATCATTTAGCTTTAGAGTCTAACAGTTGTAGGGATTTCCTAGTGTCCAGTAGCTCTTGTGCTGACTGCAAGGTTAGGGAGTGTTTATGAAGCGCCTCTAGTTTTCAAATTTTGTCAATTAGTCATGTAGTTTCTATTTCCTTTGTTTTTGTATGAGGAGCTTCCAATTTGATTAGTTCCCCTTTGATGTAGAACTTATAGGCTTCTCAAATCTTTAGAGGGTCTATATCTGGGGTTACGTTGTGTTAGAAAAACTCTGTAAGTGTTTTAGAAAGGTTAAGTAGCAGAAGGGGGTTTATCAGTAGGGCTGAATTCAGTCTCCAATTGGGGGATTTATGCATTGTGGGGGCAAAGTTGATTGTAATTGATATAGGAGCGTGATCTGACAGAAATTGGAATCCTATGTGTGCATCTGTAAGTTTAAGCCGGTCTCTTTGGGACATAAAGAGATAATCATTACCTGAGTATTTATCATGTGGGGTAAAGTAGAAGGTATAATCCTTTGCCTCTGGATTCACGAGTCTATCAACTATTGGGAGTGTAATAATTTGTTGATGGACTTGAGAATTTTGTAAGTGATACATGTTTTTCTCGAGGAGGTGTCAGCCAAGGGGTCAAAAGGAATATTAAAATCCCCACCCAGAATTATGCATCCGGATGCAAAGACTTCCAGATCCTTTATCATACATTTACAAAATGTCAAATGTGAGGTATTAGGGAAGTATACATTTGCTAGGGTGATGGGGATTCCATTATAAGCACCCTTAAGGAACACGTATCTCCCTTTTTGATTAATTAGTCAGTCTGTTAGGTCAAAGGTGGCCTCCCTACTCACTAACATAGTCACGCCCTTGGACTTAGAGGAAGCGTTGGTGGCATGATATGCTCTGGTCAAAAAGGAGTCTGTCAACCTGGGGGTCTGGCCCGTTTTGTAGTGTGTCTCCTGTAACAAGGCAAAATGCGGCCTACCTTTTTTTAAGCTCCCTCAAGAGAGTGGATCTTTTTTCGGGGGTATTCAGACCCTTCACATTATGCAAGATTACCATAGGAGTGAGGAATACGCCAATGGAGAAGCACAGAGCATTTGCTGGATGGGTCAACCCTGAAAGGAAATCTGCAACAGGCTGTTAGTATTTATGCATTCTATTGAAGGAATGTACTTTTACTGAGAAAAAGTAAGAAGGAACCAGAGATGAGATATGAAAATTAGGAAAGTGTGAAGGTAGAAAGAAGAAACAGTAAGAGGAGCAATTAAACGCTTCGAATAGACAACAGGCTATCTCAAGGCTCGTAATCAATGACCCAAGGTGGGCTACGAATGCCCACCTGGGTGACTCCGGTAGGGGTATGGGTGGTGTCGGCTGGAATAAATGTGTCTAAAGACTACTTGTGTGTAAGGCAACTTATATGATTAAAAAGGAGTGGGTGGATCTCAGCAACTCAGCAATGTTATTAAGGAAAGGAGGGGAAAAGGAGAAATAAAAAAATTATATACTCTTTCCTTTTTCTGACAAGATTATCCTGCAGGAACCCTTAAAGCAAAAAAGGAAGCGGAAAGTGGAAAAAAAGACAGACTAAATGTTATTGTTGTAATAAAAGGTAACTGGGTCCAGATTGCTTTTAAAAAGGGACAGTCACAATGAACTAAGATGAAATTAGTCAGTACCTAAAATGGAGGGTACTTCCTTAGGCGTTCCTGTGCTGGAGCCATCCGTTCTGGAATGCTTCAGTTTCTTTATGTGTCTATTCTCTAGGCTGGCAAGAGGAGATTGTGGTGGACTTCTCTCCAGAGGTGAAAGGAGAAATTCATGGTACCAATCTGGTATATCAATCAGTGGTATCTGTAGTGCATCGCAGAAGTCAGGCAGGTCAGCTGGGTTGCATAGAAGGTGGTTCTTCTTGTGGTTAACCATGAAGGCAGAAGGAAATCTCCAAGAGTATCTCAGGTCCTTTTCCCTTAATTTATCCGGAAGGGAGCACAGTGCTCTACGGATTTTCAGAGTGGTCTGCAATAGGTCATGGAAAAGCATAATGTTTGCTCCATTAAAAATAATTTGATCATTGCTTCTCGCTGTAAGCATTATTTCTTCCTTCAGTGGGAAGCTTTGAAGGCAACATATGATTTCTCGAGGGGGTGCGGTGTCAGGGCCCCTAGTCCGCAAAGCTCTATTAGCGCGCACAAAGTATATGTGCAAATCCTCAGGCCTTTCTAGAAGGCTGTTGTAAACTCTCTGTAAGACTGGGATAATTTGGTCTTTCTCCACAGATTCAGGAATTCCCCTTACTCCAATATTATTCCTCCTACCTCTGTTATCCAAATCCTCTAAATGACAGTTCATTTCAATAAAATGAAGCGAATGTGAGTCAGTAACTCTCTCCAGTCTAGATATAGCTTTGTCCCTGTGCTTACTCGCCGTTTCAATGGAATCCAACTTCTCGGTAAGGACCAACAGGTTGATTTTAAGGTCGGTTATGGCTGCAGAGAAGGTCGCTTTAATATCCATTGCAAACCCTGACATGTCAGCGTAGGTAAGTGGATCGGAGGTACGGTTGCCCCTACCTGCCTCTTCTGTAGCTGACAATGACTCCTCACTGACGACCTCTTCGTGGCGGATCAGCGCCATCTTGCCTCCCGTCGCATTGCCACGTATAACGGATTGGTTTTTGAAAAGATCCAAAATGTTTCGAGCAGAGGAGGTTGCTGAGTTGCGGCGGGATCTTGCTTGTGGTGTTCTGTGGGTTAGTCTGTCCATTTCTGGAGCCTGGGTCACAGGGTAATGAGCCAAGAGCCGAGAGATCTCAGGAGCTCCTCTAATGTGCTGCCAATCCAGCCGCATGCCAAGCCACGCCCCTCGTGTTTTAGTAATTTATGGATAAAATTTAATGTGTCTATCTATGATTCATTAAAGTTGTGTTTAAACACTGCCATTGGGTTTACTGATAAGGATGAGTGAAAACTGACAGATTTATTTAATGAAATATCTGAATTTTTGGAAGTAAATAAGAAATACGAAATTAATTTTTAAGGGTGTAATGAGTTTCCAATGGCTTCCTATGATCACAGAAGCTCTTTCTACCTATTTAAGACCTGTTCTTGTGTCAAAGACAGAGAGATGGAAGAACAATGTTCTAACTGAGGTGAAAGGCTGAAACTACCCTACAAAGGAAGGAGGCTCTGGGTCTCAATACCACCTTATCTTTGAGTATGACAAGAAAGAGTTTGTTAGAAGACAATGCTGCCAGCTCAGACCCCCTCCCCCCCCCCCCTTTGCAAAGGTGCTAGTGACAAGGAAAGCAACCTTGTAAGTAAGGATAGAAACAGGATTATCTTTAATTAAATGGCAGTCTTTGAAGTGCCAACAGAACCAATAATCAAATCCCAGGAAGTCACTGGTAGTTTCAGAGCAGAAGCTATTTGACAGACACCCTATACAGAAGTCTAAAATGGGGGTTAGCAGTCATTAAGAGAAGATCACACAGGTTAAAATTTGCTTCTAAAGTCCAAATGTTTATTAGGCCTAATTCCAAAAGGTAACTGCTTCAATCTCACACAGAATCTTCTCTTTGTCTGTAGAGTCCAAGTCTGGGAGCAGAGCGTTTAAAGTTTTACTTGGAAAAGAAAAACTCTGGCTTGAGTCATATCTAGGATTAGACCCAGATACTCCAAGTTATTATTTAAGACTCACCCACCTCACTTCCTGCTCAGTGACTATTAGGCTACATTCACACCTGAGCGTAGCGTTTTCGCGCGTTTTTTTACCGCAATTTTTACCGCGGTTTTACTGTGATTTACAGGCGTTTTTACAGGCGTATTTTGTGCAGGCGGTTTTAGATTGAATAGAGACCAATGGAAAACGCCTGTTATCTGCCTAAAAAGAAGCTCATGTACTTTTTTGAGCGTTGGGCGTTTTGCTCACAGCGTCAAAACGCTCAGATGTGAACAGGGGCCATTGAAATGAATAGGATTTTTCTTGTTGGGCGTTTTGAGAGCTGATCCTAGAGCAGAAAAACTCCCCAAAAACGCCTCAAAACGCCTACATGTGAACGGAGCCCTACTCCTCTTTGCAAATCCACTGGATTCTGCTCATCTAGCTAATAAAATGTAAAATACTAACAAAAATAACAAAAGCCTTCTAAAACTCTGTCTAAGCTACATCATCAACCACATTTCAAAATATCAACCAAACCATCCTTTTTGCTCTCCCAAGACCTCTTGCTCTATGGCTCCCTTTTCACCTCCTCCCATGCACAGCTCCAAGATTTTCTTGAACATCTAATATCCCCTTGATCTCCTTACCCTAATCTGTTCAGTCACTGTGTTTTGTTTGGTATTTTGTGTTCAAACCTACTGTAGGCAGCAGCCTACAGGAGGTTTGAATCTCGTGTAGGCTGCTGCAGGAGGTTGTGCTCATTTTAAGTCACAGACTGGAGGGGGGTGACACAGCCTGTGACTGGCAGAAATCAGCCCACATCATGTTATTTCCATAAAATAAAAAAAAAATGATTTCAATTAAATATTTGTGTGACAGTTTCAAATAGTTTATTGATATTATTCATTTTGCACTCCTGTGACCCATTTTTAGCAGACAGGCTGAAGTCCGCTGACTGCTAACGTCACAGAGCCAGTCCATGCTCGGACAAGATTGCAACAATGGAGTTGGGATTCGCCCACATGCCTGGAACGTCACCGACGAGCCGCTGAGAGCCTGATCCAGCCGCTCCCGCCCCCTCCACGGTCCAGCAGTCCAGCTGACAGTCACCAGCTCTCTACTCACAGAGCCCTGAGAACCGAGCAATCAGTGGTGTTTAATTGCTCAGTTCTCAATGTTAGAGCCAGCGAGGGACGGATACAGCATTGGACTGATGCTGCATCCACCTAGGTAAGTATTAATCTGCAAAAAAATTATCATACATCTCTTTTAGGCAGCCCATTCAAACAGATAGACTGGCTTTGCAACAAAGCAAACATGCACTATTTTCGGCAATACAGTGCACCCCAATGCACAGTAGTTCATTAGTGCAATGCATGTGTGTTAAAGCTTTGTTGTCTTTGGGTGGCATTCAAAGTTTGTGGCACCGCGATGCGCTAAGGCACGCAACATACATCCATATATATATATATGAATTACAGCTCAGAATTGCGCCATTCAATTATTTGAATCCATGATATTATGGTTTACATATATTCACTCTATATATATATATATATATAGAGTGAATATATGTAAACCATTATATCATGGATTCAAATAATTGAATGGCGCAATTCTGAGCTGTAATTCATTAGATAAATGGACTTGGAAACATTAACTGTGGCTGTACTGTAGATGTACTCAATATAAGCTAATGTTTTACTGGTTGCAAAATCATTAGGCATCTCTTTACTAATAAAGTGCATGGTCAAACTGGCTTTTAGGGAAAATCCTATTGTGTGCTAATGTGTTACTCCAGCCAAAAATAACTTAGCTTTGGCTAGAGCAAGGAAGGATTAAAACCTATGTCATGTTTGTATTGGTGTCTATGCTCCCATTGGGGAGATTTTCTTGCACTTCCTGCCTCTAGAGGCACAACAAGAATTGAAACAAATTGAAAAAATATGTTTTGGTTGGTGTTATACTCCACTTTAAATTATTGGCATTTGCCAAGTACCCTCCTAGGTTCAAATTAGTGCTTTGGGTATTTTTTATGAATGTCTACAGTGTTTTGGGGACTAAAAGTAATACATATCAATGAAAAAAAGAAAGACAAAATGCATGTTGCTGGTACTCTTTTAGTGACAGTCTAAGAGAAGAATGTTGTTCCACTTCTTTTGAAGGTTCCAGCCACTCTCCCTGTGAGATCACTTCAGAATAAATTCTGCCATGTTCAGCTTTTGAAATTTTACAGCAGAGTGAGGGCTGTTTGATGGAATGGAGGGTGTAAGAGTAGGACATAAACATCCATTCCTGGTGGAATAGCAGATGGCAGATTATTGATCACATCTGTGACCTGCTAGGCACAGTGATGCAATCCAGCCTGTGTCTGGGCACATGCCGATTTGATTATGTAATACAGTCTTTTTCCTCTCCTGATGATGTATCATCTACTCTTATTAGTCACTTGACTCTGCTGGCCTCCTCATGCTCATTACCTTCAAACATAATATGCAGATCGTTTTCTACATGTCTTTTAATATACTGTATATTGGTACACAATGTATGAAAGGTAAATAAAGATGGACTGAATCACAAGAGGTTTTACAAATGCCTAAAGTATTTAAAAAAACAACACTTTTATTTAATTATTTAGATTGCGGTAGAAATTGTAAAAAAAAAAAAAACTAAACTTTTTTTTGTAAAATCTGAGCTTTCCTTTTACTTTGTATCCCATAATAAAGGTCATCTGGACAAATAGAGAGGGTACATTTCCCCAGAAGGGACAAAAAACAACAAAAACACCTGATCCGAGGTTTCAACACACACACACACACACACACTCTATTCAAAAGGTTAAAAAAAAGAAAAGTTTTTAGATATACGAGAGCGTGACACTTTAAATAATTAATGATAAGGTCCTATAACTGTAAAATCCAGTGGCACTCCAACTTTGGTTTGAATTGTACTCTGAATAATGATTGTTTGTTGATCAACTATAGATTTTTTTTGCATTCTACATATTTCTATATGTATATTATAAAAAAGCTATATGGTTTTTTTATTTGCTATATATGTGGTGGCTCAATAATAGGGGAAATCTGTCTATACTTCAAACTGTTGATTAAATGTCAGTAAGAATGGTAATAATACTGTGGCTCATGGAAGACAAATATAAACGCATAATTTCCATTGTAGCTAATATATTTTAAGAGGATGGAGTTTTGTGTAATCAGTGAAATAATTGTTTACATTGACTGACTTGTAGCAGATTAATCAAAGCTTTGCTGATTGGTTGCTACGGGTTATTGCACATGCGAGTTCATGTACTAGTGAATACCTCTCTTGTTGTTACTTGACAAATCAGCAAATCACCCCCACAAACCTCTAAGGATCACTGCAATATATTGAAGGTCGTTTTCTCATCGTAACAAAATGTAAACAAATTTTTAGTAAATGCACTTGCCAACATTAAAACTGTATGCTTGAGATAAACTATAGGAAATATATTTTTATGATGATAATGTGAGTTCCTATATAGCTTATTGTTCTATGTCACATAATATATTTCAGGATAGATTTCAGTTACCAGAGATAGCAGGGGATGAATTGGGTGGCATTTCTTGTCTGGATTACTGCTAGTTAACAATTTGAATAACTCCTTTTAAAGACTTGCAAACTGTTATATAATTGTGAGAATGTATTTGCCACTAGGCTACTGGGTGAGTTTTTGTTGACTCGTCTGTAAATTGAGAATGGTCTAATAAAACAAAGAATACATTTTACAAAGTAACAGAAAAAATATCTCACCCAGTCTTTTTAATTATCACTGATCATGTAAACCTTTATCTACTTAACTAATAACCACATTAGAACATTTATTTGGTCTCAAGGAGTGCAAGAGGACATGTGGCCTTAAGCTGCGTGGGGTTCTTCACTGTGAGGGCGATGAGAATGTGGAACGTTCTTCCACAATTGGTGGTAGCTGCGTGGAGTATGACTACTTTTAAAAGACTCTTGGACATGCATCTCACAGATCACAACATTCAGGGCTATGGGAAATGATCACGCCACTGACACACACACACACACCTGTACAGGTTGAACTGGATGGACTGTTGTCTTTATTCAACCTCAACTACTATGTAACTATATAACATTGCTCAGGCGATGATTGAACTGTGTAAAAGTTTCTAGTAGGTGATATCAAGTGCTTTTGACACTGGAAAGTCCCTTAGCAAGTGGGCTTCTATTTTCTATTTGGAACCAATCATATTCTCCATTTTATACTCACAGTGCAGTATAAGGAAATTTGATTGGTTACTTTGGGAAACACTGTTTGATAATTATTTCCTTATTTATGAAGCCTTTGGTAAAATAAAAAAATAAAACAAAAGACCTGCCAAAAAATGATAAGAAATGAGAAATGGACGGTGGGATAGCTTTATATGTAATGCAATTTGCTCTCCCGCTCCACACCCTATCTATATCAGCTGTACTTAATAAAATACCATACACCACACGTAAGTAAAAATGTTCTGAAAAACTACATCAGAAGTGCCAATAATATAACTAAAATGATTGGACACTGATAACTATGAACATTTAATCATTGGGATTATTATTACTGTTTTAAAGTCTTTTATTGCGTATTGATATTTTATTTGTGTTATTTAGTTTTATTTTATGAATACAATGCACCTTCAGAACATAGCATGGGCTTGCTTTGGTTATGGTTAGAGTTCCCTCCTTTCCTTGAAAAAATATCAACTATGTTGTTTTTATGTATTTTTGGAATCAAATCCCATTTTTGCAGCAATACCAAGGATATACAGTTGTGTTCAAAATTATTCAACCCCCCCAATGCTGTAAAGGGTTTAGCGAATTTAGTGTACATTTGTAATTGTATTCAGAATGAAATCCTACAAGGACTTCTTAAAGAACCATATGCCACTAAAATGACATCAATTGGTTTTGTAATATAGTAGTAAATGTTTCTTTTGTGAATTCTTCATTGACACAATTATTCAACCCCTTAAAGACTACCACTGTGAAGAACAGAGGTTCATTGAAGTGTTTTCAATCAGGTATTGAAAACACCTATGGATGTCAGGGAGCAACAATAAAGCCTAATAAGCACCAATTAGGCAGCTTTAAAATGACTGTGATACTCAGCTCCTTCTAGACATTTACTGGTGTGGTTACAAACATGGTGAAGTCAAGAGAATGGTCCAGGAAGACAAGAGAAGAGGTGATTACTCTTCACAGGAAGGGCAATGGCTATAAGAAGATTGCAAAGATGTTAAACATACCAAGAGACACCATAGGAAGCATCATTCGCAAATTCAAGGCAAAGGGCACTGTTGAAACGCTACCTGGTGGTGGCAGAAAGAAGATGCTGACTTCGACTGCTGTGCGCTACCTGAAGCGTAGAGTGGAGAAAAGTCCCCGTGTGACTGCTGAGGAACTGAGAAAAGATTTGTCAGATGTGGGTACTGAAGTTTCTGCTCAGACAATACGGCGCACACTGCGTAATGAAGGCCTCCATGCCAGAACTCCCAGGCGCACCCCCTTGCTGTCTCCAAAGAATAAGAAGAGTCGACTGCAGTATGCCAAAAGTCATGTGGACAAACTACAGAAGTTTTGGAATAGTGTTCTGTGGACTGAAGAAACAAAATTAGAACTGTTTGGGCCCATGGATCAACGCTATGTTTGGAGGAGGAAGAACAAGGCCTATGAAGAAAAAAACACCTTGCCTACTGTGAAGCATGGCGGGGGGTCAATCATGCTTTGGGGCTGTTTTGCTTCTGCAGGTACAGGGAAGCTTCAGCGTGTGCAAGGTACCATGAATTCTCTTCAGTACCAGGAGATATTGGATGACAATGTGATGCAGTCCGTCACAAACCTGAGGCTTGGGAGACGTTGGACCTTTCAAAAGGACAATGATGCCAAGCATACCTCCAAGTCCACTAGAGCATGGTTGCAGATTAAAGGCTGGAACATTTTGGAGTGGCCATCACAGTCACCAGACTTAAATCCGATTGAGAACCTCTGGTGGGACTTAAAGAAAGCAGTTGCAGTGCACAAGCCTAAGAATGTGACTGAACTGGAGGCTTTTGCCCATGACGAATGGGCGAAGATACCCGTAGATCGCTGCAAGACACTTGTGTCAAGCTATGCTTCACGTTTAAAAGCTGTTATAACTGTAAAAGGATGTTGTACTAAGTACTAAGATTGAATGTCACTTGGGGGTTGAATAAAACTGATAATGATGTGAGCACAGAAAAGACATTTGTGGTTATTTCATTATAAATGTTATGTTATATTTGTCTGACCTACACGTGCCTCTTTGATTTAATTGTAAGCAGGATGTCTGAATGATTAAAATCAATGTCAAACTGGCCAAAACAATCAATTTCAGTGGGAGTTGAATAATTTTGAACACAACTGTATATCCAAGGAAGGGGACTCCAATATTGGATGCGCTTGAGCTTTGAGCCCTCAGATGGCACTGCGTTAAAAACAAGCATGATTCTGTGATGGACATGCACGCTTAGGAATACTTCCAAAAATCACTGTCTGTGAACACAGTGCACCATGCTATCCTTATCCAAGGTAAAGCTCTATCATGCAAAGAAGAAGCCATAGCTGAACATGATCTAGAAACGTTTTTGTCTTCTCTGAGCCAAAGCGCATTTAAAATTGTCTGTTGCAAAGTGTTCTGTGGTCAGACAAATCAAAATTTTTACATTCTTTTTGGCAACCATGGACGCCTCATCTTCCGAAGTAAAGAGGAGAGTGACCTTCCGTCTTGTTATTAGCTCTCAGTTCAAAAGCCTGCATCTCTGATGGTAGAGGGGTGCAGTAGTGTGTATATCATGGGCAGCTTGCACATCTGCAAAGGTATCATTAACACTAAAAGATATATCCATGTTTTAGCGAGGACTCTGGAGATGCAGGGGATTGAGGAGAAGCCACCGCTGCATCAGGTAAGTGCACGCTGGTCTCTCTGCACACTGTGGTCACTCTGCATTGAAGGGGGCACGCTGTGGTCACTCTGCATTGAAAGGGGGCACGCTGTGGGCACTCTGCATTAAAAGGGGGCACATTGTGGGCACTCTGCATTTAAGGGGGCACACTGTGGGCATTCTGCATTTAAGGGGGCACGCTGTGGGCACTCTGCATTTAAGGGGGCATGCTGTGGGCACTCTGCATTGAAAGAGGGCACGCTGTGGGCACTCTGCATTTAAGGGGGCACACTGTGGGCACTCTGTATTGAAGGGGGCACGCTATGGTTACTCTGCATTTAAGGGGGCATGCTGTGGGCACTCTGCATTTAAGGGGGCATGCTGTGGGCACTCTGCATTGAAAGGGGGGCACTCTGTGGGCACTCTGCATTGAAAGGGGGCACGCTGTGGGCACTCTGCATTGAAGGGAGCATGCGGTGGTCACTCTGCATTAAAGGGGGCACGCTGTGGTCACTCTGCATTGAAAGGGGGCACACTGTGGTCACTCTGCATTGAAAGGGGGCATGCTGTGGGCACTCTGCATTGAAAGGGGGCACGCTGTGGTCACTCTGCATTGAAAGGGGGCACGTTGTGGTCACTCTGCATTTAAGGGGGCATGCTGTGGTCACTCTGCATTGAAAGGGGGCACGCTGTGGGCACTCTGCATTGAAAGGGGGCACGCTGTGGGCACTCTGCATTGAAAGGGGGCACACTGTGGGCACTCTGCATTGAAAGGAGTGCATGCTGTGGGCACTCTGCATTGAAAGGGGGCCCGCTGTGGGCACTCTGCATTGAAAGGGGGCACGCTGTGGTTAATAATGTTGTTAATATTTTTTTGTAACTTAATTCTGAATAAAACATTTAACAGTGTAATTTTATGAGATACAGTGGGTACGGAAAGTATTCAGACCCCCTTAAATTTTTCACTCTTTGTTATATTGCAGCCATTTGCTAAAATAATTTAAGTTCATTCTTCTTCCTCATGAATGTACACATAGCACCCCATACTGACAGAAAAACACAGAATTGTTGACATTGTTGCAGATTTATTAAAAAAGAAAAACTGAAATATCACATGGTCCTAAGTATTCAGACCCTTTGCTGTGACACTCATATATTTAACTCAGGTGCTTTCCATTTCTTCTGATCATCCTTGAGATGGTTTTACACCTTCATTTGAGTCCAGCTGTGTTTGATTATACTGATTGGACTTGATTAGGAAAGCCACACACCTGTCTATATAAGACCTTCCAGATCACAATGCATGTCAGAGCAAATGAGAATCATGAGGTCAAAGGAAGAGCCTGAAGAGCTCAGAGACAGAATTGTGGCAAGGCACAGATCTGGCCAAGGTTACAAAAAGATTTCTGCTGCACTTAAGGTTCCTAAGAGCACAGTGGCCTCCATAATCCTCAAATGGAAGACGTTTGGGACGACCAGAACCCTTCCTAGAGCTGTCCGTCCGGCCAAACTGAGCTATCGGGGGAGAAGAGCCTTGGTGAGAGAGGTAAAGAAGAACCCAAAGATCACTGTGGCTGAGCTCCAGAGATGCAGTCAGGAGATGGGAGAAAGTTGTAGAAAGTCAACCATCACTGCAGCCCTCCACCAGTCGGGGCTTTATGGCAGAGTGGCCCGACGGAAGCCTCTCCTCAGTGTAAGACACATGAAAGCCCGCATGGGGTTTGCTAAAAAACACCTGAAGGACTCCAAGATGGTGAGAAATAAGATTCTCTGGTCTAATGAGACCAAAATAGAACTTTTTTGCCTTAATTCTAAGCGGTATGTGTGGAGAAAACCAGGCACTGCTCATCACCTGTCCAATACAGTCCCAACAGTGAAGCATGGTGGTGGCAGCATCATGCTGTGGGGGTGTTTTTCAGCTGCAGGGACAGGAACACTGGTTGCTATCGAGGGAAAGATGAATGCGGCCAAGTACAGGGATATCCTGGACAAAAACCTTCATGCTACACTGTAACCAAACAAAATTTTTATCATTTTTTTCACACAAATAGAGCTTTCTTTTGCTGGTATTTGATCACAACTGGGGTTTTTTTTTTCGTGATATAAGCAAAAAAAGAGCAAAAATTTTGCAAAAAAAACACTTTTTTTTAGTCTCTATTATAAAATTTTGCAAAAAATTAATTTTTCTTCATACATTTGGGCCAAAATTTATACTGCTACATATCTCTGGTAAAATTAACCCAAATTAGTGTATATTATTTAGTCTGTGTGAAAGTTATTCAGTCTAGAAGCTATGGTACCAATTACTGAAAATTGATCACACCAGATGTACTGATGGCCTATCTCCTTTCTTGAGACCCTGAAATGTCAGGACAGTACAAATACCCCCCAAATGACCCCTTTTTGTAAAGTAGACAGTCCAAGGTATTTAGTAAGAGGCATGGTGAGTTTTTTGAAGTTATAATTTTTTCCCACAATTCTTGGGAAAATGAAGAAAACATTTTTTTTTCTTTTTTTTCCCCAAAACGTTGTCAATTTATAAGCTATTTCTAACACATAGCATGTACACAGCAAAAATTACACCCCAAAATTCATTCTGCTACTCCTTCTGAGTATGGTGATACCACATGTGTGAGACTTTTACACAGCCTGGCCACAAAAAGAGACTCCACGTCCAAGTAGCACCATAAGGCGTTTTAGGAGCATAAATACACATAAAACTTTCTTACTACCTATCACACTTTTCAAGGCCCTAGAGCACCAATACAATGGAAAAGTCCACAAAATGACCCCATTTTGGAAAGCAAACACTCCAACGTATATTCTATGAGGCATTATGGGTCCTTTGAACATGTCATTTTTTTCCACAAGTTTTTGGAAAATGTGGGAAAAAAATAAAAACTTTTTTTTTTTTTACACAAAGTTGTAAATTTATAGAATATTCCTAACACATAGCATGTACATAGCAAAAATGACACCCCAAAATACATTCTGCCACTCCTCCTGAGTATGGCAATACCACATATGTGAGACTTTTTCACAGCCTAGCCATATAGAGGGGCCTAAACATCCAAGGAGCATCATCATGCATCCTAGCCACTTGCCTAGGCCTATTTTTGACATTTGGTGTTTACAAGCTAAAATCAGTTGTTTTTGCTAGAAAACTACTTAGAACCCCAAAACATTATATATTTTTTTTTTTAGCAGAGACCCTAGAGAATAAAATGGAGATTATTGCAATATTTTTTATCACACCGTATTTGCGCAGCGGTCTTCCAAACGCAATTTTTTGGGAAAAAAAATCACTTTTTTTAATTAAAAAATAAGAAACCAGTAAAGTTAGCCCAATTGTTTTCCATAATGTGAAAGATAATGTTACGCCGAGTAAATAGATACCCAACATGTCATGCTTCAAAATTGCGCACGCTCACAGAATGGTGACAAACTTTGGTACTTACGATACCTCACATGTGTAGTTTGAACACTGTTTACATATGTGGGCGGGGTTTCCGTATGCGTTCGCTTCTGCACGCGAGCTCGCGGGGACAGGGCGCTTTAATTTTTTTTTTTTTTTTTTTACTATTTATTTTATTTATTATTTTTTATTTTTACACTGTTTTTTTTTAAAAAAAAAAATTGATCATTTTTATTTCTATTACAAGAAATGTAAACATTACTTGTAATAGAAAAAGGCACGACAGGACCTCTTTTTTGTGAGATCTGGGGTCAAAAAGTCCTCAGATCTCACAAGTACACTAAAAGATAGAAAAAATAAAAAAATAAAAATAAAAAAAAATTAAATAAAATGAAAAAAAAAAAGGGACCTTTAAACTGGTTGCTAGGCAACGACGTTTGCCGTAGCTCCGGTCCTCCAAGACCATAGAGTCGAGTGAGGGCAAGCTTGCCCTCACTCGACATCCTGTCTGTGAGGATCTGGGACCGGATCGTTTTCCCCGCTGCCGGCGGGTCCGGTAAGCGGGGAAAAGGACCAGAATGCAGCGGGAGGGGGGGGCACCTCTTCCGCCACCCCGGAAGGGTGATCCCGCTGCGAATCCGCCGCTGGGACCACCCTTATCGGAAAGCCAACCGTCCACCGTTTAAAAAAATACCAGGGTTATGGCAGCTATCTGCTGCCATAACACCGGTATTTAGGTTTAAACGGACGACGTATATAAACCTTTTTGGACTTAGACATGGTGGCTGTATGAAGGGTGACAGGTACTCGGGTACTTTGCTGGGCAGGTGACAGGTACTCTGGTACTGATGAGCAAGTGGCAGGTACTCGAGTACTCCGATAGGCAGGTGACAGGTACTCGGGTACTCTTATGGGCAGGTGACAGGCAGGTGATAGGTACTGATGAGTAGTACTGATACTGATAGGTGATACTGATACTGTACTGATGATGGGTACGGATGATCAGTACTGATACTAATAGGTGATAGGTACTGATGGGTACTGATGAGTAGTGATGGGTAATGATGAGCAGGTGGCAAGTACTCGGGTACTTCAGGTGTCAGGTACTCTGATGAGCAGGTGGAAGGTACTCGGTAGGTGACAGGTACTTGGGTACTCTGATGGGTAGGTGACAGGTACTCGGGTACTCCGATGACGGGTACTCGGGTACTCCGGTGACGGGTACTCAAAGTACCAGAGTACCTGTCATCAGAGTACCCGAGTACCTGTCATCAGAGTACCCGAGTACCTGTCATCAGAGTACCCGAGTACCTGTCATCAGAGTACCCGAGTACCCGTCATCAGCGTACCCGAGTACCTGTCATCAGAGTACCCGAGTACCCGTCATCAGCGTACCCGAATACCCGTCATCAGCGTACCCGAGTACCTGTCATCGGAGTACCCGAGTACCTGTCATCAGAGTACCCGAGTACCTGTCATCAGAGTACCCGAGTACCCATCATCAGAGTACCCGAGTACCTGTCACCAGCCCATCAGAGTACCTGTCACCAGCCCATCAGAGTACCTGTCATCAGAGTACCCGAGTACCTGTCATCAGAGTACCCGAGTACCTGTCATCAGCCCATCAGAGTACCCGAGTACCTGTCATCAGAGTACCTGATGGGCTGGTGACAGGTACTCTTTATCGGGGGGGGGGGGCAATCAGTGTGGTTGGGGTGCACTGTACTTGGTAACTAGCTGTTACCACAATCTCCTCCTCACACAGGATCAGTGTGTGAGGAGGAGAACACGGTGACAGCTAGTTACCGTGTTCTCTGATGACATTTGTGACCGGCTGTGATTGGACACAGCCGGTCACGTGGTAAAGAGCCAATTTCATTGGCTCTTTACCTAGATCGGGGATGGGCTCTGTCCGAGGGACGAGCCTCGTCCCCGATCGCCGCGCTGCGCGCCCCCGGGGGGGGAGCATTAAGGAAGGAACGAGCGGCTCGCGCTGGAGCCGCTCATGTGATCGGCTGTGATTGACACAGCCGATCACGTGGTAAACAGACAATTTCATTGGCTGTTTACCTTGATTGGGGTTGGGCTCAGTCCGAGGGACGAGCCTCACCCCCGATCGCCACGCTGCGCGCCCCCGGTGGCGCGCAGTAGCGGGGAGATCCGGGCGCCGTCATATGACGTCCGCCCGGATCGAGAAAGGATTTGTGCCGACGTCATTTTACATGACGCGGTACGGAAGGGGTTAATAAATCAACTCCATAGTGTCATAACTATTTCAACCCTGTGACACAGGGCTGTGACAGCTGTGACAGCTTAGATGAGGAAAAAAATATAAAGAGACTCATAATGTTAGGAAAACAATATAGTGAAAACTGCAATTAAATGTTTTACCAGATGCAGTAATCAGTAAGCCAGAAAACTGGCTAAAAGATAGAATCCAGAGAGTAGTGGTTAATGATTCTTACTCTGAATGGTCTAAGGTTATCAGTGGTGTACCCCAAGGTTCAGTGTTGGGACCCTTACTTTTTAATATCTTTAACCACTTGCCGACCGCCGCACGACTATCTACGTCGGCGGTCAGCCCCTCACAGGCAAACTAACGTAGGGCTACGTTGCTTGCTTGTGAGGGTCTAGGGAGCGAGCGCGCGCCCCCGGGGGCGCGCTCCCGCGTGGTCACGGACCCCCCCCGCGCGTGTGACCAGCGGACCCGATGTCCGCCGTCCACTCGGCGATCGGCGGGGGAGAGGGAGAATGTCAGGCAGCTTGTGTAAACAAACTGCCTGTCATTCTCCTCGCTGCAAAGACACTGATCACTCGGATCTAGTATGTAGATCCGTTGATCAGTGTCCTTACAGCTGAAGCCACAGCCAATCACAGTAGAAACCACGCCCCTAGGGACACACACAGCCCCTCCCTCCCAAATAAAGTTAACCCCTTCACTACCAGTGTATTTTTACAGTAACAGTGCATATGTATAGCACTGATTACTGTAGAAATGTCACTGGTAACCCCAAAAGTGTCAAAAATGTCAGTCAAGGGTCCGATCTGTCCGCCGCAATGTCGCAGTACCGCAAAAAAAATCGCAGATCGCCGCCATTACGCGTTAAAAAAAAAACAACAAAAATGACAAAAATCTTTCCCTTTGTTAGTAAACGCGATAACTTTTGCGCAAACCAATCAAAATACGCTTTTTGCGATTTTTTTTTACCAAACATAGGTAGCATAAAACAAATTGGCCGAAAATTTTAAAAAATTTTGATTTTTACATTTTTTTGGGGGGAATTTCATATAAAAAAATGTGAAAAATATTGCTATTTTTGCAAAATTGACTCTCTTTTTTTTTTTATAGCGCGTGATCAAAAAATCGCACAGGTGATCAAATACCACCAAAAGAAAGCTCTGTTTGTGGGAAAAAAAGGACGTCAAATTCGTTTAGGTACCGCTTTGCACGACCGCGCAATTGTCCGTTAAAGTCACGCAGTGCCGAATCGCAAAATACCCCCTGGTCGGAATGGGGGTAAAATCTTCCGGGGCTTAAGTGGTTAAAAATTATATAGGTCCTGGGATTAAAAGAACCATTTCAGTCTTTGCAAATGACACCAAGCTTTGCAGTGGAATGACTTCCTTACAGGATGTCTCCAACTTACAAGCTGACAACTATGTGGCAAATGAGGTTTAATGCTAAAAAATGTAAAGTTATGCACTTGGGGTCTAAGCATATACATGCATCATACATACTAGGAGGAGTAGAACTGGGGGATCCATAGCGGAGAAGGATCTGGGTGTTCTGATAGATCATAAGCTTAATAATAGCATGCAATGTCAAGCTGCCGTTTCCAAAGCAAACAAAGTTATTTCTTGTATTAAGAGAGACATGGACTCCATAGAGAGAGTTATCATTTTGCCCCAGTACAAATCATTAGTAAGACCTCATCTGGAATATGCACTTCAGTTTTGGGCACCAATTTTCAAAAATGATATTGAAGAACTGGAGAAAGTGCAGAGAAGGGCAACCAAACTGATAAGAGACATGGAGGAGCTCAGCTATGAGAAAAGATTAGAGGAACTGAATTTATTCTCTCTTAACCACTTAAGCCCTGGAGGATTTGGCTGCTAAAGGACCAGGGGTTTTTTTGCGATTTTTTACTGCGTGACTTTAACGGACAATTGCGCGGTCGTGCGACGCTGTACCTAAACGAATTTGACGTCCTTTTTTTCCCACAAACAGAGCTTTCTTTTGGTGGTATTTGATCACCTGTGCGATTTTTTGATCACGCGCTATAAACAAAAAAAGAGCGTAAATTTTGCAAAAATAACAATATTTTTCACATTTTTTTATATGAAATTCCCCAAAAAAAAAAGTAAAAATCAAAATTTTTTAACATTTTTCGGCCAATTTGTTTTATGCTACCTATGTTTGGTAAAAAAAATCGCAAAAAGCGTATTTTGATTGGTTTGCGCAAAAGTTATCGCGTTTACTAACAAAGAGAAAGATTTTTGTCATTTTTGGTGTTTTTTTTTTTAACGCGTAATGGCGGCGATCTGCGATTTTTTTTTCGGTACTGCGACATTGCGGCGGACAGATCGGACCCTTGACTGACATTTTTGACACTTTTGGGGTTACCAGTGACATTACTGCAGTAATCAGTGCTATACATATGCACTGTTACTGCAAAAATGACACTGGCAGGGAAGGGGTTAACTTTATTGGACAGGGAGGGGTTAAGTGTGTCCTAGGGGCGTGATTCTAACTGTGTAGGGACATTCCTATTGGTGTAAAAGCAAAGATCAACCGTTCTACATAGTAGAACGGACAGATCTTCACTTTTACACAGGGAGAACTGACAGGCAGCTTGTTTACACAAGCTGCTCTGTCTTTCTCCCTTCACAGGAGCGATCGCAGTGTGACTGGCGGACATCGAGTCCGCCGGTCACACGCACTGACTTGCCTGTGAACGAGCCGCGGCGGGCGCGCGCCTCGGCGGGCGCGCGCCCGCCCGCGATAGGCTCGCAAGTTAGTGACAGGCGAGTGACGTACCGATACGTCACTCTGCCTGGCCGGGGCTGACCGCCGCAGTGTATAGTCGTGCGGCGGTCGGCAACCGGTTAAGAGGAAATGAAGGGGTAATATGATCAACATGTATAAATACATAAGGGATCCATATAGGGAACTTGGTGTTGAGTTATTCACTTTAAGGTCAACACAGAGGAAAGGGGGCGCTCTTTACGTCAGGAGGAAAAGAGATTTCGTATCCAAATACGTAAAGGTTTCTTCACAGTAAGAGCTGTGAAAATGTGGAATAGACTCCCTCCAGAGGTGGTTCAGGCCAGCTCAGTAGATTGCTTTAAAAAAGGCCTGGATTCTTTCCTAGGTGTACATAATAAAACTGGGTGCTAATATTTACAGGTAAAGTATATCCAGGGAATATCCGATTGCCTTCCTCTGGATCAACTGTGGGTATAGGATTGTGTATATGGGATTGTATGGTTGTGTTTTCTTTTTTTTTATTGGTTGAGCTAGATGGACTTGTGTCTTTTTTCAATGTGACTAACTATGTAAATATGCAAGTCATGCAGACAACAGAGAGAAAGCACACTCAATGCTTTGTATTGAGGCAAGTATACATTATATAAGAAACCAGGAAGAACCTGCACTAAGTAAATAAGTATACATTATACTATAGAAGGATGGGCTTTGTTCATTTTTCAAGTCTGAGTTTTACAACCACTTTAAGGAAGTTTTTAATTATGAGGTGTTTGCATCACATAGCAACTGGATGTGGGACTTGTTTAGAATGCCATACAGGAGCTGTTAAATGTACTTTAAGTTGCTTTGTGAAAAACTTAAATAGCACATATGTAAAGTTTGGATATTGTATGTTTTTCACAAGTCAGTTAACACAAAGGAAAGTATTCCATTATTCAGAGATGTGGGCCTAAAAAAAGTCTTTGGACCGAATGGCTCTTGTTGAAGTTATTAGATACTCAGCAAAACTGTTTACACTTGTGATATTCTTTTCCCTGTGTCCATCTCGAAGAGTTCAGCCATAAAGCTCTTCCTTGAAAGATTACACATTTCTTTTGGATAACACTGGCACTCTATATTGCCAATGAAATCCATAGTTTAGAAAAATTAAGACAAAGTCCAGAATAAAAGTTAACTTGTTGAAAGAATATTAAAGTAGGTAAAGGTCAGAGGAAATATAGATAATTCTTAACTACAAATGTGTTACTGAAAATTGATGACTTTAATATACAAACTGTGCATATTGCAAAATGTATGCAGATTAATTGGCAGCGGTAACATGAGTCTCATCTTTCTTTATCTATGAGTAATTTTAAAGCTCAGCAGCCGGGGTAAACAGTGCAATTTAACATAGAAATCCCAGGGAAGTGAGGACATCTGCACATCTATCCATAAATAATATGACACTGAATGTTTTGCTTGGAGATAAGAATAATTACAAAGAAAACAGAAAATGTTCATGAATCATTTTCTTATATCTACTTCTTCATACAGATAATGGAATCCCTTCATGTGATTTGAAGGTGAATTCTGCTGGTTACAAATGAGGATATCGTATGTGTAAATTAATAACTAAAACTAAGATGCACTCATTCAATTGTTATTAATGTGGAACTTTACTCTCTCAATTACATCAACTATTTGATAGTCAGTGTTGAGGGAAGGGGCTTTCTCATATAAGCACACCCTCCTGCCTGATCCAAGGGCAGATGGATTCCATTAAGTAAATGCTACATGAATAATCTGCCCTTACTCAAGATGGCCACAGCCAGAAATGCTAGGGGGGGGGGGGGGTGCTTTTGAAAGTGATTTCTCAGCAAAAAGAAGTATGAAGACATGGTTGGATGGGTAAGTTTGCTTTAAATATTAACCACTTGCCTACTGTGCACTTAAACCCCCTTCCCATCCAGACCAATTTTTAGCTTTCAGCGCTCTCACACTTTCAATGACAATTGCGCGGTCATGCTACACTGTACCCATATGACATTTTTATAATTTTTTTCACACAAATAGAGTTTTCTTTTGGTGGTATTTAATCACCTCTGGGTTTTTTATTTTCTACAAAAAAAAAAAAAAGAAAAAAGACAGAAAATTTTGAAAAAAAAAAAGTTTTTCTTATTTTGAATTTTTTTTGAAAATGAATAAAATTTCAAATGCAGCACTGATAGGCTGCACTGATGGGCACTGATGAGGTGGAACTTATGGGCACTGATGAGGGGGTACTAATATGCCGCACTGATGAGCACTGATAGGTGGCACTGATGAGCACTGATAGGTGGCACTGATGAGCACTGATAGGTGGCACTGCTGGGCACTGAGAGGTGGCACTACTGGGCACTGAGAGGCGGCACTGACGGGCGGCACTGATGGGCACTGATAGGTGGCACTGATGAGCACTGATAGGTGGCACTGCTGGTCACCTAGAGGTGGCACTGCTGGGCACTGAGAGGCGGCACTGACGGGCGGCACTGATGGGCACTGATAGGCGGCACTGATGGGCACTGGCGGATGGCACTGATGGACACTGACGGGTGGCACTGATGAGCACTGATGGGCGGCACTGATGAGCACTGATGGGCAGCACCATCAGTGCCCACACTTAGTGCCCATAGTGCTGCCAGTCAGTGCTCATCAGTGCCTAGATGAGCAGGCACTGATGGGCACTGACTGGCACACTATGGGCACTGATTGTGGGCACTGATGGGGGGCACTGATGGCGGGCACTGTGGGCACTGATGGTGGGCACTTTGTGTATGTTTTTTACCTTGTGTAATCAGGGCACTGGTGATCAGTGCCCTGATTACATTCTTCTGTGTCCCCGGCGGCTGATCGGCTCTCCTCCTTCCTCACACTGCAGTCTCTGTGTGAGCAAGGAGCGCTGGCGATGAGAGATGATCTCATATGTTTACATATGAGATCATCTCTCATTGCATGGGCCGATCACGTGGTAAATGGCCGCTGTGATTTGCCATTTACCACGATCTGTGATTGGCTGTGTCCAAGGGACACGGCCGACACAGATTTTTCCCAATGCGCGCTCGTGGGAGCGCGCGGGGAGCCTGTTTCTGGGAGGCCGTTTAAAGACCTCCCGAAAATTCAAGTCCGCGCTGCAGCCGTCTTTCGGCTATAGCGCGGACCGGAAGTAGTTAAAAATGAATTAAATACCATTTTTGGTTTGTGGTGCTCAGATGCATTGTAGTTCGGCTTTAAAATTGGCAAACTTAACGTGAAAATAAAGGCTCGGTTATTATTTGTTAACCACTTACCTACAGGGCACTTTTTCCTCCTCCCTGCCCAGGCCAATTTTTAACTTACAGCGTTGTCGCATTTTGGATTGACAATTGCGCAGTCATGCAACACTGTACCCACACAACATTTTTTCACACAAATAGAGCTTTATTTAATTGGTATTTAATCACCACTGCTTTTTGAATTTTTTGCTAAATAAACGGAAAAAATAACAGAACATTTTGAAAAAAAAAAACAAAACTTTTTATAGTTTGTTATAAAATATTTGGAACAGGTAATTTTTCTCCTTCACTGATGTGCGCTGAGGAGGCTGCACTGATGGGCATTGATTGGCACTGATGAGCGGCACTGATAGGCATTGATGGGCACTGATGAGGAGGCACTGGTGGGCACAGATGAGGGTGCACTGATAGGCGGTACTGATGTGCACTGATAGGCGGCACTGATGGGCACTGGTAGGTGACACTAATGAGGAGGCACTGATAGGTAACACTGATTTTCAGCGCTGGTGGGCACTGATTCACAGCACTGGTGGGCACACATTGGCAGCACTGGTGGGCACACATTGGCAGCGCTGATGGGCACTATTTGGACTGCACTAATAATCAGATCACTGATAATCAGAGCTCTAATGATCAGTGTACAAGTCCCTTTTAGAGAAGCTGGTTATTGGCTCTCTTCTCCGATCCTCATGCTGTCAGAATGAGGAAAGGAGTGCAGATACCCATCTCCTATTTACATCAGTGATCAGCTGTGATTGGAGACTGCTGATCACCTGGTAAAGAGCCGCTGATTGGCTCTTTACCTCAATCTGTGATCAGCCCCCCCCCCCCCCGTTGAGTGCCCCCATAGCAAGTTGCTTGCTATGGAGGCACTCATGGGTGCATGCTTCCGAGCCCTGCTTTGTATGTCCATTGAGAAACATATATAGATATAAATATAAACATAAATATAGATAAAATACACTTATATGAATCACCTTATCTGTGAAAAGATTTTTAATTCTGTCCAGCCAGCTTTGTAATTCATACTAACTGTACAGCCAGGAGGTCATGTTATACATTGGATATGAAAAGTCTACACACCCCTGTTAAAATGTCAGGTTTCTGTGATGTAAAAAAATGAGATATAGATAAATCGCTTCATAACTTTTTCCACCTTTAAACCAATACTTTGTTGAAACACCTTTTGATTTTATAACAGCACTCAGTCTTTTTAGGTATGAGTCTATCAGCATGGCACCTCTTGACTTGGCAATATTTGCCCACTCTTTTTTGCAAAAACACTCAGATTGGGAGGGCAACCCCTGTGCACACCCCTCTTCAGATCACCCCACAGATTTTAAATCAGATTCAGGTCTGGGCTCTGGCTGGGTCATTGCAAAACTTTATATTTTTTTTGGTGAAGCCATTCCTTTGTTGATTTGGATGTAAGCTTTGGGTCGTTGTCATGCTGAAAGATGAAGTTCCTCTTCATGTTCAACATTCTAGCAGAAGCATTAAGGTTTTGTGCCAATATTGACTGGTATTTGTAACTGTTCATAATTCCCTCTACCTTGACTAAGGCCCCTGTTCCAGCTGAAGAAAAACAGCCCCAAAGCATGATGCTGCCACCACCATGCTTCACTGTGGTTATGGTGTTCTTTTGGTGATGTGCAGTGTTGTTTTTGCTCCAAACATATCTTTAGTAATTACGGACAAAAAGTTCAACATTGGTTTTAACAGACCAGAACACATTTTCCCACATGTTTTTGGGAGACTTCAGTTGTGTTTTTGCAAAATTTAGCTTGGATGTTTTTCTTTGTGAAAAAAAGGCTTCTGTCTTGACACTCTATCCCATAGCCCAGATATATGAAGAATACGGGAGATTGTTGTCACATGTACCACACAGCTAGTACTTGCCAGATATTCCTGAAGCTGCTTTAATGTTGCTATAGGCCTCTTGCCAGCCTCCCCGACCAGTTTTCTTCTAATCTTTTCATCAATTTTGGAGGGACGTCCAGTTCTTGGTAATGTCACTGTTGTGCCATATTTTCTCCACTTGATGATGACTGTTTTCACTGTGTTCCATAGTACATCGAATGCCTTGGAAACTTTTTTGTACCCTTCAACTGACTAATACCTTTTAACAATGAGATCCCTCTGATGCTTTGGAATCTCTCTGCGGACCATGGCTTTTGCTGTAGGATGCCACTAAGAAAATGTCAGGAAAGACCTACTAGAACAGCAGAACTTTATTTGGGGTTAATCAGAGGCACTTTAAGTGATGGCAGGTGTGTACTGACTCCTATTTAACATCAGCTTGAATGTGATTGCTGAATTCTGAACACACCTACATCCCCAGTTATAACCACATTATTTTAGTTTTTTTTTTTTTTTTTACTTCCCCCCTAAAAGATTTAAGTTTTTGTTTTTTTTATTGAGTTGTACAGTTTATAGGTCACATTAAAGGTAAAAAAACTTCCAAAATGATTTATCTTTGACTCATTTTTTTACATCAGACAAACCTGACATTTTAACAGGGGTGTGTAGACTTTTTATATCCTTTGTATGTTACTTACATTCTCAATAACCTTTAAATCCCTGGTCATCCTACTCAGATACCAGCATTTTTAGAGTTAAAGCAGAACTTACAGACAAACAAACATATTTTGTAGACCCCCAAATTCCTAATTGCTGTGGCAAAAAAAGACATTAAATGGTGGTTATTGTTTCTCCACCAGAGAATGTTTTGTGAAAGTCACATTCTATGCTTTTAAAATAGACTCTATAGTGTATTTTGAGTACATCAAAGTATCTGAGTATCTCAGTGCATAAAATGTAGAAGGTATTAATTAAATTAATTTCCATGGTCAGTATCTTTAGTATCAGTGATGCACATCATTGATTTCCAAGGTCAGTATCTTTAGTATCAGTAATGGACATTGATTTCCATGGTCAGTATCTTTAGTATAAGTAATGCACATTGATTTCCATAGTCAGTATATCCAGTATCAGTAATGCACATTGATTTCCATGGTCAGTATCTTTAGTATCAGTAATGCACATTGATTTCCATTGTGAGTATCTTCAGTATCAGTAATGCACATTGATTTCCATGGTCAGTATATTCAGTATCAGTAATACACATTGATTTCCATTGTGAGTATCTTCAGTATCAGTAATGCACATTGATTTCCATGGTCAGTATCTTCAGTATCAGTAATGCACATTGATTTCCATGGTCAGTATCTTTAGTATCAGTAATGCACATTGATTTCCATAGTCAGTATCTTCAGTATCAGTAATGCACATTGATTTCCATGGTCAGTATCTTCAATATCAGTAATACAGATTGATTTCCATTTTCAGTATCTTCAGTATCAGTAATGCACATTGATTTCCATGGTCAGTATCTTTAGTATCAGTAATGCACATTGATTTCCATGGTCAGTATCTTTAGTATCAGTAATGCACATTAATTTCCATGGTCAGTATCTTCAGTATCAGTAATGCACATTGATTTCCATGGTCAGTATCTTCAGTATCAGTAATGCACATTGATTTCCATGGTCAGTATCTTTAGTATCAGTAATGCACATTGATTTCCATGGTCAGTATCTTCAGTATCAGTAATGCACATTGATTTCTATGGTCAGTATCTTTAGTATCAGTAATGCACATTGATTTCCATGGTCAGTATCTATAGTATCAGTAATGCACATTGATTTCCATGGTCAGTATCTTCAGTATCAGTAATGCACATTGATTTCCATGGTCAGTATCTTTAGTATCAGTAATGCACATTGATTTCCATGGTCAGTATCTTCAGTATCAGTAATGCACATTGATTTCCATGGTCAGTATCTTTAGTATCAGTAATGCACATTGATTTCCATGGTCAGTATCTTCAGTATCAGTAATGCACATTGATTTCCATGGTCAGTATCTTTAGTATTAGTAATGCACATTGATTTCCATGGTCAGTATCTTTAGTATCAGTAATGCACAGTGATTTCCATGGTCAGTATCTTCAGTGGCAGTAATGCACATTGATTTCCATGGTCAGTATCTTCAGTATCAGTAATGCACATTGATTTCCATGGTCAGTATCTTTAGTATCAGTAATGCACATTGATTTCCATGGTCAGTATCTTTAGTAGCAGTAATGCACATTGATTTCCATGGTCAGTATCTTCAGTATCAGTAATGCACATTGATTTCCATGGTCAGTATCTTCAGTGGCAGTAATGCACATTGATTTCCATGGTCAGTATCTTCTCCCCATGAACCAAGCTGTTTAAGACAATATGTCAGTGTCTTAACACCTGCTGGGAAATATTTTAGTTCACTCCCTGGAAGATCTCTGTAAACAGTATCCAATGTTATAAAGTGGTAATCCAACAGGCAGAGATGAATTCCGGGACTCTTCAGAAATGCTGGTGGTGTCATTTCCTGGGTTTAAAAGCAGTAAGCATGAAGATTCCCCAACAGTGTCTCTCCTAAACTTGGAGATCGATTTCATGGAATGGAAAAACTGCATGGAGATGACATTGATAGAAGGCATAATATTCCTCTTAATACCACTACTGCCTAAAATTTTATAACTAAGGATTATGTTAAGTTGCAGGCCCACCGGAAACAAAACAAAGAAGCAGGGCAGAACGCTTTTATTTTAAATGACATATTACATTTTTGAGAGTATTTTTTTATATTTTCAGCTGTTATTGTACATGTGTACAATGCCCTTGCAGTAAATGTTTCATCCTCATCTGCACACTTGGTCTGGATTAAAGACTCAGAGTACTGAAACAAGAGAATCAGCATGACAGGCAATTTGAATTATATCAGCAATGGCAGCCCACTTTTTTTTTCTTGGAAAAGATTGCTTCAAGTTAACATGTACTTTCCCCACCCTAGACAAAAAAACCAGGCATGTACACCAGTCAACAGGAGTCTTACCCATTGTCCCCCACTTTGTATTATAAAACTCCTTGGGATTTTGGCCCCACGGAGAAATAAAAAGACCTTTAGGTTCCAGAATTTAAGCTGGCCATATACACATTGTATTACCAAAAGTAGTGGGATGCCTTCCTTTACATGCACATGAACTTTAATGACATCCCATTCTTAGTCCATAGGGTTCAATATTGAGTTGGCCCACCCTTTGCAGCTATAGCAGCTTCAACTCTTCTGGGAAGGCTGTCTACAAGGTTTAGGAGTGTGTCTATGGGAATGTTTGACCATTCTTCCAGAAGCACATTTGTGAGGTTAGGCACTGATGTTGGACGAGAAGGCCTGGCTTGCAGTCTGCGCTGTAATTCATCTTAAAGGTGTTCTGTCAGATTGAGGTCAGGACTCTGTGCAGGCCAGTCATGTTCCTTCACCCCTAACTTGCTCATCCATGTCTTTATGGACCTTGTCTTGTGCAAAGCCTGGTTTTTTAAAGATAATATTACACCATGGGTTCACTATACACTGCTCAAAAAAATTAAAGGAACACTTTTTAATCAGAGTATAGCATCAAGTCAAATAAACTACTGGGATATTGATGTGGTCAGTTAAGTAGCACAGGGGATTGCTAATCAGTTTTATCTGCTTTGGTGGTATATACATTACCAAGAGGTGCACTAGATGGGCAACAATGGCTACATTTTTTTCCCCCCTACTCATCTTTTCTGATTGTTTTTTGCTAGTTTTGCATTTGGCTGGGGTCAGTGTCACTACTGGTAGCATGAGGCGATGCCTGGACCCTATAGAGGTTGCACAGACAGACCAAGTCCTCCAGGATGGCACATCAATATGTGCCATTGCCAGAAGGTTGGCTGTGTCTACCAGCACAATCTCAAGAGCATAGACGAGATTCCCGGAGACAGGCAGTTACTCTAGGAGAGCTAGACAGGGTCATAGAAGGTTCTTAACCCATCATCAGGACCGGTATCTGCTCCTTTGTGCAAGGAGGAACAGGATGAGTACTGCCAGAGCCCTACAAAATGACCTCCAGCAGGCCACTGATGTGAATGTCTCTGATCAAGCAATCAGAAACAGACTTCACATTTGGAAAAAAATAAAGAAACAGACTTCACGAGAGTGGCTTGAGGGCCCGATGCCCTCTAGTGGGCCCTGTGCTCACTGCTAGGCACTGTGGAGCTTGATTGGCAATTGCCTTTGAACACCAGAATTGACAGGTCCGCCACTGGCTCCCTGTGCTTTTCACAGATGAGAGCAGGTTTACCTTGAGCACTTGTGACTGAAGTGAAAGGGTCTGGAGAAGCCGTGGAGAACGTTATGATGCCTGTAACATCTTTCAGCATGACCGGTTTGGTGGTGGGTCAGTGATGGTCTGGGGAGGCATATCATGGAGGAACACACTGGCCTCTGCAGGCTAGACAATGGCACCCTGACTGCCATTAGGTATTGGGATGAAATCCTTGGACCCATTGTCAGACCCTACATTGGTGCAGTGGGTTCTGGGTTCCTCCTGGTGCACAACAATGCCCAGTATCGTGTGACGAGAGTATGCAACCAGTTCCTGGAGGATGAAGGACTTGATACCATTGAATGGACCACACACTCGCCTGACCTACATAGAATACCTCTGGGGCATTATGTTTCAGTCCATCTGACGCCGCTAGGTTGCACCTCAGTCTGTTCAGGAGCTCAGTGATGCCCTGGTGCAGATCTGGGAGGAAATACCTCAGGACACCATCATTAGGAGCATACCCCAACGTTGTCAGGCATGCATACAAGCACGTGGGGGACATACAAACTACAATTTTGAGTTGCTGCAAAAAATTTCAGCAAAATGGACTAGCTTGATTCATCACTTTAATTTTCGGGGTGTCTTTAAATTAATTTTCATTTCCATCAAACAATGTGGCCTCCTTTCGTTCCTAACCCATTACCCAGTCCATATCAGTATAGATATCCAGCATGATATTTTTCCCCATTGAGATCTGATGTGTTTTCAAAGTGTTCCTTTTAACTTTTTTGAGCAGTGTATTATGGTAAAATAGGAGCACAACCTCTGAAAAATCTTTTGAACTTACCTGTGCAGTTTGGTCTCCAGGCTTTACCAATAATTGTTTTAGAAAGACATTTCCTTTTAAACTAATTTGTTATTGTTGTCACGTAAAATTTATAGTTCAAGCTGATATAAATAGGCCCATAAATCAATAACATAGTACACAGTATGGTTGAGGCCAACATGGAAACAGAAACATATACATGTACAGTAATTAGGAGAAAACGTACTATTCCTATGTGAGAAGTGATTATAAGACGGTTTTCATGACAGTGTCTAATAGTTCTTGAGAAAAATTGTAAACATTACTGTGTGGGGATCATTAAACTATGGATTCCTTTGCCGCTTAAAATCAAGTTAAAATTTGAAATTTACAGGGAACTGTATACAGTTTATATTGCATACAGTACATGCGGCCTCTTGTGCACTTATTCAGTTCTAGAGATTTTAAACAATTTTAATGTACAAACCACTCTACTGTGAAGGTGTTTAATGTTTTTAGATGTTGATCAGGGTTACGGGCTATCATATTTCTTGCTGATATTTAATTGAATCTTACTTACCTACAGAGTTTCCTTTTCAATAATTTTTTTTTTTCTGTCATCAGCTTTACATTAATATCACAGGTATACAGAATAGAGGCAATTTACAAAAAAAAACAAAAAATAATCCAAGCTGTGGCAATGAGGAACTGCTGAAAATGTTGAGATCTCCCGCTGTTTATATTGATGTCTTGTCCTGTAACTGGACAATACCCTGACACACCAATAGCAATATTTGGGCTTTACTAAATGAAACTGAAATAAATCCTTCAGAGAAGTATTGGTTAGAAAGATGGAACAGCATTAAAAACAATACACAGCGATATAATCCAATAACTCAAAGGATTCTTTGCCACCTATGAGAGGCCTTGCCTCAAACGCATTAGGCTAGTGGAGAATGACACTGCATGCAGTAATAAGCATCACACAGTGCAAAAAATATCTATCAAGTACCTGACTGTGGAGCCAGAGATGATGAGGATGGCCACTTGCGCAATTCCCATCCAAGCACCCCTGGTAGGGGAGACAGGGAGACAGGTCAAAAGCAATGTTTAACAGCTGCCAGGTAGGCAAGCGCGCGGTCAGGATCAAGTTCAAAGTCAGAGACAGAAAGAAGTCGTTAATGAGCTGGCAGTGAGGTACCAAGTCAGGAAGCAGAGACGTTGTCAGCATAGCAAGCCAAGGTCGATAACACAAGGGAACAGCAGACATAACAGGCAGGGGTGATCAAAGAGAGGAGTCAGGCGTAGCTGGGTCAGGAACAAGGTAAGAAAACTTTTAAGAACCAGGAAAACAGAAACCGGAGCTGAAATCATTCCAGCACTGAGGCCAGGCAGGCTCTGGGTTTAAATAGGCTGTTTGGTGCCTCAACCCGTGGCCGTGTGTGCCAACATATGCATATGTGCGTGCTCATGCATTTGCAAAATTGAGCACCTGCTGCACGGAAATGTACGAGATCCCTGACATTATCTCTGATATGGAATTTAGAGATCTAAGGTAAACTATTGGAGCCTAAATACACCCTTTAGACTAATACTAACCACTGGCCATTGGGTAAACCTGTCACAAAGTCTAAAGGCATTGGGGCTCTTCAAGTGAAGGTATTTATAATTCACAAGGGTAAAGGTATTTTTGCAAACAAGGAACAGCAAAACAGTCCAGAGTTCTTTAACTTCTTTGCGCCGACTGCCTACCAGCCCTTTAAAAGCTTTAGAATTCAAAAAGCTGGGAGGTGGGCATTCGGGTCATGTGACATCAGTGATTGGCAGTCACAGCGGGCACCTGATTGGAAAGCTCCAGATCCCAATTATGCATCAGGAGCTTACAGATCCCCACTGGCTACCATGCTAGGAGCATGCAGGGAGCATGCTCTCAGTATGGTAAGGTGTTTTAACAGGCGTCAAGGCCCCCCCTCTGAATCGCCTCATATATGCATATGGCCGGCATCAAGGGGCTAAGAAAGCCCTGCCATTGACAGTAGCATCTCCAAACAACTGTAGGAAAGTATAGCACACAAGATGGTGGCCAAAGGCCGATCATCACTCCAGCGTCCAATGAATGTCCTCCTTGCAGCTGTCCCTGCAGCCTAGGTGGAAGCAGATAAGGTGTAGGCCACACTGTCCAGGCTACATAAGGGTTGGTGAGAGGTAGATCATCCCTTCTTTCTGTCACAACAAAGGGTCTAGCTTCTCAAGGGGTCAGTTGGAGGAAAGTTCAAAAGACCCTTCCTCAATGGGCTCAATGATCAGCAGTGCAGAATGTGGCAAACTGGTGCACTCTGTATACAGACACACAGACAAGATTCTCTTTCTTCTCTAGTATTGCTGCTAGTAGTAAACACAAAGCGTCACCCCAGAGTTCAGGGCTCAGTCCTTACTGCCAGATTGTCCCACCTCTATTTCTCAAGGTCCCGTGTATCTCCCCCCTTAGGCTGACAGCCTGCATTTCTCCCTCTCCCCAGTCTTTTCTATTGTATTACATTCCATTCCTTTCTTCCAAGGGGGGAAGCTTAATCTAGCTGTTCTGTGGGCAAACAGAGTCGTCCTCCTCCCTTTTCTCAAAGCTAACAGGACATCCTCCATTGGCCAAAAGTCCCCATACTGCAGCAGACATCAATGAGGTCGCAGGCTAAATTGTTGTGTGGGCTACTATCTGCTCACTCTATTAGTAAAAATTTACTGTATGTAATTGCCCCCTAAACCCCTTCTCTCTGACAGGAACGTTTTCACTAGAAAAGCTGTGCAGCACCAGGCAGGGCAATGGAATGAGGATTGATGTAAGTATTTAACATAGCCAACTGTATGGGGGGGAAGGGGGGGTAATTAGGTACAGCTCAAGTTCACTAAAAGTAAATTTGTACTTTAAAGCTAAAGTGAGGAGACTGGCTAATTTACTAAAGAATTTAAGATTTTTCACTCAAGAAATTGTGTGAATATACAGTACATGTGAAAAGCAAATTTCTTTAAACTTTGAATACCAAATAATGTGCAGATTAGTGAACAGGAATAACGACGCTTCCTAATACATTATGGCAAAAAGCTCCCGAGGGCCAAAAATGTGGATTTGTTCCAATTTACCTTTGCTTAAGGCATAGTGGTGGTGTCAGTGGGGAAGCTAGACATTCTTTCTCCCGGGGCTAAGATTCAGTTCAGTGCCCCCCCCCCCCCATGAGAGAGAAGTTCTCCATCCACACAACCCCAGCCCCCTGCCCAGAAAGAGAAGTTAAAGTGCAATAAATACATAGATAAGCCATAGCTAGGTAAATATATATATATATAGGGCTTTTTTTGAACTGGAACTAGGTGGAACTCAGTTCCACCACCTTTGGCTCAGGATCTCTGCCCCCTGCTCACCACTATTACTTGTAAACACAGATATCTGGCTCTGGCTTCCTGTGTTTTCCAAGTGCAGTATGGGAATGAAGGAGATGCCGGTGCCTGACACCCCCACTTGATGATCTCCCTGCAAGTGAGAGAAGCAAAGCCATCTACAGTGTGAGGGGAGTTACTAGAGAAGAAGAGGGGTAAAAGTGAGATGTGGATGGGGGATGCCGACCTAAGTAGTTGTGGAAGAAGGCTGAACTCTGCACTCTGTGTGTGTAACGCACCCCTGAACCCTGCACTGTATACGTAGCACACTCCCGAACTCTGCACGTAGCACACCCCTGAACTCTGCACTCTGTGTGTAACCCCACCAAACTCTGCACTCTGTACATATTGCACTCCTGGTATTTGGCGCCCTTGAAGACCCTCTCACTGTGAAATTTTGACCAGTTTTGGGAGGGGGTTTTGGGGGGGTCGTGGTTGAGTTCCTGCACCTTTTTTCTGAGGAAAAAAAAGCCCTGTGTATATATATACAGTAAAACCTTGGATTGCGAGCATAATTCGTTCAGGAAAAATGCTTGTAATCCAAAGCACTCTTATATCAAAGCAAATTTCCCCATAAGAAATAATGGAAACTCAGATGATTCGTTCCACAAGTCCTTCAGTTTATAGTCTATATACAAAGATTATAGCAATGTGATTGGTTGTGTAACCATAAAATGTCCATCCACAATATGCAGCCTTCCCAAGGGGATTAGAAGCAAAATCTAGCAGAGCTACAGAATATAAGAGAAATGAGAGGTGCATCTAAGTGTAGCAATATGGTTACATTTAATGAAGGTTCAACATTTGGCAACTCACATGGTTGATGATTAAAATAGGCATACCTAAGTATGCAGGCATCCGGGGTAAAGCTGTCCACATAGACCATCTTCTGAACCACCGGCTCTCACCACTGTTAGTCTGCAATCGTGACCGGGAAGAATAGCCTGCAGTAGAGTGATCTGAAAGTGAGGCTTTGAATCACTCGTGGAGTGCAGCGGGGAAGGGATGATGAAGATGGCTGTGCAGAGGATGGTCTATGTGGACAGCTTTACCCCAGATGCCTGCATACTTAGATGTGCCTGTTTTAATCATCAACCATGTGAGTTGCTAAATATTGAACTTTCATTAAATGTAATGATATTGCTACACTTTTGAGGCTCCTCTCTTCTTTTTTATACATGACGCTACTTGTATATCAAGACATCGCTTGTATATCAAGTCAAAATTTATTTAATACATTTGCTTGTCTTGCAAAGCGCTCTCAAACCAAGTTACTCTCAAACCAAGGTTTTACTGTATATATATATATATATATATATATATATATATATATATATATTAGTCATTTTAAGTTTTGGTGATAGTGAATTGCTACGCATGCAGTGAAGGCCTACACAATCACTGCGTAGGTGAGGTTCCAGCCTCACTTTCATAGCGAATTAGGAGGAGTGCCACCAGGAAAGCAGGAGTTGGCCAAGAAGCGGGTCTTTCATAAGGCCTGCATCTGTCTGCTCTTCCTTCCCGGTGGTGACCCTCCTAAGCCGCTGCGGAGGTGAGGCTTGAAATCGCCTCATTCTACAGTCACCCTGCTGGGTTGTTTTTTTTTGTTGCCGGAGCACGCCTTCTGATCCGTGAAAGAGGTGAGGCTTCAATTCGCCTCATAAAACGCTATTGCTTCCTTCTGGCACGACAGCTAAGGTTTTCTTCAAGCCAAACCCGAACACTTTAGAGACGCAAGTCAATTTGTTTTTTAGTATACACTATAGGATTGTAAAAGACCTGGGAACCTTTGGGTGTCCCAAGGAGATTAGTACAGTGGGTGAACAGTGGGTGTGGCCAAAGTGTGTTAACAGTGGGAGGGGCTTAATTGGACATGGTTAAATAAACCAAAAGCATTCTTGTACGCAAAAAATCTGCTTAGAATATTAAAACTAATGTCAGTGTAAAAATATGAATTTATTTAACTAAACTAAATTAAAAGTGGACAGTGTCAGCAGGACAATGGACATGTCAATATGGCAGAGGTTGGTATCAGTAGGGCAATGGATGGTGTCAGGCAGTAGGGCAGTGGATGGTGTCAGTAGGGTAGTGGACAGTGTTAGTAGAGCAGTCGTTGGTGTCAGAAGAGCAGTGGATGGTGTCAATCAGTAGAGAAGCACAGGAATGGTAAGAGCCCCTCATAATGGACACAGCAGATATACAGACCTTGGAACTCAACACAGGGATGGTGGGAACCCCTCATAATGGGCACAGCAGGTGTACAGACAAGGGAACTCCACACAGGGATGGTGGGAACCTTTTATAATGGGCACAGTAGGTGTAAAGACCTGGGAACTCAACACAGGGATGGTGGGAACCCCTTCATAATGGATACAGCCATGGTACAGACCCAGGAACTCAGTACAGGGATGGTGGGAACCCCTCATAATGAGAACATCAGGTGTACAGATCTGGGAACTCAGCACAGGGATTGTGGGAACCCCTCATAATGGGCACAGCAGGTGTACAGACTGGGTAACTCAGCAAAGGGATGGTGGAAACCCCTCATAATAGGGACAGCGGGTGTACAGACTCTAGAACGCAGCACAGGGATGGTGGGAACCCCTCATAATAGGCACAGAAGGTGTATAGACCCATGAATTCAGCACATGGATGGTGGGAACTCCTCATAATGGGCACAGAAGGTGTACAGACCCATGAACTCAGTACAGGGATGGTGGGAACTCCTCATAATGGGCACAGAAGGTGTACAGACCCGTTAACTCAGCACAGGGATGGTGGGAACTCCTCATAATGGGGACAGGTGTACAGACAAATGAACTCAGCACTGTGATGGTGGGAACTCCTCATAATAGGCATAGAATGTGTACAGACCCCTGGACCATAGAGGGCAGCATTTACTAGAACTGATCAGCTGGATTTTCCTTCTGCAGCCGCTGAGTGCCAGTGAAAGGAAAAAGGAGGAGAAGACGGCTTTCAGATGCTGCCAGTGTAAGAAAATACAGCCTAGGTACCTAGTATCAGCAGTAGCCAGGAGAATACATAGGGACTGGTGGGCAGCAGCCTGACCTGTGGGCAGTGTTATCAATGGGTGGTCAGATCACCAGCAGAAGAAAGAAATCTAAAGAGAGCCAACACACCCTGCACAGGGTGCAGCTGACCGCCCTGCGCAGAATTGTCATCAGCTCCAGTAACAGCATGTACCAGGACACCGATCACTCACCCACAGCCTCTGCTTCCAACCACTTACAAGTGTCATGTGAACGGGGAAGGGGGACAGGGTAGAACATTCCAGGGAGCTCTGGGTTACCAAGAGGATGAGCTGAATTGAACGCTGTTGTCATCCTGTGCTAAAAGCTTCCAAAAGCTGAACAAACTGTTTACTGTGTCATATAGTAAATGAGGGCCGGCTGAATGTGTAGAGCGCTCAGTTTGCAGAGCAGTGAGTGGGGTGCATGTGTAGAAATGTAAAGGCTCGGAAGTCAGTCGTGTGTAGAGGGTGGCATTTACAAGCACTAGTCGGCTGTATTTTCCTCCACTCACAGCAGCTGAATGTCAATGCAGCGCCCAGGGCACATGTCCCTCCTGCTCCCCCTATTTATATAGGGCTGAGAACTTTTTCCCAACCCACATTTGGCAGTGCTGGGGGCCTAAGTGACCAATCACAAAGAACCAGTGCTGTCCCTTAGAAGAAGGTTTAGTCAGCGCCATATCTTCACCCTTGTATTGAGTCATGCTCCCCATACCTGGAAGTTTTTTTTTTTTTTTTGTTTCAGCATAATAGAATAGTGGGGAAGTGAAGGAATGATGAGCAGTGGCAGCCCATCCATTGGGGGCGCAGGGGCGCCGCCCCCCCCATCCATGCAGCAGGGCGACGGACACATGGATTCCAATGGGTTTTTTTTTTTTTTGACGCACGTGATTAGAGCCAGGGGCTCTAATAGGCTTCAAAAAAGGATGGGCTCGGGGCGCAGTTATGTGACAATAGCGAATGAATATTCACTATTGCCAAACTGATTCTCCTCCTGGCCAATCAGGAAGCGGGTCCTGAGACCCATTTCCTGATTGGCCGAAAGGAGAGGCCATGCTATTGGCCATGCCACGGAGGAGACTGAGGGGGAAACCGCCAGTGCCTGTCCAGGGTGAGTGAGCCCTGGCGACTGGGGGGGGGGGTGGGGCTGGGGGTTAGGTGTGCGGGATGGAGCTGGTGTGGTCTGGGGGGGGGGTTATGGTGTGGTCCGTCTGCCGTCTCCCCCCCCCCCCGACCCATGGAGCCTTTGCTGCCCCTCTGAAAAGGGATCTGCAGCTCACACCACTTAAATAGACCAAATTTGGTGGCAGTGGTGTATAACCCCCTCTGGCCACTATGTTAGAGGTCTTAGGACTGTAAGCCTAGGTTCACACTGTAGCAGGTCCTGCATGCCACGTTTACGGGTACAGCACATCATTCATTGGAACAAGCTACTGTAACTGTAGGAAATGCAGGAAAAAAAGTCCCTGACCCTTTTTTTAAAGACGCGGCTACATGGAACTGCATGGTGCTGCAGCAACATTTGGTTTTATGCATCCAAAAACATGCCACATTTTCTGATGCGTGAGGGTGCTATTAAGAATGAATGGCACCCCACATATCTGCAGAAGAGCAGGATGTTTTGCCTGTGGGTCAGGGAACACATGTGATTTACACTTGTTCCCAGAATCACTACAATGTAAACCTAGGCAAAAACTGCAGGTCAACCACCTATTTTTACCACTCCCCAGCTGCATGTGTGAACAAGAGAGTGGGACATTGTCAGCCTATGTACTAAAACTCAATAAGACAGGTCGTAGACATCCTCCCTACCACTGCCTTTCTATAGATCAGAGGGAACCTAATATTGCCTAATTTTTCCCTTAGCTAAATACAACATCCAATTTTTATAATCACAGTAAAAAGTACTTATGTTTACTTGGGAATAAATCTGTATAACTTTATGCAAATCATTAGCTTGTATTTATAATCACTGACCTACTTCTATATTCCCTCAGCCTAATAAAAATGTTTCAAAGAGGGGTTATGTGAATTCTCATTCAACATTAGGGACTTTATAAACACAAAACTCAGCTATGTGGTGTTAGATAAACTGTGTTTAAAGCAGAGTGATCTTTACTGAAATCACTCACACATGTGCGCTGTAACAGAGAGCAATAATGAGGTCTTTGCAAGTATTTAATTGAATCATGGGGAAGTACTTCACAAGACAAAATATACTTCGAAGTACTGTATATATATACTTTAAAGTGTAACTTTAGCCCAAAGGTTTTTTTCCCCGTTTTGGATAGAGTGGAGAAGAGTTGGAACCTTTGCCAGGTTTTTATTTGTTGGCTTCTCTCATTTTGAAGATATTTTCTTCCCTTCCTGTGTTGTCACTGGGACAGGAAGTGATTGGATTATTTCCAGTGGGGACAACAAGCAATAGAAGCACATACACTGATCAGCCATAACATTATGCCCACCCACCTAATATTGAGTATGGCCTCCTTTTGCTAAAACAGTCCTGACCCATTGAGGCATGGATAACAAAGTAACATCCACGTGAATGGCAGGACTCAAGGTTTCCCAGCTGAACATTGCCAAAAGTATCACACTGCCTTTGCCGACTTGCCTTCTTATACCACATCCTGGTGCCATCTCTTCCCCAGGTAAGTGACTAACACCATTCACATGATGTAAAAACGTGATTCATCAGACCAGGCTACCTTCTTCCATTGCTCCATAGTCCAGTTCTGATGTTCATGTGACCATTGTAGAAGGTTTTGGCTGTGGACATGGGTCGCCATGGGCTTCACAGCCCCATACACAACAAACTGCGATACACATTTTTTTTTTCTGCTTTCACCATATCAACTTCATGGACAACATATTCACTTGCTGCCTAATATATCCCACCAATTTTCAGATGCCATTGTAATGAGATATTCCCTTTACCTGTCAGTTGTCATAATGTTATGGGTGATCGGTATATATTAGTAGGTTTAGAATTGCCATCAGGTTTTTCTTTTTTTCAAGAAAGGGGAAGTGAAGAGAAAACTCTCCAATAGGAACATCTGACAACAAAAAAACACATGACACAGATTCTAATACTTTTCAAAACTAGTGAATGGAACCATTCACATCTTGGACTGCCCCAGTGGAGCTTACAAAATAATCATAGGCATGCGCAGGGGGTGTGCCAGGTGTGCTTGAGCCCACCCTAATCACTACATGCGGTGCCGATTCCCCCTACTAAGCAGGCTTCTCCTGTGTTGCCTGCCCCAAAGTGATGCTGGCTTCCTTTCTCTCCTCCCTATGTTTACTATGCTTCAGTTTGTGAATGAATAGGAAGCTGTTCAGCACAGAGCTCTTCCCATTAATTCAATGCCCTGTGCAGCTGAAGCTGCAGAGAAAGTTGTGTCTGTTTGAGCTTTGGGGTACACACCCTAATGCAATAGGTTGGGCACACCTGTGAATATAATGTTTGTAGCCAGACTAGCAACTGCAGGTAATAAATACGTGGGTGATAAAAGAAAACCAAAGGAAGTACACCCAAGTACAGAAAGAACCTGTGGGAGAACATTTCCCAAGTAGACAAGGTTCCTTTTGGGAACTGAATACAGGCCTCCAGCCAGGGTCGGACTGGGAATAAAATTCAGCCCTGGAAATAATTTCATACCAGCCCCATAGCATTATTATACCAGCCCAACAGCATAACATTATTATTTTCTTGTTCATAAAAGGAAGAACCATACATTTTAAAGCACATTTGAAGAGTGTATTATATATAGGTAAGAGAGTGTATTATATATAGGTAAGACAGATATGAAAGCATATAGGGCTTTATATATATATATATATATATATATATATATATATATATATATATATATATATACCTGCCGGCATGGTACAGGAGATGCAAAGGCTGCGGGCATGGTACAGGAGATGCAAAGGCTGCGGGCATGGTACAGGAGATGCAGAGGCTGCGGGCATGATACAGGAGAGGGAGAGGCTGCGGGCATGGTGCAGGAGATGCAGAGGCTGCGGGCATGGTGCAGGAGAGGGAGAGGCTGTGGTCATAGTACAAGAGATGCAGGGGCTGCAGGAATGGTGCAGGAGATGAAGGGGCTGCGGGCATGGTACAAGAGATGCACAAGCTGCAGGCATGGTACAGGAGAGGGTGAGGCTGCAGGCACAGTGCAGGAGATGCAGAGACTGCGGGCATGGTACAGGAGATGCAGAGGCTGGGGGCATGGTGCAGGAGATGCAGAGGCTGCGGGCATGATGAATGGGCTGCTGGCATTGTGCAGGAGATGCAGGGGCTGCAGGCATGATGCATGGGCTGCTGGCATGATGCAGGAGATGCAGAGGCTGTGGGCATGATGCATGGGCTACTGGCATGGTGCAGGAGATGCAGAGGCTGCAGGCATGATGCATGGGCTGCTGGCATGGTGCAGAAGATGCAGATGCTGCGGGCATGGTACAGGAGAGGAAGAGGCTGCAGGCATAGTACAACAGATTCAGAGGCTGCAGGCATGGTGCAGGAGATGCAGAGGCTGCGTGCATGGTACAGGAGATGCAGAGGCTGTGGGCATGGTACTGGAGAGGGAATGGCTGCAGGCATAGTTCAAGAGATGCAGGGGCTGCGGGCATGGTGCATGAGATTTAGGGGCTGCGGGCATGGTGCTGGAGATGCAGGGGCTGGGGGCATGGTGCAGGAATGTAGAGGCTGCGAGCATGATGCATGGGCTGCTGGCATTTTGCAGGAGATGCTGGGGTTGCAGGCATAATGCATGGTCTGCTGGCATGGTGTAGGAGATGCAGAGGCTGCGGGCATGATGCATGAGCTGCTGGCATGGTGCAGGAGATGCAGAGGCTGCGGCATGATGCCGGGGCTGTGGGCATGGTACAGGAGATGCAGGGCTGTGGGCATGGTACAGGAGAGGCAGTGCTGTGGGCATGGTACATGGGAGGCAGTGCTATGAGCATAGTGCAGGAGATGCAGCGCTGTGGGCATGGTACATCAGAACCTCCCGAGCGGTGGCAGCGGCACATGCGCAGTGTACACGTCGTGCCGGCTGCAGCCTTTTTTTTTTTTACAGGTGCCATTGATTTTCAGATAGCCCCAGGGCAAGGGGACTTGCCGGCCTACCGGGAAATTTCCCGATATCCCGGTAGGCCAGTCCGGCCCTGCCTCCAGCACTGCAAAGTGTTATATATGTTAAAGAACATTCTAAATTTAAATTCTATCTACCTATTCTAACTCTGTCAGTCTGCTTTCCGATACATCAGTTTTGGGACCTTTTCCCATTTAATAGCATGCATCTATTCCTTCCTTCCTACTTTACCCAGTAGACCGTACCAAAAAGTCAACAGCCCTAGCCCCAAGAAGTTTAATTGTCATTACCCAATACTGGGCAAAATCTACTGAAGGGATTCCTTCCTAATCGCCCACATAACCACCCATGACCAGTGACTGATTCAGTCAGTCCGAGGAAACCCACGCAGGCACAGGCAGAACATGCAAACTCCACACAGGTAGTGCCGTGGCTGAGATTTGAACCAACAACTCTAGTGCTGCTAGGTGGAAGTGTTAACTACTTAGCCACTGTGTATATGTAAGTGGTATTAGCTTAAAATTCTTGATTAGCTTTAACTATTTTTGCACTTTTTTGCCACAACTATTTTACAAGAGCATAACATTGCCAACCCACATTATGACTAGCCATGGGTGACAGGCGGGAAGACATCTGCCTATTCTTCATCATACATGAGGATTCTCCCAAGAGACATTCAATACACTAGGCAATTTATAAAGTGCCAAATTGTCACTTTTCAAAAATCAGACCATCTGCAGCCACCCTAAAACTGGTTATACGCATTACAATCCAATTACATTTTACAGTATATAAGTAACAATACAATTGTTTAGTTTATTATAAAGCTACCAACAGCTTTGCAATATTAAAGCCTACCTGGCTGGATACAATTGATTGATTGATTTTTAAAGGATTTATTGCAATGCACAATTGTTAGTTTTTAGAAGATGTACAGAATGCTGCATCTTGATGCCCTTAAAGTGTTACTAAACCCAGAACCTGCATTCGCTATATCTGGTGTCCCACAGTACACAGAACATGGAAATACAACTATTTTAGTAAATATAAACTGCTAAATATATTTTCTCATCAGTTGTTATAGCAGTCTTATGACTTCTATCAGTTCCTGGTAAAGCTTGTAGGAGGAGTTTTCATACTGCACTGGCTGTCCTATCAGGATGCAGGACCTCTGACCCTCTGTCTGGACAGTGCTGATTGGTTCTGTGCTGATCACATACACTTTCCCAAGAAAAAAAAAAACTCTCTTGCAACACACTAAACTGAGCATGTGCAGCCTGACTCCACTAACTGTCTTATCCAGACATGTTATGGGGACAATGCATGAAGAGAAGGATCTGTGCATACAAGATCAAACAGCCTTGTTACACAATGCAGAGGAATAACCCCTTAGGTACCACAGCGAGTATAACAAGCATGCTTTACTGCATATACTGTACAGACGGATTTTACTGTTGTGGTTTTAGTAACATTTTAACTACACCCTAACATTAGCAAGACTGATATATAGATAGCATAATGTCTGTATTAGATGTGCCATTCATTCCAGTCACAGCTGGGTGCATATTGGGAAGAAAGAGAAGGCACTATATTTATGAGGAAGTTCCCTCAAAGAACACCCCGGTATTCCATTCCCACTGACCTGTTAAAAGATGTTTCACAAAGGGTCAAGGTCAGAGAATATTTATTGTGATACAGTATATGTCTGATGAATGTTTTGAAAGTAGTTTATTGTGTTTAACTAATCCTCTGAAAAGCAGGGGACGAATGAAAGAATTGCATTGACATTAAAGCTGAAATCCAGACAAACAATTAAATACACATTTTAAATACATACATAAAATGTTTTATCTGCCAAAGAATTTGTAATTACGTCCTTCCAAAATTATGATTTATACATCTCTACCAGGAAGTACAACTTCTCCAGACCCTTTCACATCTGTCACATGTGCTCAGGGTGAACCTGCTCTTATCTATGAAAAGCAAAGGGCACCAGTGACGGACCTGTCAATTCTGGTGTTCAACTGCAAATGCCAATCAAGCTCCATGGTGCCAGGCAGTGAGCACAGGGCCCACTGGAGGATGTTGGGTCCTCAGGCCACCTTCATAAAGTCTGTTTCTGATTGTTTGATCAGAGAAATTTACACCGGTGGCCTGCTGGAGGTCATTTTGTAGGGCTCTGGCAGTGCTCATCCTGTTCCTCTTTGCACAAAGGAGCAGATACCAGTCCTGCTGATGGGTTAAGGACCTTATAAGGCCCTGTCTAGCTCCCCTAGGGTACCTGCCTGTCTCCTGGAATCTCCTCTATGCTGTTGAGACTGTGCTGAGAAACACAGCAAACCTTCTGGCAATGGCGCCTATTGATGAACCATCCTGGAGGTGTTGGACTGAGGTGTTAAGAAGACCTAAGAATGGTACACATGGGCCAAATATCGTCCATCATCATTCAGCCCGTGTGTAGAGCAGCCTGTCCAGCAGAAATCTTCTGACTGGCTTTTATAGAACGGGCATGCTGCCAGCACTTGTAGCTAATGGATATGAGCTCTGACCAGTTGCTAGTGCTGTTAATAAGTTATAACACATGTTCCTTGATAAATGCATAGGACCATGTTTGACATCTGTCTATACTCTGGAACCTGCTGGCTGTTTACCAGCAACACCATGCAACTGATGAGGTTTTTTTACTGCAGCTAGAAAGAGCAAAATCTGGTGCAGCTGTGCATGGTAACCAACCAGCTTCTAACTTCAACTTGTTCAGTTAATCTTTGACAAAAAAAGCTGGAAGCTGATTGGTTTTTATGCAGAGCCCTCTTCATGCTATCTATAGTACAACCTTTAATTGCAAAGCATGACCAGAAACTGCTTTAATTGTTGTCCTTTGTGCCCTGATGCTGTCCTAAGTAGATAGCATGAGGGAGGCAGAGCAACTTCGTGAGTTGCATTGTTTCACTGGTAAATGGCCAGCAGTTTGCAGTGCCGATTGTTGGATAACCAGAGCGTGGATAGAAGTCAAACATGGTGCTAAGCATTTATCAAGGTACATATGTTATTTGGCTGTTTAATGTTCACTGAGCAATTCCGGGGTGAACTTCCACTTTAAGCAATACATTTCAGATTTGAAGTGAATCTGTGGTCCCAAAATGAAATGTATACTGATTGCTCCACATGTCTGCATGACAGCATTCATACATAGCTGAATACCTGGGCACACCTAACTATGGCATAGCTCCCAGATCCCTGTTTTGGGGGGACTGTCCCTCTTTTAGAACAAAATCTCCCTCTCCCTACCTCTTTACTCTTCAATAATCCCTCTTTTGGCTCTATAAAGAAATGTACAATTTAATTATTAGACATGTTATACTGCAGTAAACCAAAGCTACATCCACATAATTACTGAATTTGTTCATTTGAAATGCTGGTATAAAGAAAAAATAGCGGTGAGGAGGAATTCACTTGTGGGTTTACCCAATTGTTTTTTGCATACTAATTCTTCATGGTCTGTATAACTTGATGCATTGCAGGGGTATGTCCTTCACCTACATACCTTATACTAAGGTGTCTTTCTCGAAAACAAAATTAATCAGGGGTAGTCTTGATTGCCAACCAGTCCTACAATACATGAGAGGCTAGCAGACTATCACCCTGCAAAATTTTGGATTTTCCAAGGGCTGTGAAATGGTCTGTAGACATATAAAAATACTACATATAAAATTCAAATAAGCTTTATTAAAGTGCAAAAAAAAACATAGTAGTGCAAATATAGCATAATTGTCAATGAACAACAGTGTGACTATCATAGGTCCTACATGTTTTGCCGAGGCATAAATCCTCTCACATTGGCTTCTTCAGGGACCAGATGCTTTATATAACATCACTGCATAAAGGCACAACCTGGACGCTAACCCGTTGAAGACCAGACCAGAAGGACTAGTCCGGCAGGAACCGGGACACCCAAATAGGCGGCACTGGACCAGGACTACAGTCCTTAGGCAGGAAAAAATGCAAATAGCTTGCCTATTGTAGAGAATAAGTTCCCCAGAGATGCTGTATAGCAGATCCTTTCCTGGTGGTCTGGCTTGCAGAGGGAGCCATGGCTGGGTCTCACTGACCCAGGCGGCAGCTTGCTATTTTTTCCATCCTGAAAGCTCATTATACCTACCATTTGGGCCGTTCAGGACTGGATTTTTTGTTTCTCCTGAATAGTTGACTAGTGATAAGGTTCGATAGCGCCACCTATATGTGGGCTTTAATAAAGATGTTTTACAAATACATTACTTACAAGTTCACATGGAGTTCTTCTAAGAATCCAGCATAAACAACTTCCCTATACAGGGGACCTGTGTTGGAGACATTATTCGGCCATCTCTTCACCTCTACTTTTGATGTTCCTTTCTCCCCACTTCTCTTCCCATCCATTTTCTTGGATCCTTCTTCTATCTTGACTCGGTCATCTTTTCAGTAAACAAATGTTTATATGCATATTGAATTCCATTGATCACACCCCTAATGAAGGGTATTCCAGCAACGCGTTGGGTGTCGGGTGCCCATTGGAAATCTATGCTCCACCATTATTCTTGTCCTACCATGACAAGTTTTTACAACTTTATATTGTGATACATGTATTTATCTTCACCAGTTCATTGATTTTATCTTAATTTATTAAAATTATGTTTTAACTTATATTCAGATTTGTGGTGTTATATTCGGCCCTTAAAGTCCCGTTCCCTACCAAGGGAGGTTTTTCTTTGCTATTTATTTGGGATGTTGGCCATATAACACCTCGCTCTACCTAGATGAGTGCCCCTTTTATCTACGTTTTTAATATGTATGTTCATGCACTTTAATAAAGCTTATTTGAATTTTATATGTAGTATTTTTATATGTCTACAGCCCATTTCACAGCCCTTGGAAAATCCCAAATTTTGCAAGGTGAGATACACCGTTTTATACATTTTTTTCTATTCCGCTATTCAATCTACACCCTTTTGGGGTAAAAAAATTAAATTGCGGCATAGTCTGTATCGGTACGTGTGAGATACACCTTTCAAATTTTTTGGGCGCATCTTCCACCGCCGAGGATTGCAGGGTGCTTCAGTTTGCCTCCTGTTCCAAACTCCTCCTACTCCTCATCCTCATCCTGCCTATAGGGTACAAAAAATTGTAATCAGGGCCTAGTCTGTGTTTGTACGTGTGAGATACACCGTTTTATAACATTTTTTCTATTCCGCTATTCAATATACACCCTTTTGGGGTAAAAAAAATTAAATTGCGGCATAGTCTGTGTTTGTACATCTGAGATACACCTTTTTATATACTTTTTTCTATTCCGCTATTCAATCTACCCCCTTTTGGGGTAAAAAAAATTAAATTGCGGCATAGTCTGTATCGGTACGTGTGAGATACACCTTTCAAATTTTTTGGGCGCATCTTCCACCGCCGAGGATTGCAGGGTGCTTCAGTTTGCCTCCTGTTCTGAACTCCTCCTACTCCTCATCCTCATCCTGCCTTTAGGGTACAAAAAATTGTAATCGGGGCCTACTCTGTGTTTGTACGTGTGAGATACACCCTTTTATAACATTTTTTCTATTCCGCTATTCAATATACACCCTTTTGGGGTAAAAAAAAATAAATTGCGGTATAGTCTGTGTTTATACGTGTGAGATACACCTTTTTATATACTTTTTTCTATTCCGCTATTCAATATACACCCTTTTGGGGTAAAAAAAATGAAATTGTGGCATAGTCTGTATCGGTACGTGTGAGATACACCTTTCAAATTTTTTGGGTGCATCTTCCACCGCCGAGGATTGCAGGGTGCTTCAGTTTGCCTCCTGTTCCGAACTCCTCCTACTCCTCATCCTCATCCTGCCTTTAGGGTACAAAAAATTGTAATCGGGGCCTAGTCTGTGTTTGTACGTGTGAGATACACCGTTTTATATCCTTTTTTCTATTCCGCTATTCAATATACATCCTTTTGGGGTGAAAAAAATTAAATTGCGGCATAGTCTGTATCGGTACGTGTGAGATACACCTTTTAAATTTGTTTGGCGCATCTCCTTCCACCGCCGAGGATTGCAGGGCGCTTCAGTTTGCCTCCTGTTCCGAACTCCTCCTACTTTTACTCCTCCTCCTCATCCTCATCCTCCCTTTAGGGTACAAAAAATTGTAATCGGGGCCTAGTCTGTGTTTGTACGTGTGAGATACACCGTTTTATATACTTTTTTCTATTCCGCTATTCAATATACACCCTTTTGGGTTGAAAAAAATTAAATTGCGGCATAGTCTGTATCGGTACGTGTGAGATACACCTTTTAAATTTGTTTGGCGCATCTCCTTCTACCGCCAAGGATTGCAGGGCGCTTCAGTTTGCCTCTTGCTCCGAACTCCTCCTACTTTTACTCCTCTTCCTCATCCTCATCCTCTCTTTAGGATACAAAAAATTGTAATCGGGGCCTAGTCTGTGTTTGTACATGTGAGATACACCGTTTTGTATACTTTTTTCTATTCCGCTATTCAATATACACCCTTTTGGGGTGAAAAAAATTAAATTGCGGCATAGTCTGTATCGGTACGTGTGAGATACACCTTTTAAATCTGTTTGGCGCATCTCCTTCCACCACCGAGGATTGCAGGGCGCTTCAGTTTGCCTCCTGTTCCTAACTCCTTCTACTCCTCTTCCTCATTCTCTACCGCCTCCTCATCCGGTCAGCGTAACACCTTCACCACAAACTTCAGCACAGCCAGGGGTAAACGACAGCAGGCAGTTTTAAAACTTGCCTGTTTGGGCGAAGAATCCCACACCGCGCAGGAGTTGTGGAGGAGCATGGAACAGCAGACTGATGAGTTGTTGGTGCCAGCGAGCCTCAAGCCCGGCCTGGTGGTGTGCGATAATGGGCGAAATCTCATAGCAGCTCTGGCCCTAGCTGGTTTGACGCACATCCCTTGCCTGGCGCATGTGCTGAATTTGGTGGTGCAGAGGTTCCATAAAAATGACCCCGATATGTCAGAGCTGCTGCAGAAAGTGCGGGCTGTCTGTGCGCACTTTCGGCGTTCTCACCCTGCTTCTGCTCGCCTGTCAGCGCTGCAGCGTAACTTCGGCTTTCCCGCTCACCGCCTCATATGTGACGTGCCCACAAGGTGGAACTCCACCCTGCACATGCTGGCAAGACTGTGCGAGCAGCAGCAGGCCATAGCGGAGGTTCAGCTGCAGCACACACGCGTGAGTCGCTCTGCAGAACAGCAGCACTTCACCAATAACTGGGCTTCCATGCGAGACCTGTGTGCCTTGTTGCGCTGTTTCGAGTACTCCACCAACATGGACAGTGCCTATGGCGCGTTCTCAGCGTTACTATCCCACTTGCATACCTTTTTGAAAAATTGCTGGATGATGGATGAGGATGAGGAGGAGTAGGAACCATGTTCACAGCAGAGTGGCACCCAGGCCAGCTCGTGGCCATCACTGGTGCGTGGCTTGGGGTATACAGAGGACACAAACAATACACCTTCCACAGAGGGCAGCCTTTCGTTGCCTCTGGGCAGCCTGGCACACATGAGCGATTACATGCTGCAATGTCTGCACAACGACCGCCAAGTTGCCCACATTCTAACTTGTGCTGATTACTGGTTGGCAATTCTCCTGACGGGGACATATGGTTTCCATGATCTGCCTAGCCAGAAGGCCTGGCAGAACCCCATTCTTCATGGTAGCCGAAGCCACCTCGTATACTAGATCAGGGGTGCTCTCCCAAAGAGAGACCCCCCTGGAGGCTGGGGGGGATACAGAAGACACAGACGATACACCTCCCACAGAGGACAGCCTTTCATTGCCTCTGGGCAGCCTGGCACACATGAGCGATTACATGCTGCAGTGTCTCCACAACGATCGCCGAGTTGCCCACATTCTAACTTGTGCTGATTACTGGGTGGCCACGCTGCTGGATCCCCGTTACAAGGACAACGTACCGTCCTTAATTCACTCACTGGAGCGTAATCGCAAGATGCGCCAGTACAAGCGCACGCTAGTAGACGTGATGCTGCTGGCATTTCCACCTGACAGTGGGGCCACAGTGGAATCACAAGGCCAAGGCAGAGGAGGAGGAGGAGGAGGAGGAAGAGGTCGCCAACGCAGCCAGGGCACCGCCAGCACCTCAGAAGAACCCTTCAACTTCTAGGTCTCCAAATTGGGCATATGGCCTGAGCTTGCCCTTTACGCCTTGGAGGTGCTGGCCTGCCCTGCAGCCAGTGTATTATCTGAACGTGTGTTTAGCATGGCTGGGGGCGTTATCACAGACAAGCGCAGCCGCCTGTCCAGAGCCAATGTGGACAAGCTTACGTTCATTAAAATGAACCAGGCATGGATCCCACAGGACTTGTCCGTACCTTGTGCAGAATAGAGATGGATACCGGCCTTACCCAGCCATTGTTATATTTTTGATCTTTCTCACTCTTTTAGGGTGTACCCTAATTTAAAATGACTAAAAAAAAGCAGTGTTGGCTACCTCGTCCCCCTCCACCGCCGCTTCCACCTACACCGCCACATCCACCGCCACCTCAACCTCCCTCCTACTCCATATGGGCCTCGTCCTTCACAGATGAAGAAAATTGTTTTATTTTTCAGTTTTTTTTTTTGTTTTAAGTTATTTCCCTATCCACATTTGTTTGCAGAGCACTTGCCATGCTCTTAACTACATTTTGCCATTTGCAGCACTCTAGCCCTTTCCATTGTTTTTTTAGAGCCATTTTAGTGCCTGAAAGTTTGGGTCCCCATTGACTTCAATGGGGTTCGGTGTCCGGGTAAAGTTCGGAAAAAGTCCGCTCAACTCTACTCCTAAACCTTGTGGACAGCCTTCTTAGAAGAATTGAAGCTGTTATAGCTGCAAAGGGTGGGCTAACTCAATATTAAACCCTGCGGACTAAAACTGAGATGGCATAAAGTTCATGTGACTGTAAAAGCAGGCGTCCCAATACCTTTGACAATATAGTGTATGTGCAAGCATTCTGAACAGAAATGACAACTTCAGAGTATCTACTCTGTATGGCATTCTGTGATGAAGAATTCTGATAGTGTGTCAAATGTATTGTCAGATGTCACAGAAATCTTTGCGAAGTTACAGTAAACTGTGAAAAAATGCATTTTATGCGTTGACATTCCTTTTATTCAAAAATATTAAGGCCTACAGCCAGGGATGTCGAGAAATGGCCTCTGGCCATGAGTATAACACTGTATGGTACAGGACACTACCAACAACAGATGGGTAGTTGCCCTATCCAAAAGAAAGTGGGATGGGACTTGTACAATTTGCCACCAACATTTAGACAATCATAGCCCCCCTTACAACCTAACAAGGTAGATGAAAGTAGTTCACATTTTAGAACCAGTTATAAAGAAACACTAGCATGCATACTTGCCAACTGTCCTGTTTTTGCAGGGACAGTCCCGGCAAATAGGAGCCTGTCCGGGTAATTTACATTGTCCCTGGAAGCACCCGTTAATCGGGCTGCGCGCAAATGTTACGCAGAAGTAGTGCAGCTGAATGGGAGAATTATTCCAACTCTGCTACTTTGGCCTTAAGTTTGAAATTCCCTTTTTAATTTCCTGTAATTCTCTCTATATAAGTAGGCAAATATTAATTATGCAGAGTGGGCGGAGCTTCAGGGAAGTGGATGTGGTAAGTAATTGATAGCTGTGCTGCAAAGTGTCCCTGGAAATTTTTTTCAAATGTTGGCAACTATATAGCATGTGATCCATTGGCAAACAGTTATTATTTTTTCACTTCAGTTTTTTATTTCAAGCGGGCTCACAGTACTTCCACTGTCCAAAGAAACTGCATACTTGTCCTTAATTACAGCGTACATACAGTAGCTCCTTATGTTTAAACAGGAGTTGAACGTGTCACCTTGGGGATTTCCAGAAGAGAGATGGACTTTTTCTGCCATTCATCCTTTCAAGAATCTTGTGAATGACCAACACTAAACGATACTCTAGACGGGAAAGGACTGTGCCTATGCTAACTTGCAAGTTTTGTTTTCTTTAGATTTAAAGCCACTCTGAGTTACAAATACCCAGACACTTAAAGATGTCAGCGTCTTGAATGCCTTCACGTGAAACTTTGTCATGTATAAGAGGACCTTAGAAAGTCTGAGCACCTTAGGGGGCAGCAAAAGCATCACAAAGATTTAACAGCTCTTGAAATAATATCCCCCAAACCTTAGAGAGCCTGCTGGGTCAGTGGAAAAACATAAACTGGGGAGGTTATAAATAATCTTTCTTTTATCACAGGCTATAATGCCTTAGTAACTTCAAAGGCCAGGTCAAAGATACTGATTCATTTGAAGTTCTGCAGACAGTAGGGCATTATAGTAATGGACACTCACTGAACAGTAAAACCTTTACAGTTCCTAGATGTTTTCCTTTTAGGAAGATTGTACATAGCATTGCTGCAATGTAACAAATGCACCCCAGGAATCATAAAAAATGATTTATCCCCTTTTAAGAAGTTCTAAGTGATTTATACACTTAATGAAATAGGAGTGTAAGTAAAATATAATTTGTTTTTCTATTCATCAAGTATTATGAGGCTTAGGGAATGATTTACCAAGAGGCTGTAAATGCTTACACAGAATGCCTATAGTGCTGGTGATGTGACTGTGCTGTACAGTACAAGGTGTATGATAAAGTATGGGAACCCTTGGGAATGTTCTGAAATTCTGGGAGAAACGTTTCCCCTGTTATCACCATATTCTTACCAAAAAATGTGTTTTTCTGAACACCCAGTCCTGAGATTTCTCCAACCCCACCACACAGAACATCCAGCTGGCTGACCAGTCTTTTCTCAATTGAATTGCAGATAAAAAGCACAATAAGTGACCTCACTACCCCCCCCCCCCTCCCAGCCTGTGACTGGATAGTGAGAGAGCAGCAGAGTTCATCTCTGCTCTCTCCTCCTGTCAGCATGTTCCTTGTTAACATATATGAATGCAGGACATGATTGTCATCTAGTACTGTACCTTCCTCTTCCAATCTGTGTGCTAGTGTGCTACTATACAAACATATTCAGATATTTATACTAGTTGCGATTGAAATTCATTTTAAAGATTTCTTGGCTTTTTTTTTTTTTTACTATTAGGTTTACCGAACAACACACACACACACACACCATATTACTCTTACGTGTACAGGTGCATCGTATAAAATTAGAATATCATCAAAAAGTAATTTATTTCAGTAATTCAATTCAAGGAAAACTCATATTTTATATAGAAACGGTACAGACAGAGTGATATATTTCAAGCATTTCTTTCTTTTCATTTTAAATATTCTGGCTTACAGCTAGTGAAAACCCAAAATTCAGTATCTCAGAAAATTAGAATATTACATAAGACCAAAAAAAAATAAGGATTTTTAATACAGAAATGTTGGCTTACTGAAAAGTATATCCATGTACAGTATAGTATGCACTCAATACGCACATCAATGTGGCGTGGCAAGGAGGCGATCAGCCACTGACACTGCTGAGGTGTTATGGATGCCCAGGTTGCTTTAATAGAGACCTTCAGCTTGTCTGCATTGTTGGGTCTGGTGTCTCTCATCTTCCTCTTAACAATACCCCACAGATTCTCTATGGGGTTAAGGTCAGGTGAGTTTGCTGGCCAATCAAGTACAGTAATACCATGATCATTAAACCAGGTATTGGTACTTTTGGCAGTGTGGGCAGGTGCCAAGTCTTGCCGGAAAATGAAATCAGCATCTCCATAAAGCTGGTCAGAAGAGAGAAGCATGAAGTGCTCTAGAATTTCCTGCTAGAGGGCTACGCTGACTTTGAACTTGATAAAACACAGTGGACCAACACCAGCAGATGACATGGCTCCCCAAATCATCACTGACTGTGGAAACTTTACATTGGACCTCATGCAACTTGGATTCGGTGGCTCTCCACTCTTCCTCCAGACTCTGGGACCTTGATCTCCAAATGAAATGTAAAATTTTCCACAGTCCGTGATGATTTGAGCAATCTGTTTTTTATTAGGTCCACTGACATCAGACTGTTGCTTGGAAATAAAGTCTTTTATTCTTTTTTTTTATTTAACCACTTGACCTCCGGGAGATTTACCCCCCTCCTGACCAGACCATTTTTTGCGATAAGGCACTGCGTTACTTTATCTGATAATTTTTCGGTTGAGTAACGCTGTACCCAAATAAATGTATGCATGTTATTTTTTCCCCAGAAACAGAGATTTCTTTTGGTGGTATTTTTAGTGTTATAATAAAAAAAAGACAGACAATTTAAATTAATAAATATATATATATATATATATATATATATATATTTTACTTTCTGCTATAAAATATATCAATAAAAAAAAAAAAAAAATCGAATTTCATCATCAATTTAGGCCAATATGTATTCTGTTACATATTTTTGGTAAAAAAAAAAAAAAAAATTCAAACAAGCGTATATTGATTGGTTTGCGCAAAAGTTCATGATATTTTACCTTTCTTTACCATAAAATGGCATTTAAAAGCCAATTCACAAACAGTACCACACAGGCCATTACTCCCTAAAATACCACTTAGGCAATACATGATGTACATTTCAGTGTTGACAGCAAAGTCAGCAATTGTCTTCTCCCGTTGGGGAGGCAGGTGGGGAAAGCCATCCCCTCTGGGAAAAGACAGATTATCGCTAGTGGCTGCTATAATCACAAGAGAATCTGACAGGCTGGCTGTTCCCAAGTTGATCGATCGATCAATCAACTTGGTACATTCAGCCTGCCCATTAATGGTTCAAATCTCGGCCTGTTCCTGCTGAACCGACCGAGATTCAAACTATGTTTGGCTAGCCTTACTTTTGGTTGGTGATAATTGCTAGGCTTTGTGAGGTGTATATTGAAGTGATGGGAGATTTAACTTTTGAGACAGAGATAAAATTCTGATTAAATCGTATCTAATCACAAAGAACACAATCAATATATTGTCTGTTACCAGCTCTAAGATGAGGTGGCTGCAAAAGTTTCTGTATTATTTATTTTATTTTCACCAAGTAATCCTGTGAATAATATACTTATTGTCCTTGGGCAATGTCCTTTCGATGACGCCCTGGAAGGTGGGGTGAATCGCGTTGACAAATTTCCGTTTACGCTGAAACCATTGACGTCACTTCCTGTCCTCCGTGGACGCATTCTTGGACGTTGTTCCCAGTAGAACTGTACCTCTGACGGTCAGACTTTTGTCTTTGATCTTGTAAGTCATTTTACTTTTTGCGCAACAATAAAGTATTTGCATACTTCACAATGGCAGCCTTCTATTTGTGATTTTGAGCCCCTAAAGATTACTACTGGTGGGGAACGAAGTGCTATATCTATATAGAAGGATTGGTGGCATATATCATACCACTCTTAAGTTGTGTAGACCCCAGACTGAAACAGCCATGGGGTCTATTACTTTCGGTGAGTGGGGACACAAGGGGAGTTGAGCACCCCTTCTCCGGCTGATGAGTTTTTAGGCACCTTGGCACCTTATTTATTCTATGGCACATTTATGCACCTTTTTGGACTTTTAAAGCACTTTCAATTGTGGAATATTGATTTTTTTATTTGCACAATATATAGTATTTATTTATTATATATCCATTGTTTTTTTATTTTAGCACCTGCACATTTTTATACTTCAGGCAAGCGCTTTTATATTTATATTTATCTATTTCTGAGCCCATTTAGTGTATAGCAGCTGCCCATGAGTTTTTCACTTATCAGCACCTGATAGTTGGTTGCATGATTAATTTTGTATAGGTCATTTTTTATATATGCAAGCAATATTTTTACCAACATCTCTATTTGTTAGTGTGTGTTGGAGTAGTTTAGGGGCAACTGACAGCCTGCATGGGGAGATTTAGTTGCTATACAGTACTATAATGTGTTATTTTGTGAAAATGACTATGGATTGCAATGTTATTGTATATCCCCTGTGTTCACAGTTTAGAGACCTAACAGTCCTTTTTCAGACAAACGTTCTACGTTTGTCAGCAACAACTGTAATTTCTGTTTGTCTGCTTATTTCTGCATGTTTATATATATATATATATATATATATATATATATATATAATATATATATATATATATATATATATCTATATTGCTGGGTTAAAAAAGGGCTGGAATTTAGTGTTTCAGTGTGTGATTTTAGGTGTTTCAGTGTGTAGCCGAAAGACGGCTACAGCGTGAATCTTAATTCCTGAGAGGGCGTCCATGTACGTCCTCCCATGCATGAGCTGCCTGCGCGCTCCCTGCTGGGCACGCACGCCTCGGTCTGTGATCAGCGAGTCCATGAGACTCGGATGATTACAGATCAAAATAAAGGGGCTGGTCCCTGCCCCTTACCACGTGATCAGCTGTCAGCCAATGACAGCGGTTCACGTGATTTAAACATCATTCGGCGATCAGCTTTTTTTTTCTCCTCACACTGTCAGCATGAGGAGAAAAAAACAGCCGATTGCTGGCTGCTGTCAGAGGGACATCGGTCCCGAAGAGGAGCATCTGTGCCCACCAGTGCCACCTACCAGTGCCCACCAGAGCCACCTATCAGTGCAGGTCAGTGCCACCTACAAGTGCCCACCAGTGCCACCTATCAGTGCCCACCAGTGCCACCTATCAATGCCCACCAGTGCCAATCAGTGCCTCATCATCAGTGCTGAATATCAGTTATTGCCCCAAAAAAGTGTATGGGGGTCCGGGTACTGACCTGGGGAGCATGTAGCAATGAAAAAAACGTTTTTAAAAATGATCGTTTATAAAGGTGCAGTGATTTACTGATTTTAATGAGGCTTAAAGTGAAACTATAAAAAGTGCCTGTAAAGTAGTGCATCTCTACGATGTATGTAGCCTGCTGCGGCAATACTGACATTTCTAAACCAAAAAATGTCATATACAAATATACATACAATTTTCAAATCGCATGTACTTGTCATACTGGTTCCAAAAATTGGGCCTTTGGTGTTGGTGGTACCTTAACACTGTAACCAACCCCTCACAGCTACTCTTGCTGGACGCAGGAATAGGACCTGCTGGTAAGAATTCCATACAAACTTGAAATCGCATGTACTTGTCATAGAGGTGCAGAAAAATTGTGCCTTGGGTGTTGGTGCAGCCTGAACACCGCAACTCCTCGCAGTTACTTTTGCTGGGCGCAGGAACGGGCGCTGCTGGTAAAAATTCCATACTAATTTGAAATTGGCAAAGATCAAATGTTGTATGTGTTCTTATCAGTGATCTAGTGGGGGCGCTGTGCTGTCATCTAACCTGGCCAAGGTTGGGTGGTGGCTATGCAAACTGGCTGGAGTGATGGGGAACTGGAAGGTTAGTATCGGCAGGAACTGAAACGGAAATTGGGCCTTGGTTGTTGGTGGTGCCTGAACACTGCAACCCCTCACAGTTACTCTTGCTGGGTGCAGGAATGGGACCTGCTGGTAAGAATTCCATACAAATTTGAAACTGCATGTTCTATACAGGTGCCAAAAATTGGGCCGTTGCTGTTGGTGTTGCCTGAACACCGTAACCAAGCCCTCGCAGATACTCTTGCTAGGTTCAGGAATGGGACCTGCTGGTAAGAATTTCATACAAATTTGAAATTACATGTGCTATACAGGTGCCAAAAATTGGGCCTTTGCTGTTGGTGATGCCTGAACACCGTTACCAAGCCCTCGCAGTTGCTGTTGCTGGGTGCAGGAATGGGACCTGCTAATAAGAATTCCATACAAATTTGAAATTTCATGAGCTATACAGGTGCCAGAAATTGGGCCTTTGCTGTTGGTGGTGCCTGAACACTGTTACCAAGCCCTCACAGTTACTGTTGCTGGGCGCAGGAACGGGACCTGCTAATAAGAATTCCATACAAATTTGAAATTGCATGAGCTATACAGGTGCCAGAAATTGGGCCATGCCTGAACACCGTTACCAAGCCCTCGCAGTTACTCTTGCTGGGTGCAGGAACGGGACCTGCTGGTAAGAATTCCATACAAATTTGAAATTGCATGTGCTATACAGGTGCCAAAAATTTGTCCTTTGCTGTTGGTGGTGCCTGAACACCTTAACCAAGCCCTCGCAGTTACTCTTGCTGGGTGCAGGAACGGGACCTGCTGGTAAGAATTCCATACAAATTTGAAATTACATGTTCTATACAGGTGCCAAAAATTGGACCTTTGCTGTTGGTGGTGCCTGAACACCGTAACCAAGCCCTCGCAGATACTCTTGCTGGGTACAGGAACGGGCCCTGCTGGCAAGAATTCCATACAAATTTGAAATTGCATGTGCTATACAGGTGCCAAAAACTGGGCCTTTGCTGTTGGTGGTGACTGAACACCATAACCAAGCCCTCGCAGATACTCTTGCTGTGTTCAGGTACAGGACCTGCTGGTAAGAATTCCATACAAGTTTGAAATTGCATGAGCTATACAGGTGCCAAAAATTGGGCCTTTGCTGTTGGTGGTGCCTGAACACCATGACCCCTCACAGTTAGCAGGGCACAGGGACAGGGCCTGCTGTTAAAAATGACATACGACATTTAAATTGTATGCACCTGTCATACAAGTGCAGAAAAATTAGGCCTTGGGGGTTGGTAGTGACCTAAACCAAAAACATTGTTGGAAGCTAGCAGAATCAAGGTAGAGGAATAGGATAGGCAGCATATGCAGTCTTCAAAGGATGACAGACCCCTAGCAAATTCAATCAGTTACATCAGCTTTAGGGGCTTGATAGCTCTTGTTAATCCAGGACTGGTTCATTTTGATAAAAGTCAGCTGGTCAACAGAGTCTTTGGATAGACGCACTCTTTTGTCCATCACAAAACCTCCAGCAGCACTGAACGTCCGTTCAGAAAGCACGCTGGAAACAGGAGAGGCCAGTAGCTCCATTGCATATTGAGCAAGTTCTGGCCAGTGGTCTATCCTTAAGACCCAGTAAGCCAGTGGATGCGTAGCTGGAAAGGTCTCCAAGTCTGCTCTTGCACCTAGATAATCATGCACCATATGATGGAGACGCTTGCGATGGTTGCTTAAACCTAACAGCCCTGGGTTCTGCTGAAGACAAAAGAACAGTTTAAAGGCATCGGTCAGCCGGCCGCTTTCTCCACCGCCCTTCTTTGGCTGAACAATGCCTCAGAAACACGTCCAGAGAATGTTGACTTCCCAGTGTCTGGAAAAGTGGTACACACATTTTTTTTCAAAGCCTCCTCAAGATGTTTCATCCTCTGCTCCCTCTGTGAAGGCTCCTGCAACTTTACCCTTGTAACATGAATCAAGAAGGGTTGCCAACCAGTAATTATCCCTCTCCTGGAAAGCTTGAATCCTCGGGTCCTTTCGTAGGCTTTGCAGAATCAGGGAGGCCATGCAATGTAAGTTGGAGGAGGCATGAGCTTCTGAGTCCTCTGGGTCACTAAGGATGACATTGTCAGCAGGAGCAACCTCTCCCCAACCATCCTGGGGTTTCTGGGGAATCAAAACCATCCCTTGAAGACTGCTGTATGCTATCCTTTACATCCATGCTGCCGAAATCCTCCTCCTCCTCCTCTTCCTCTTGTGTGTTTTGTGGCCCTGCGGGAATGATATCTGCATAAAGGGGGCCATGTGATGAAAGGAAGTCCTCCTCTTCCTCCCGCTGTTCTGCCTCGAGTGCCCGGTCCATGATTACACACAGCGTGTTCTCCAGCAGGTAGACTAGCGGGTGTAATGTTCTGGTACCTTTGGGTACCCTAATTACTCTTTCATAAGTGTATGCGCCCCACCATTCTCTTTTGGTAAAGTGCGCATACACCTTTAAGACTGATGCTGTCATCACTGAGCGCCGGACTGATGGCTATTTAGATCGCCGGCTCTCACTCACATGTGTTCGTTCAAACTGCTTTGTGCCTTGATGCTAACCTGTCTTGAAGCTCTCATGCTTGCAAGCTTACCTCGCTGTCGGAACCACGCTGTGCTGATCCCTGTATCCCGCTACCGGATCATCCGCTCTTGTCGAACCTCTCCTCTGCTACATTGCTATTAGTGATAAGTACTCCGTAGGGGAAACCTCTATAACTTTCATACTAAAGCTTACACTATCTAGCTCTGCATACTAAGGACTATTACTACATCTGCATTATCTAAGATTGCTAGCTCTTGAGCCTACTACACCTGTTCTTGCACTGGGTTGATCTCTCTTGTATGTCCACCTGCTACTCTGTCATCTGCTACCATACATGATTGCTAAACCTATCTGCATCTCATCTGCTACTATCTTACTTTCAAGAACATTTCCTTTCAAGTGTCTGTCATCTACCATCTCTACCCAACCTGTCTCTTCAGCCTATCATCACTGTGTTACTATATACATAAGCCACTCTAGGAAACATCTTATTGAGTGTGTGTATTTACTTGCTGAATTGAGATCCTCCACACATGATGAGTCATTGAGAGTTGGGAATGGTGTCTCAGCGTTTCTCTACATGACTACTGAAGTGGAATATTTCTGCAGCTGAAAATCCACATCATACATAAAACGCAGGAGCGTTACAGCGGGATAGTGTCACTGATGCATGCATCGTCCCAGCTCACCATCCTTGTGGCCTCCTCAAATGGTGACAGGACGATGAATGCATCCTTAATCAAAAGCCATTGGCATGGCAAAAAAAAAGCAGAGCTCCCCTGACCCTGTCCTTGTGCCATACTCGCACAGGTACTCATTGATGGCCCTCTGCTGCATGTGCAGCCGCTGCAGCATTGCCAACATTGAGTTCCACCTGGTGGGCATGTCACAAATGAGGTGGTTGGTGGGCAGGTTGAATTCCTGTTGAATGTCAGATAAGCGAGCACTGGCATTGAGTGAATGGCGGAAATGGCCACAGACTTTTCTGGCCTGCCTCGGCTGTGCTACTCATTGCTATACCATCATCCCTCTCAATGCTGGTATTTGAGAAGGCATGAGGTATTGTAGGGTTATAGATCACAGATGAGGAGCAAGGTGCTGTATGCTTGTTTTGATCTGGTGCCTCTTTCAGGTGCTGTTGCCAATGGACTGCATGGCAGGTTGTCATATGCCTTGCCAAGCATGTGGTGCCCAAGCGGCTGGTGTTCTAGCTTGATCCATTTTAGACAGATGTTGCAAACAGCAACGCTATAGTCTACTGCACAGGTGCTCAAAAAAGCCCACACTAATGAACCTTTGTGAGTCTGTGGGGAGTTTGCAGCACCCTGCACCTGTGGAGCTCCGTGCTGTGATGCAATAGGTTGGCTACTGTTATGGCAGCCCCTGGAGCACATCCTGCCCTGTTGGAGTTGTTCGTCCTCCTCATCCTCCCCTTCCTCCTCCTCCTCCTCTATCCTGTCAGGCACCCAAGTACAGTCAGGGACCTCATCATCCCATCCCTCCTCGTCACTGGAGCAAATTTGGCAATGTGCTTCAGGTGTGGCAACATGACTGCTGGTTTCTTGTCCGTCATTGTCACCCCCCTCTCTCTAGGCTCACATTATTCCCTTCATCAACCTTCTAAACAACATCACAGCTTTCAATTTGCTGCGCATCCTCCAGCAGCATGTCGCTGACATTGACTGAATAGTTCAGGTGACTCCTCCGTGCAAGATGGTGGGGCGACAGAAGGAGTAGCTGTGGAGAAGCAGCCTGTGAGCGTGGGTGTCAGAGGACAAGGAGGATGAGGACGGCTTTTTGATCCACTCCACCAACTCTTCCACATGTTGTGGCTGAATAGCACGGGCAGGACCGGAAATAAAGGACGGGTGTGCCCGCCTGCAGAGGAAGCACTATGTCGACTGTGACCACCACTTTTCACAATGGACACAGAGGCTGCTTGCCCCCATTTCATGGCCTATGAGCGTTGGCCTCTCCTTGTCTGCCTTTCGGACATGATGTTGATACAGATCAATATAGGGTATACGCAACTGACCAATATATACTCAATGACCTGATATGATGTAATTGATAGCCCTATAGATGAGCTGTGGTGGTTATAGATATACCCAAATGACCGATTAACAATACTCTCACTAATGTGATGTAATCGATAGCCTTATAGATGATGAGCTGTGGTGGTTATAGATGTACGCAAGTGACCGATTAAGAATACTCTCACTGATGTGATATAATCAATAGCCCAATAGATGATGAGCTGTCATGGGTATAGTATGTACACAAGTGACCGATTAACAATACTCTCACTGATGTGATGTAATCGATAGCCCTATAGATGATGAGCTGTTGTGGTTATAGTATGTACCCAAGTGACCGATTAACAGTACTCTCACTGATGTGATGTAATCGATAGCCCTGTAGATGACGAGCTGTCGTGGGTATAGTATGTATGCAAGTGACCGCTTAACAATACTCTCACTAATGTGATATAATCGATAGCCCTATAGATGATGAGCTGTCGTGGGTATAGTATGTATGCAAATGATCGATTAACAATACTCTCACTGATGTGATGTATCCGATAGCCCTATAGATGACGAGCTGTCATGGTTATGGTATGTATGCAAGTGACCGATTAACAATACTTTCACTGATGTGATGTAATCGATAGCCCCATAGATGACGAGCTGTCGTGGGTATAGTATGTACGCAAGTGACCGATTAACAATACTCTTGCAATGAAAAATAACCTGAGATATTGTATGTATCATTTTGTTTAACATGACTGAGCCTGCAAAAATAAGATTGAAATATTAGGTTGTTAACAGAGTGTGCAAACTAAGAAAAAAAAATGGTTGCTTTGACCTTTATGCACAACTCCAGTCGAATTGTTTTTCTTTAGGTACTGGAAAGAATGGTTAGAGCCTTGGTTTTTTTATTTTCATCTGTGCTCCTATTGGGGGGATTTCTCCTCACTTCCTACCATGACAGCAAGTGATGGGAAATCAGTCCATTGGGGATTTTGAAAAAACACATTGGGTCCAATTTACTAAAGTTGTAGAGTTAACTTTAGTGAATTTCCACTTTTTACTTAGATTGGCGAATGATGTGAAGCTAATTGAAAATTCAATTTACAAAGAATTACAAAGAATAAAGTACTTTACAAAGAATTCACTGTTTTGGAAATCCGAATAAGTGGATAGCCAGATGTGAGAGTGGCCATTAGTAAGTGCCCTTTCGTTATTAATAGCATGCATCTATAGGATATACTTAAACTAAATAACAAACATATAATCACTCTACAACATTATATGTTGGTTGTCCTCCATCTTAGGTCTCTCCTGTGGTCCCACCCAGGGAGAGTTATGTGCATGTGGGACTGGCACTGGAGGTGGATTGTGTTTGCGTCTGATAATAGCCTGAATAGATAACTTTTTATGAAATAAAATAAGAACATTGTCATCTATACTTGATAGTAGTTATCTCTCCCCATAGATGAGTACTATGTGGTCTTCGCAGCCCTGATGAAGCATTCTGCGAAACACTTTGTCATTGGAAGACCTCACATTCATAATGCTCCACTATTGGTTTTATATCCACATGCTAAACTCTATGGGGTTTTTAATAGAATAGAGATGTTCCATTATTTAGCTTATTTAATTCTTTTTAAATCTGTCGAAAATAAACCTTTACATTTTACCTAACTTTGTATGCTCCTCTCATTGGCCTGCACAGTCCGAGACCATTTGCTCTTTTTCTCCCACATGTATACAATAGAGATGATGGCCATTATGGTATAGATATTTCTTTAAATACAAAGAATCCCCAATCATGTGAAATGGAAATGAAATACACAGGAGTTTTTCTCCTACATGACTGATTTATTTTTTTAACCAACTTTTGAAATACTGTATATAGATATATATTTCTTGCCTATAATGAAGAAAGAAAATATGTTGAAACTACTATACATTCTCTTTGATGATCCTATGATTCTAAAGGCAATTATGAATCATTATTGAATTTTTCAAAATACAGATTTTTATGGAATCTCTAGAAGTATTTGTAAAGCCCATGTATGGAATTGAAAAATAACACCTTCTCCAGTCTCTGCTTTTTGCTGTGATGTTCCTCAACATTCCGCAAAGTTTTCTTTCCCTTTAACTCTGCACCTGCAAGAAAAGTATAATACATTATTGTGTAAATGTAAGCTGGGTTTAGTTACTGTAACCTAGTAAACCCTTTAGCCTATTTTTTATTATTAAAAACTTGTAAAGCCAATTGCTATCAAATAAAATACAACATATTTTAAACGAGTCAGCCAATATCCTACTTTTTCTACCACAGTTTGCAGGACAATAACAACAGTGTGTGCAGTCTTTTGATTAAGAACCAAGTTAAGTAATAGTGTCATGACAAAATTCTATTCTGTCTTCCAAAAACAAGACGCCAATGTTTAGAGCCTGCGGAGAAACATATTAGCTGAGGCCACTACCGCGGTGCGCGTCTATTACGGCAGCTTATTAACCTTTTTTTATTTCCACAAGTTTAAACTAATCACCTTTCTACTTCCTTTTACTTAACTTTATATGCCTTGAATGTTTTGTTTGCTTAAATTTCCTTCAGTTATTAATACTTTACACCCATTCGCACCTTCTTACTGTGCCAAGTGCTCAGAGGTGCTTGAATTCATTTTGGGATAGCTTTAAAAGAGGTCATACAAAGTTTAGAGATACTTGGGAAGTAAGTTAAAAAGGCCTGAGAAAATAATTTCTGAACTAGTGAATATTTGTGAGTTATCATAGATACTTCATTTACTGAAACACATTGGGTTCATGTACATAAGTGTTAGAAGGGTGTGCTTATTCCAGCTGCTATCTTCTGAGTTTTGCCTAGTTCTCAATATAAACGATTTACATTGGCTCAAAATGCACATGTATGATGTAAAGCTGTTTAACGTAAATGCAACAATGCTGGTTCACTTGAATTGCATATCCCAGTCAACTATACTCCATCAAAATGTCTAAATACACAGATGAAATACATGTATGGGCACTGTTTTACTTGCTAAAAAGAATTGTATTTCTGTCAATTCAGATGAAAAATTTACATAGCTTTGCCACTTAGCAAAACCAGGTGGATGATTCCACTTTCTCTATTATAGGTATAGGTTGTAGAAAGGATACAGAGGTGTCCTATCTTCACCCAAAGCCTGCTGAATGGACTATGAAGGAGCAGCAAGAGATTGATGAGGCCATCTCTCTATTCATTCTGCTCTCTCCTCCTACCACCCATTTCTTTGACAGCTATTGTATAATTAATTGTAGGAGGCTCACACCAAGTCTAATTCAAATACATACATTAGCTGCATTTGAAAAGAAACAATACATTTAATACATTAATACTTAATAATAAATCCGTATTTCTGAGTTGTATATTTTCTTTAAACAAATGCATATATTTCTGTTCATTTTCTTTGTACATACTACTAAAGCATTCATTGCTTCCAGTAGGACAGTTTATATGTTACCTGGTACAATGACAAAAGTGTAAGCCCAGCAAGACTTTTTTTCAGCCTTTGAAAGGGACAGAGGTTTGCACTGTAGGCTCAGTTTTGTCCAGATATTGGCTTAATATGTGTGGATGTTTACTAATGTAAGTTATAGAATGTTTTATTTTTCATTTTTAATTCTGTTCTGCCATATAAATTATAGGGTAAAGTCACCCAAAAAGTATTTCTTGGGGACATTATTGGTGAGATCTTTGTTCTTGAATTATTTGGTTTACATACATGCTGTGGCTATCACAGGGGTTCCCACTATCTTGTTGTTTTTTTTTTTGTTTTTTTTTATTACATATTGTATGTTATAAAGAATGCAATGGGAATGTTTAACACACAAAGATACACATTAATACACCAAAACTCCAAGGTGGACAAGTACAAGTTTGAGAGCTCCTCACATATTGCCCAATATGTGCTTTGCAATTACCTATCTAGTAACATATATGCGCATCAACATACAGGTGCACCTTTTTGTATTGCAAGTAAGGTGTACCTGTATGTTGTGTACAAAAATCCATCATTTGTTTGCCTGTTTGTTTACAGAAATGTCCCATAAATTATTATAAGCCATATGTTCTTTTAAATAGTGAAACGTTGGGGAGGCTTTTTATTAAGGGTTCCAAGTTATTTTCATGTTTACCACATTTTTCTGATTTTCTTTTACCATGTTTTGTATTGTTTCAGATTATGGAAATGTATCATCACTTTTTTTTAATAAACTAATAATAAAACAAAATGTTGTGGTAATTTAAATTAAAAAAATATTATTAGTGTGTGTGTGTGTTGGGGGTGGGGGGTTGCGTCTGAAAGTTCTCAGGGAATTTTCTATGTATACAGCCAATTACATTCTGAAAAACAAATGTTAGATATTTTCCAATAATATGAACCATTTCTCAGCTCTGGTAATCCTTTAGTAAATCACACAATAAAGGGAAAAAAGTGACTCACGGAGTGTGGGTTAAGCTCAAAAAGTAACTTACTGTACATTTTATGTTTCAAAAATATTCCAATTGTACATTAATCACAAGCCAATAAATTTTATCTTCAGCACCTAAATTTTATCAACTAATATGCAAGGTTTATGGATATTATAATGTATTAAAATGCATTTTTTAAATGTGAGCCATAAAATGCTAATTTGCAATAATGTCTTTAGCTTGTTGAATTCATTTTTGCTTCATTACTAGGCAAATCTGTGCATTCACAAATATGCATTTTTTTCCTGATATAGCACCAATGAATAATAAAACTATCTGGCCAAGGCATTACTTAAAATAAAATTAAAACATAAATAAATAAAGGTAACAGCAATCATTATTGGCTGGGTAGACAGTTTTTCACATAACTTCTGGCATTCCTTCAGGGAAAGCTTTTGCTGCGGATTTATAGGTCAGATAGGCTCAGCAGTTTGAGCCTATTGCCCACCCTACCCTAACAAAGCTAGCATGTGTTTGTACAGCTGTGCTTGTGGCTGTGTGAGTCCCAGGAATCCCACAAGCCCTCAGTTCCTTTACCTCCCTTCACTATTCCACCAGTTTATGAATGCATACAGACAGAAACTGTAAAGAAACTGTTCAACTAGCAGGTTAAAAAAGCTAAAAATGCAAGCGCTGTTTATTTTCTTTCCACGCTTTCCTGCTGTTTCAGTGAGTAAATCTTTTTTTTTTTTTTGCTTTCTATTTTACTTTTACCTGTTTGTCTTTTACTGACTGAAACTGGGAAAAAGGAAAATACTTTTAATTGAGGAACACTTTAAATGTTCTAACTGGAAATACTGTAGCCTTTTTGTTAATATTTTTTTTATATTTAGAAAAGGATAGTTAAACAGCTTTGTTTATTAAGTAGATGGACAGCTTACACACATAATATATTACATATAAAATATAAATAAATATATATATATAATATATATATATATATATATATATATATATATATATAATATATATATATTACATATAAAATATAATATATATATATATATATATATATATATATTTTTTTTTTTTTTTACTTTTACCAACTAAAATGTTTTAAGTAGAAAATAGTTACAATAGCATCTTTCTGTCACTTTAAGTGCAATTCATACAATTTCTGGAAACCTGCATACCTGAGTTGATCTAAAGAAGTGTTATCCATATAAAATTAAATATTAATCCCTTACTGTTGCATTTATGTTGGACTTAATAAGAAAATACAGTACGTGATAGAAGATAATACAAGATAATAAAATGACAGGAAGTCTGTCATCTAATGGAAAAAGACAATGTTCAAACTTTCTGTGATCATAATCCTTATATGATTTACTTAAGAAATCTGGACTTGGGTAAGGTTCAGCTTACTAGCTAGCATAGAAAATCTTGGTCACGTAGTCCAGCTTAACCTAGTGGAACTTTTCTTCTTTTAATTTAAAGATCATCTCCACTTAAAGTGTATAACCAATTTTTCAGTGAAGCAAGGTAAGTTTCATACCTTTACTGGGTTCTTAATGCTATTAATTCATGTGTACTTGGGAATGCTGGTTACATGGGGTCTGCTTCCAGCCTTATCTGGGATGTGTTGTATGAACTATCATAGATATTGTGCCTATAGTACCATATTTTTTTTGCCAATTCATTTTCATTACTGCAGTGGTGTTTGGATCACCCTTCTATGTTAAGTGTGCAGGTGCTTCCTTGTGCAATCCAGCCAGCGTTTTCCCCCTCTCCACACATACATTCCTTTTTTGTTTTTACCAGTGGGTGCATATCCCCTTGTAGCTCTTCCTGAGGTCCACTGCCGACCCTTCTTAGGTATCGGTTGCGACTATCCTCACCCGGCGACTAATGTCGGTTTGTCTTTCCCCGTTAAGTGGGTGCAGCACATTTGTACCGTTTTTGTTTCCTGATGAAGCTCATTGTAAAATGAGTTGAAAAACAGCACTTGTCAACATTTATTAATTACTCCTATTTATGGAATGTCTATAAGAGACTGGTATGTCATACGATACCGGCTGCTCTGCGTATATAATGTGCTTGCAATGTACTTTAGCCACTTAGTTACCCTTTTCATTTATGGAGTTGGCTTTTAAAAACATTATACAGATTGTATTAAAGTATCTTTTAGTGTCATTTTTTTGTTGTGAATTGTCAGCACCTTTAAAGTCTCAGTGCCTAAAAAAATTGTCTTGTGCATATTTTTTGTGGATGTGGTGCTTAAGTAACCCGCATCAATTTTTAGGTTTACATACTCTCTACACACCAGCAGATCATAAACTATCTGACATTCATTTTGAAATAATTTAAAAGGGGATTTTTATTCTGATATTCAATCATGTTATTATACTGATCTTAGTTTGTTTTTAAAGTTTTTATGGCTGTTTATTCATATTTATTTTTTATTTGCTATTTTTTTGGCAGTTATTGGGGTTCGATTGCAGTGGTCATTTACTTAAATATGCCAAGGTTTACCATCCAGTCCTGGAAGGGTTAATACAGTCCTTGGTAAATATGCTATGAGAAAGGCTTAGGCAGAAATCGGTTAGCATTTCCAAGATGTTGTAACTGATTCAGTGCAAAATAAAATTTCATAAGAAGGAGCGATCGTGTGCTGGCTTTTGATTTTTATGGATTCATGTTTGACTATACAGCCAGAGCACTGACACACAGCCTATTATCCCTTCATTACAGTAGAGCTTGGATGAGTTCTTATAGTCCTTGGCAACTCTGAAGGAGTACATTTAGTTATTTGTCTATTCATCCACTGTCGAACACTGGTGTGGTAAGAGCTAAAGAACCTCTGTTTTTACTGCAAGGTGGGTGAGCAGGTCATTCTAGGTATAATGAGGTCCCTACAATTGGCTCCGTAAAATGGAGTGTGACAGTGATCGGGAAACCATGGGAACAAGTAAACATAGTGGGTGTATAAGAACCTGCTACATGTCAGCAAGCACATCCCCTTATAAAGTAATGTGATCAAGTGACGACATGCGTAGGGCCTGACCAAGTGATGTTGGAGCCGTGGACCAGAAGTGTGGCAGCTAAGTGGACTGATCTTGATTGAATATTGTACACACATACGATTGCCATTTTTATCATTGTAAGTGTGTTTTTCAATAAATCTATTACTGATTGAAAATACTACACTATGGCAGCTCCTATAGTATGGTATGCAAGTGGTGCAGTGGATTTCCTAAACACACAGCAGTACAATTTAAAGCGACATGGGCAAGTGGAGTACCTGCCAAAACCTGGGGGTCCACCATAGTTACCCCAGAGTAGAGAAGGTGCACTGAGGCCTATATTTTGCGATATAGGTAAATATATGAAGGTGAAGGCACACCCAATTTAACTATAGGTGGAACACAGTAGGGTTTATTTACTAAACCTGGAGAGTGCAAAATCAGGCTCACTTCTGCATAGAAACCAATTAGCTTCCAGGTTTTATTGGCAAAGCATAATTGAACAAGCTGAGGTTAGAAGTTGATCGCTTTCTATGCAGAAGTTAGCCTCATTTTGCACTCTCCAGCTTTAGTAAATAAAGTATAGAAAAGTGTTGCAGCACTTGGAACCTGGAATCACTACCCTACCTGTGTATGCATGGACTAACACTGAAAGTGGATGAAGATTGTGGAGTGGTTTTGACTCTTGATCAGAGATGTATAGTAACTAAGTAGAACTACTTCACTACTGTACTTAAGTACCGAATGGCGGTATCTGTACTTTCCTAGAGTAGAAATTTTTTCTCCTACTTCCACTTTTACTTCACTACATTTTTTCAATGATTTCAATACTTCTACTCCGATATTTTTTTGTGCTGCATAGTTACTCGTTACAATTATTAAAATTACCACTGCCAGAACAGTAGATGGCAGGTTTCATGAAGCTCAAAACATGTGTATTATCAGCGCATACGAAAATAAAAGCTACTGTATGTATAAATAAAAGCTGCATTTGAAATAATAAAAAACAATATGATGTTCAAACTTTTGACTTCTTTCTTTTATAACTACATAACACAGTACTTGTACTTTTACTTTCAGTACTTGAGTAGCAACATTTTTTAAAAAACTACTTGCAATACTTAAGTACAAAAAATGTTGAATACTTTAGTACTTCTACTCAAGTCACTTTTTGATCGAGCACTTCCACTTCTACTCAAGTCACTTTTTGATCAAGCACTTGTACTTTTACTCAAGTATGGGTTTCGAGTACTTTATACATCTCTGCTCTTGATAGATATATATTCACGTTTTTGTTTTTTTAATTGTAATTAAGTGAAAGTATTATGTGTGAATATATATACTGTATACAGATATAAATACTGAATATGTAGGTAATATTGAGGCACTACGAGACACAGTTTGGTAGAATTTAGTTTACTTTATTTAATTTTCAACAAAGGAACACATTTGTTTGTACATATCTCTGTACACAACTTACAACATACATTAGCAGCAATAGATCCTCTTCTATAATGCCTACCCATAGTGTATCCTCCACTTGTACACATGAAGAATTTACTGAGGTTGGCTGCAACAGCTTCGAGGTTAAAACGTTGGTTTAGCTACTCATGGCAGTGGTGGTCGGGGACAGATTTTCTTTTTTTTTTTTTTATTTATCATTTTATTTGAATTTTCAAAGAAGTCAATTACAGAATATATAATACCATATTTAAATTAATGGGTTACAAAGACATTATCCATACTAGTTTTCTCATCTCCAGGATCTAATAACATCCTCCCGAGATTTCCAACTCAATAATATATAGGCCTTTATCAAATAGTCATAGTCAGCCAAGGCAAGATATTGTTAAAACATCAAGTCTCCTTTTCTGTACCTACTCGTTCGCTCCTTGCCTTTTGTTTGCTACGTTGTGCTCTAAGTGACCCTAGGTCTCTACTCTTGTCCTTGTTTCCCCGTTCTTCTTTCTATCCATTCATACTCTTCATTACCGCCCCTTTTCTTCTTTCCCTTTTTTCCCCCTAATTACTCCCCCATCTCTCAACCTCAATCCCCCCATTCATACCCCCTTCATTCAACTCACATTCCCATACTTACAGTAACCGCACCGAAAGAAAAAAAAAAAATTACAAACAAATTCTCCTCCTCTTCCCTACGACTCCCCTCCCCCTCTACTGGGACTAGGGACTCCTTCTGTGTTTTGCAGTGGTGGTGCCACCAATTGTTTGCCTCTATCCGAGGCTATAAATGAGTTCCATATTCTCCATGTCTTTTTATATTGCTCCTGTTTGTGTTGTGAAGAAAGCAATAGATCCTCCATTTTATTAATGTGTTCTAATTTTCTTACCCATTCAAGCAATGAAGGGGCTTGTTTTTTTCTCCAATGTTGGGGGATGCATGCTCTTGCCGCATTCATCATGTGTGGTAATACTGATTTTGTGTATTTCCTCTCTATCTGCCCTGATATCTGTAGGAGGCAAAAAGCGGCTTTTCCCTCGATTTTGAAGTCTGTTACTTCTTGAACTATGTCCCCAATCTCTGACCAAAACTTCTTTATCTCTGGGCAATTCCAAAAGATGTGGTATAAGGTGCCTTCTCCTTCTCCACATCTCCAACACCTGTCTGATTCTTGGGTGTACCACCTGTGCATTTTGACTGGTGTGTGATACCACCTCGTCAGGATTTTGTAGTTTATTTCCTGAATTTTAGTACATTTAGTTGGTCTAAATATTGCCCTGAATATGCTCTGTTTCTGTGAGTCTGTTATTTCTATATTTAGATCCTCTCTCCATTTTTCCAACCATTTCAGCTTCGGATGGTCTAATGGAGTGTTCAGCATTTTATATAGAATAGATAATGGGCGATCTATACCTCCTATTTTCTCACATAGTTTCTCAAAATGTGTCAGTGGTTGCTTAAATTTTTCCGGTTCCGGCAACGACTCTAAGAAATGTCGCACTTGGAATGCTTCCCATAAAAGTAACTTATATGGTCTCTCCTCATCTGCTAATCTACTAATTGGGGGCCACGTCTGCTGAGTCGTAAGGGGACAGATTTTCATCTCTAAGACAACAATAGTGACCCACCTGAGGATATGAGTTCTTAACCAATTTAGCCATAATTGCTAAATTTACCAGCTTTTTACATGCATGCAGGGCTGGGGTTGGCAATATTCAACACTGTCACTGACAATCAATATACTGGAAATGGAACTGGGAACTGCAGCAGCTTCTAACAACCAAATAGATGGGTTTAACTTTACGGTAATATACAGTAGACGTTAAAAATGTAGACTTTAAGGGCCCACATTCACACTCCTTTTGCTGAGCTGTACTAATCTGCTTAGATCAATGTAAGAGCAATGCCTAATCACATGCCTAATCAGAGCCTGTTGCCGGTAATGGCACTGTCTGAATTCGTGTGACGCTGACTTTGCGGCGCAGCACCGATCCCCAAAAGCAGTTCCTGCACTACTTTTGGCGACTTCGGGGGTGATTTCAATAGACATCTGTGCATGAACCCGCATAGATGCCTTTCAAATTGCCCTGAACTTGGACTGAAAAGCCAGTTTAAAATCTTGCAAGTTGAGCTGAACTCGCACGATTGTAAACCCGCATTCAATGTGAACCTAGGCTCAGTCTTTTTTAGCTTTGGATACAGTGAGGAAAGGTTAGATCCCCAGTGGGTTTTACTGCTGTCTGAGCCTGTTAGAAAAATTTCCCCTCACATACTATCAGGGTGAAAACGGTTAAATGAGGAAGGAAGTGGGAAAAAATCTACAACAGGAACACATGCAGAAAAAATAAAAAAACCTAGCACATGTCTGGTGTAACCAATGTCTGTAACTGAGATCCAGATGGATGTACACACCCAAAAGGGTTCCTAATCTTTCCCCACTTTATCCAAAATTAAGATAAAAAATGTTGTTGGACATGCACTTTAAATCTATTTTATGTGCTGTTTATTATTGATTTGAGTTGATACTCCTCACAGTTTGGCTTTATATCATAGAAAGAGTTCACAAGTAGGATCAATCCTTTTCTACTGAATCAAAAAAAAAAGCTTTTCATGCAGGTTCCTTTTGTACGCCATGTAGATGTAAATATATGGAGCTTGCAGCATTCATCTGCGTTTTGCACAAGCTGACTGGAGCAGTGTGCACTGCACCAATGATCACTATATGGATAATTTATATCCTTTAATTAACTTGCAGAGAATCCATCTAAAATAGAAATTAAAAACTGGCACCAAGACATCCTTAGTCTGCACATTAATCACAATCACCAAATTTTATTCTGCTGCAGTTCATTAACAATTACAGTTCTTCTCCCTGCTCCATTCTGCGGCTGAACAGTGACAGTAGCACATGCCTGGTGGAGACAAAGTAAAATAAGGGGCTTGCTCTAGCACTTCCTACTCAACACTCTTGAAGTTGGTGACAGAGAGTGTGGGGGCTCAGAGTGGCATGCCATGACTGCCGGAGTTGCAGACAGTACTGGATCTATGTTATTGCCAGATGTGTGAAGCAGACGACTGAGGATTACAGAGAATCATTGGTCACCTTATACTGGGGCGTATCCCTGGAGAAACAGAATACAGATGAGCTCAACTTTCTGTCGCTCTGCTCAATCCTCCTATCAGTGCGCTCTTTGCTTCTACATGTGCACTGCAGCACAACCTGTTGGCTAGTTTTGCTACTTCTTTCTCTCCCAGTCTTGGCTCTGCTAAACAGGTGACTGTAGGAGATTAATACCAAGTTGACTCAAGGTAATTACACTGCATGCATTTGAAAAATACATTTTTATGATTTAAAAATGAATAAAGTAATGCATTAATTTATGTCTATTTTGTCTACCTGGAGTTTGGCTATAAAGTAAATCAGTGATGCATATATTGTAGGTAGGTTCCCTTTATGGCAGGCACATTCTATTCTCTACCTGAATTCCCGGCACTCTGAAATCCACTGCAAGAACGGCCAATAATTCTGTATATAGAGGAGTATCTGACACTCCTATGCCTCCCATACAACTCTTGCTGCCAGAGGCTTTTCTGCAGTTTGCTGGGTCCTGGCAGTGGATTAAGGTGTTCAATGGAGTGGTAAAATAAATTCAGCCTAATTACAGAGTGGATTATATTGTACTTTGCCTACTCTGGGAATTTTTAAATCATTGCAAGATACTAAAGAGTATGGGTTATAAAGTGACACATGTCATACAAGTGAGTGACTTGGGATAATGAATGTTTGTATCACTATCAGCAGTCTTTTTGAAATATAACCCAATATTACACTATCGCTGTATACTGAGGACAATTAAACATCTGGAAGACTAAGGCTAGGGTTATGGGCGAGTTTTTTTACATTATCATTTATCTCCCAATGCAATTAATCCCACTGGAGAACAGATTGAGATTGCATAAAATTCCTGTAAATATTCTTTCTTCATGCTCATGTCATTATGCTTCTGTTGTAAAATAAATGTGATGCTTATGGGATTTTTTTAAAAGAAAATAGATGTTATAATTTTGTTGCAGCTGAAGTAACAGAGTTTGTTTATACCTATTTAGTAAACCTAAAACCAAACATGTAATATATTGTAGCTGACCAATTATTAGATGTGGTGGCTGCATCAGTTTTCTTTTCTTAGGCTTTTTCCCCCCTCTGTTTTCACCTTGTGATCTGGCCAGTAATACACTTCCTGTATCAGAGTGCCCCCACTCTGGATGAAGGAGCACAGGGGATCATTGGATAGCAGCATTTTCAGTCTGGTGGGAGCGAAGTGTTAGATGTATTAGCAAATCGAAATATACTAACAAATTGAAGCCACTCCAGCTAACACTTTATATACAGTTAAAGCAAACTGTTTTTCTTTTGTTTGTTTTTTTTTTGGGGGGGGGGGGGGGTAAAGGTTTTACATAAATAAATAAAAACTGATCATTATATGCACCCCTGCTAATGTTTGTCTCATCTCTGCAACTGATACATTCTGCTGGAGAGCTTGTTCCTTTCTGGATCAATGTTGATACACATTATTTGGATTATTTAGCAGTCCTAGGGCACTATCAGCCTCTATCTCTATATATCTTGTTTTTAGACATAATTTTGTCGGTACTCTAGCGCATAGGCATAGTCCTATTGCTCTTATGGGTCCCTGTGAAACAGCCTCATTTCCATATGGATGGTTGTCCAGCTCTGGCACCAATGGATATCCTCATTGCCTGTCATCATTTTGCATTTCATGTTACACTGTGTACAGCATGTTTGTTCCAACTGTGTGAGTAAAATATTGAGCTCATTATTGTCTGATATCTATTGTACTATATCATTACGAAAATAGAACACATATGCAATGATGAATGTTTATATGCATATATAACTACTAATAAGCTAATATTTATGCTTTCAGAAAAATAATTAGTGCCCCCTTATGATACGTCTCTGAAGAAGGACTCGACACAATTTCTAAGTCCGAAACATGTTAGACGAGTTCAACATCTACACCTCACAGCCATCCCAGGGCACACCCCAAGTGGTGGCGTACAATTGGTTTTCCATTTGGTACTGGTGTATGATATAGAATGGGCACTAGCAGTATTATTGTTTGTTTTTATAGTCACCAATGTGATTTCATATTTTGATGTTTTAAAATAATTTTTGTATACTGATGTAGCACCCTACAAGGTAGGTGCTAGGTAAATTATAGTGGGCCTTGGCTGCCTAACAGCAGGGCCATGATTTTCAGCTGGGTTGTCATGTCTCCCAGGTGTGACTGTTGAGACTGGGGAGTCTCCCCACTATGCTCTATGAGAAGGCTCTAATTGGCAGTGGAGGAAACCCAATCAATGGCACATTCAGGCCTGCATCTACCCCAGAAAGGCAGATTCTGCCGCACAGGATTCTGGGAGTGGATATAAGTTTGAGGGGAGTGCATGATGCAGCGTCTTTGGCGGGAAGCAGAGTCCCAGGAGGGTAAGGAAGGCTGTCTCTCCTCCTGTCAGAAGGATCGGGTGTCCCGGGTGGCTTGCCTGAGGGGACAGAGATTTGAGCCGATCTGCAGAGAGGATCTGGTGTGCTGAGGACCAGTGTTGCTGAGGGGGTCCAGATTCAGGAAAGCATTCCCAGTTTGTGAGTACTGCAAACTGCCCCTGGGGGTCTGCCTAGCTGAGAGGGGACCACTCCGGTGAAGGTCCAGGGGATCCAAGAGCTAGCTAGCGGTAAAGGGGGTGCCTAGTGAGAGGACCCTGAAGTGTAGAGTGGGTGCCTAGTGAGAGGACCCTGAAGTGTAAAGGGGGAGGTAGCGGTTGGGCCCTGAAGTGTTAAAGTGTACAGCTTGTAGCGTACAGTGTTAAGAGTTGCAGCAGCACAAGCAGTTACAAGGAGCTACCTCAGTCAGGAAGGATTGGAGGGAGCTGTATCCAGGACTTTTGAGCTAACCAGAGTGTTAAAAGTCAAGTCCAAATACAGTTCAACAAGTCAGTACTTTTCAAGCACCAGCAAGCGTTGGTCGGCATCCAGCAGGCGTCAAGACAGCGCTGAAAGGCATTTTTTCTCCAGAGTGTCCCAAGTTGTATCTAGTGAGCCGGAGGAGTATCCCACTCATTCCCTTCTCCCATCCCCATTATCAAATAAACAAAACAAACAAAAGATGCCGGAATGGTCATTGTCTCCAATCTCACACTTGGGTATTGAGCTTAAATGGGCTGAAGGTGTCACCGGTAACCATGGCAGACCCACATCAGACCCAATGCCTGGAAAACCTGCTACACTTAATAAAAAGATTTTTCTTAATACTCATATGGCATGTCATTTTAAGTCCACGAGGTGTACTAGCACAGTTTCTGTGCGCCAATCTTTTTTCTTTGAAAAACAACAAACTTACTGGCTTTAGCACCAATTTGGATGATTTCCCCCCTGGGCAGTACTACTATGTTACAGTGGGGAAAATAATTATTTGATATCCTGCAGATTATGTGCGTTTGCCCACTTACAAAGAAATGAAGGGTCTATAATTTTTTTTATCATAGGTGTATTTTAAATGATGGAGACAGAATAGCTACCAAAAATCCAGAAACATTATGTTAAAAAAAACTGAGTTGCAGTTTAGTGAGTAAAATAATTATTTGACCCCCGAAGCCACCAACAATAATTTGGCTGCCACAGACTGGCTACAGTTTGTGCTCATGTGGTACACAGATTAGTCCTGTCAATTTAAGAAGGTGCTCCTTTGTCGATTTGTGGTGCCTCAAGTCAGGTATGGGATTTTAAGGGCAGGAGTAAGAGAGATAAGCGGTAGTAGTGCAAATTATAGGTAAAATTTATTTACATGTATAGGTTATATACAAAAATTCGAGTGAGCTAATGGGTAAAGTCCCATTGTGCTGGTGAAGAGGAAGTAATAAAGTGTGTATTACACGTGATAATAAGTGACTTGAACATAGATAGTAGATGGTCCTGCTCTGCTGTTCCTCGTATCAAAGAATAGGGGTAGATGCAGAGAAGGGGCCTGATCGGTAATCCGACATGTTTCGGCCTGTTGCGGCCTTTATCAAGGATATATTACCGATTCTAGATTTAATTGAAATAAATTATCAGTAATAGCAATATATACTGTAATTCAGATTTTGATGTATACAAAATGTGGTTTGACATACATATTTTTTGCCCACTTCCTGAGATATTGCCTCCCCAGAGTTTCTCCGGGAACTGCAGGAACAATACTGTGTTGGGTGAAAAATAGTGTGATTTGGCTGGTAGTTTGGAAAGATTGAAAGTGTTCTCATTAATAATAAAGTTGAAAAATAATAATAAATAAATTACTTATTGGGCCACGTTTTTCTGGTCCAAGGATTCAATGTGGCTGTGATTTCCACATTGATAGAGATCGTCTGCAGTATTTGGGATATATAAAGGGGGCTATTGTGAAATAGTACATCATGTGAAGTGAAGTACATCATGAAAAGAAAAAACTTCGAATGGTTTTGAGTGAAAGTACAAAGGTTAGACTTGGAAAGGGAGATGCAGCGCAATCTCCTCCAAGTCTACACTTACGTTTTTGTAAAGAAAGTTGTATCACAGCATATTGCCTCCAGGTCCGGTTCCTCCCTCGATCCGGGAGAGACTGAAGGATTGGAGGTGTTCCCCGGCCTTTTAAAGGCTGTCACGCATGCGCAGTGATGCGCTGCGTGACGCCAGTGGGCAGGGTCCGTGGTGTGGCAAGAGATGCGCCTGCGCGAGGCAGAAGCTGCATCCCTTGTAGCCGTGCGGACGTGCCTGTGCGGCCGCCGACACGGAATAGAGGCCGAGATCCCTGGCGGGGATAAAGGAAGGTACATGACCGACCCATCGGCTTCAGAGTGCCCCGATCCAAGGAGGATTCGGGGCTTTCCGTGCCGGGAGCTCCTGGAGTCCAGGGAAGGGGCAAAAGGAAGAGTGGATGAACAGTATTATGAAAAAGCATATCTTAGGTGGTACACTACGCAAGAGTGTAGTCACCTGTTGTGTAAATACAGAAAGATAATAATCAAGGCATTAATTATCAAAAAATATATATCAAAAATTTTGCAGCAATATAATAGCAAGAAGAAAACTTGTGAGAGAGTCTGGATTGGGTCAAGGGAAGAATATAGTCGGGCATCATCAATTCATTGTACAGAAATGTATTGGAGATTGGATAACGAGTTGATATTGCATTGGAAGGTCTATGCAACTAAATTGGGGTCCAACAAATTGTATGATTATTGGAAAGGTCGGTGGTGCCGTTCCTACATTTGGGATGTATGAAAAGATTGTTGAGGGGAGGGGTTTTTTTTTCGTATTTTGTTAAAGAATTTAGTCTTTTTTTCCGGAGGAAAAACCTTGGAGAAATGGACGAAAGCTTTGTGCTCCTAATGACAACTTGTTATGTGTATAAAAGACATCTGCCCACAGAATCTCTTTCTTCCATTCAAACCTCACCATCATGGGCAAGACCAAAGAACTGTCAATGGACATCAGAGATAAGATTGTAGACCGGCACAAGGCTGGAATGGGCTACAAGACCATCAGCAGGAAACTTGGTGTGAAGGAGACAACTTTTGAAGTGATTATTCACAAGTGGAAGAAAGTCAAAATAATTATCATTTGCCCTCGGTCTGGAGCTCCATGCGAGGTTCTTCCCCATGGGGTAAGGATGATCATAAGAAAAGTGAGAGATCAACCCAGAACTACATGGGAGGAGCTTGTGAATGATCTCAAGGCAGTTGGGACCGCATTCACCAAACAAACCATTGGTAAGAGAAAACACACTACCATGGATTGAAATCCTGCAGCGCCCGCAAGGTCGCCCTCTTCAAGAAGGCATATGTGCAGGCCCTTCTGAAATTTGTCAATGAACATCTAAATGATTCAGAGAAGGATTGGGAGAAGGTGCTGTGGTAAGATGAGACCAAAATTCAGCTCTTTGGCATTAACTCGACTTGCCATGTTTGGCGGAAGAAAAATGCTGACTAAGACCCTAAGAACACCATCCCTACAGTCAAGCATGGAGGTGGAAACATTATGCTTTGGGGCTGTTTTTCTGCTAAAGGTACATGTCGACTTTGCTGCATTAAGGGGCCAATGGACGGGCCCATGTATTGTAAAATCTTGGATGAGAACCTTCTTCCCTCAGCCAGAACACTGAAGATGGGTCGTAAGTGGGTCTTCCAGCATAACAATTTGTCACGGAACCATGAACCAGACGTACAACAACAGATAAGTGAAAATAAGAAGGCTTTATTGAAAATCAAGCTGTAAAGCAAAAGTCCAAACGGATGGCGAAACCGAGGCAGAGTCCTTGCGAAGCCAGAGGTCAGGAACCAGGAGGGTAGTCAGACGAAGCCAGGATCAGGAACCAGCAGGGTAGTCAGACGAAGCCAGGATCAGGAACCAGCAGGGTAGTCAGACGAAGCCAGGATCAGGAACCAGCAGGGTAGTCAGACGAAGCCAGGATCAGGGACCAGAAGCAGCAGCAGTCTTAGAAGCATGTGAACACAGGAGGACCAAGCAAGGAACTGAAGCCACAGACCTCCTATATATATGAGCTAGGCATCCAGCTCCTCCCAGTGGGAAGGAGGAGCCGCAGGGTGGGAGGCTACAAGAAACCCAGAAACCAAGATGGCCGCCAGCACATGTCAAACGAAGGAGAACAGCAAGAAGGTAAGACCATGACAGTACCTCCCCCTCAAGGGCCCCTCCTCCGCGGAGTAAAGAACGGTTTCTGAGGGAAGCGTGCGTGGAAGGCTCGGAGCAAGGCAGGAGCATGGACATCTGCGGAGGGAACCCAGGAACGCTCCTCTGGACCATAACCACGCCAATGAACCAAAAACTGCACCCGACCGCGGACCAGGCGTGAGTCCAGGATATTGCTCACCTCATACTCCTCACGATTGCCCACTTGGACCGGACGAGGCCGAGGAACCGAGGAAGTGAAACGATTACACACCAGTGGCTTCAACAGGGAAACATGAAACACGTTGGAGATCCGCATGCCAGGAGGAAGCGCAAGGGCATAGGCTACCGGGTTTACCCTGCGAAGCACTCAGGAGGGACCAACAAAGCGAGGCGCCAGCTTGGGAGTGGGCACTCGAAGGTTGAGGTTGCGGGTGGACAACCATACACGGTCTCCGGCCTGGTAGGAAGGAGCAGGCGCTCGTCTGCGATCAGCCTGGAGTCTCTGTCGCTGCGCAGAGACCTCAAGGGACTTCTGGATCTGTACCCAAGAAGCACGTAGGACGGAAAGGTGATCCTCCACAGCCGGAATATCCTGGGAAGAGAATACCTCCGGTAACACGGCAGGTTGGAACCCATAATTGGCCATGAAGGGAGACGTCCCAGAGGAAGAGTTCACCGCCGTATTCCTGGCAAACTCAGCCCAAGGCAGGAGGTCAACCCAATTGTCTTGGTGATCGGAGACATAGCAACGAAGGAATTGCTCCAAGGCCTGATTGGATCGTTCTGCGGCCCCATTGGACTGAGGGTGGTAGGCCGAGGAGAAGGAGAGATGAATCCCCAACTGGGAGCAAAAGGCGCGCCAGAACTTGGACACAAACTGACTCCCCCGATCCGACACAATTTCCTTGGGCAAACCGTGCAACCGGAAGACCTCCCTGGCAAAAATCGTGGCCAACTCCTGTGCAGAGGGTAACTTCTTGAGAGGAACACAGTGGCACATTTTGGAAAATCGATCCACAATCATGAGAATGACCGTATGGCCTCGGGATGCAGGGAGGTCCACAATGAAATCCATCCCCAAGTGTGCCCATGGGCGCTCCCCGGTGGCTATGGGTTGCAGAAGGCCCAACGGAAGGTGCCGAGGGGACTTACTCTGGGCACAAACGGAGCATGCCGCTACATATGCGGCGATGTCGGAACGTAGGGAAGGCCACCAGAACAGACGTGAAACAGCCCAGGACAGCTGATTCTTTCCAGGATGCCCCGCGGTCTTGGAGTTATGATAGGTTCGCAACAACCGAGTGCGCAACTCCTCAGGCACAAAACATCTGCCGTTGGGTCTCTCAGAGGGAGCACCAGATTGAGCCGCCAAAATTTGCTCACCCAGGGGAGAGGTCAGGCTGGTGCGAATGGCGGCCAGGATCTGATTCGGAGGTATGACCGAAGTCGGAATCGACTCCTCCCTGGACAGGTCGGAGTACTGCCGTGATAAGGCATCCGCCCTGATGTTCTTGGAACCGGGTATGTAGGAGACCACGTAATTAAAACGTGACAAGAACAGAGCCCATCTGGCCTGATGTGGTGTCAATCTCTTGGCCTCAGAAAGGTAGGTCAGATTCTTGTGGTCCGTCAGGATGAGGACCGGAACCACCGAACCCTCGAGCAAGTGCCTCCATTCTTTAAGGGCCTGCACGATGGCCAATAATTCCCTGTCACCAATCTGATAGTTGCACTCCGCGGAAGACAGTTTCCGGGAGTAAAACCCACAAGGAAGCAGAGGACCCTCTGGTGTTCTACGCTGAGACAGAAGGGCGCCTACTCCCGTCTCAGACGCGTCCACCTCGAGGACAAAGGGCAACCCAGGGTTGGGATGCGACAGAATCGGAGCCGACACAAAGGCGGACTTTAGAGCCTCAAAAGCTCGGATGGCCTCGAGCGGCCAGACCTGGAAATTACTGCCCTTCCTGGTCAGATCCGTGAGAGGCTTGGCTAGCATGGAAAAGTCCCTGATGAACTTCCGATAATAATTGGCGAAGCCCAAAAAGCGCTGCAGGGAGCGAAGACCACTGGGCTGGGGCCACTGTAAGACAGCCGATACCTTCTCAGGATCCATGGAGAACCCCTCAGCGGAAATGATGTAACCTAAGAAGGTTACCTGGGATCGGTGAAATTCGCATTTCTCAAGCTTACCGAACAGCTTGTAATCTCGTAACCGTTGCAACACTCGTCTGACATCCAGAATGTGGGTCTCCATGGATTCAGAATATACCAAAATGTCATCCAAATAGACCACCACACACTGCTGCAACAGGTCACGGAAAACATTGTTAATGAATTCCTGAAAGACTGCGGGCGCATTGCACAACCCAAAGGGCATAACCAAGGATTCATAATGACCGGTCCTGGTGTTAAACGCGGTCTTCCACTCATCGCCCGCCTTGATCCTTACAAGGTTATATGCCGCCCTCAGGTCGAGTTTGGTAAAGACCGTGGCCCCTTTAAGGCGATCGAACAGCTCGGAAATCAAGGGTATCGGGTAAGCGTTCTTGATCGTGATGCGATTGAGACCCCTGTAATCGATGCAAGGCCTCAACTCACCGCCCCTCTTTTTCACAAAGAAAAATCCAGCCCCTGCCGGGGACGAAGATTTGCGAATGTGTCCGCGTGAAAGCGCCTCCTTCACGTACTCCTCCATGGCCTCATTCTCCGCTACCGACAGTGGATAGACCTTGCCACGAGGAGGAACGGCACCAGGTTGTAACTCGATGGCACAATCGTATGGGCGGTGCGGAGGTAGGGCAACCGCGCGCACCTTATCGAATACATCCCGGTACTCCTCGTATTCGGGAGGCAACAGAGAGTCCGAGGAAGTACACAGCAACTTGACAGGCCCATGGATGCAACTAGCCCCACACTGCGGTGACCACGAGAGGATCTCGGCCGATCTCCAATCGAAAGTCGGATTATGCTTCTGGAGCCAGGGGTACCCCAAGACCACCGAGTAGTGTGGAGACGAAATAACCTGGAAGCAGACCGACTCACTGTGAACGGCACCAATGGCTAGCCCCACTGGAAGGGTCTCATGAGTCACGTGTGGCGGCAGAAGGGGTCTGCCGTCTATCGCCTCAAGAGCCAGTGGAGAACCTCGGGCCTGCAGAGGAATGGAATTGGCGGCAGCGAACACACTATCAATGAACAAACCACCAGCACCAGAGTCCACCAACGCCTGGGTCGTCACAGAGCCCCCGACCCAGGAGAGGACAACAGTGATCAGTGGTTTGTCAACACGGGAAACCAGGGACAAGGAGACTCCACCCAAGATCTGCCCCCGACAGGATCTCAGGTGCGAGCGTTTCCCGGACGGTTCGGACATGCCAACCGAAAATGCCCACCGAGACCACAGTACATGCATCGACCCTCGCGTCTTCGGAGTACCCTCTCCCCCTCGGACAGGCGAGCAAAGCCCAGCTGCATGGGTTCACCCCCAGCCTAGTCATCCCCAGGAGGCGTGGGAGGAGAGGGAGGCACGGGTGGGACAGCAAAGGTAGGCGCCAATCTGTTAGGAGGCCTCCGCAGACTCTCCTTAAAGGAAGGTCTCTCCCTGAGTCTGGTGTCAATCAAAATGAAGAAAGAAATAAGAGACTCGAGCTCCACTGGTAGGTCCTTAGCTGCAACCTCATCCTTCAAGGCATCCGAGAGACCATGAGAGAAAGCAGCGACCAGAGCCTCATTATTCCAGCCCACCTCTGCTGCCAGGGTACGAAACTCAATGGCGTATTCAGCTACGGATCGTGAGCCCTGTCTGATGGACATAAGGAGCTTCGCAGCAGAGGCAGCACGAGCCGGCACATCGAATACCCTCCGAAGAGAAGCAACAAAACCGGAAAACTCGGCAACCACCGGATTGTTATTCTCCCATAAAGGGCTGGCCCAGGCCAAGGCCTTGTCCGAGAGCAGCGAAATTAAGAAGCCCACCTTTGATCTCTCAGTAGGAAAGGCATGTGGCAGCAACTCGAAATAAATGCCCACCTGGTTAAGGAAACCTCGGCACTGAGTTGGCTCTCCCCCAAAGCGCTGTGGAAGGGGGGCAGAACCGGTCATACCCCGAAACACCGCAGGCGCAACAACAGGTGTCGGGGTAGACTCTGGCGCAACAACCGGAGCGGCAGTAGGAGCGTGCCCAGGAGCGACAACCGACCCATCGGCAACGGGAGCGAAATGAGCCGTGCGTTCAAGCAGGGTTTGCAACGCCACGGCGAACCGACCCAACAGGTGATCCTGCTGATCAAGTCTGGCAACCAGCGTGGGTAGCGAGGATGGCCCTGTACCTTCAGAATTCATGGCTTGGTCCTAATGTCACGGAACCATGAACCAGACGTACAACAACAGATAAGTGAAAATAATAAGGCTTTATTGAAAATCAAACTGTAAAGCAAAAGTCCAAACGGATGGCGAAACCGAGGCAGAGTCCTTGCGAAGCCAGAGGTCAGGAACCAGGAGGGTAGTCAGACGAAGCCAGGATCAGGAACCAGCAGGGTAGTCAGACGAAGCCAGGATCAGGAACCAGCAGGGTAGTCAGACGAAGCCAGGATCAGGGACCAGAAGCAGCAGCAGTCTTAGAAGCATGTGAACACAGGAGGACCAAGCAAGGAACTGAAGCCACAGACCTCCTATATATATGAGCTAGGCATCCAGCTCCTCCCAGTGGGAAGGAGGAGCCGCAGGGTGGGAGGCTACAAGAAACCCAGAAACCAAGATGGCCGCCAGCACATGTCAAACGAAGGAGAACAGCAAGAAGGTAAGACCATGACACAATGACCTAAAACATACTGCCAAGACAACAAAGGAGTGACTCAAGAAGAAGCACATTAAGGTCATGGAGTGGCCTCGCCAGTCTCTAGACCTTAATCCTAGAGAAAATTTATGGACGAAGCTAAAACTTTGAGTTGCCAAGCGACAGCCAAGAAATCTTAAGGATTTAGAGAGGATCTGTAAAGAAGAGTGGACCAAAATCCCTCCTGAGATATGTGCAAACCTTGTAACCAGCTACAAGAAATGTCATATACCTCTGTGCTTGCCAACAAGGGTTTCTCAACTAAGTACTAAGTCGTGTTTTGCTTGGTGATCAAATAGTTAGCTTACTCACTGAACTACAACTCAATTTATACCATTTGCATCATGTGTTTTTTTGGGATTTTTGTCTAATATTATGTCTATATCATTCAAAATACACCTTTGATAACTATTATAGACCATTTATTTTTTTTGTAAGTGGACAAACTTACAAAATCTGCAGGGGACACCCCGGAAGAAGTCTAACATTGGACGAAACGCCGCATCGGGCGGGACCTGTGACGCGGAACGTCACTATTGAGTGAAGCAGCGGTCATCTCATTGGCGGTCAAACATTTCTGGCAGATAAGCTCTTTTTACTCTTATTACCTGTAAGCAGTTATTTGGCATAAGAAAATAAATGGTGGTTCATTAGGTGTTGCACTATGGTTTTCTTTTTTGCTTTTTTCTGGTTTATATGAGTGATCAGTCTGCCTTGTACCATCTGTTGGGAGTCGCACCTAATTGGCTTGATCCTGGAATTGCTTAGGATTTCTGGAGGAGCAGTTTGGTGGATCCTTTGAGCCTTCTTTTATTAGTTGGACGGTAAGCGGCAGTGTGATTGGGGTCACTCTCTCTCTTTGGTGGTGGTGGCACTTCAAGGAGACCAATCAGCTGGACCCTACCTATACCTGGACTTTTCATTTGCGCTGCTTTTCAACTGCACACAAATGCAGATAGTGTGCATTCACCTGCTGTGCACCTACACCCATGTCAAATGGAGAGCAATGGCTATGTCTGTTCAACAGCTGCGTCAAATAGATATCAATAGGACTGCCTGCATGGGAATCCTTGGAAACATGGCCCTCTCATTTATCTGTATATGCCCAGTGTGAATGAGGCTCTAGATATCAATAAGAACAAAAAGCTGCAGTCAGTGACATAGGCTGGGTATTTTATAGCTACCTGCTCTCCGTCAAGACTGGAGATCGAAACAACAGGCAGAGAGAAGTCTTTGTGCACTGACTTCCATTGTAGCTCTGAGATGACATATAACCAAATGCCAATAGCTGCAACTGAAGCTGATGTTAAGAATGTGAAAAGGTGTGTCATAGTAAACAATATCCTGTAGGAACATTCACTTTTCCCCATGTCCACCAACCACTGAGGCACCCTGGCACATTTTGCATGGTATACTTTCTTTAGCAGTTGTAAATCTGCCCTACAATGCAAGACCACTTGGTTGTATTTTCTCCCCAAGGCAAAGTTTTTCAGTTTTCCTCTGTAGTGTTTTGAATGACATAAGCACTCTATAAAACATGAAAAATAAATAAACACTGTGCTGCTGCCCTCTTCACACCTAGTAGCTCAAAATTAAAGGTAGTAGTTTTGGCTAGAGCATAGAATGGTTAAAACCCCTGTAAGGTTTGATGTTTTTATAGGCACAGAAGAAAAGGAAAGGGACATTAGTTGAAAAGGATTTAATATACTTTATTTATAATCATTCCAGTACAATTAAAGTGTATGTAAAGTGTATTACATAGTTACATAGTAGGTGAGGCTGAATAAAGACAATAGTCCATCCAGTTCAACCTGTGTAGGTGCGTGTGGCCGTAATCATCTCTCATACCCCTGAATGTTCTGATCCTTGAGATGTACGTCTAAGAGTCTTTTGAAAGCCACCATACTTCCCGCAGAAACCACCTCTTGTGGTAGAGAATTCCACAATCTTGTAGCCCTAACAGTAAAGAACCCCCCACATTGCCTGAGGTTAAAACGCTTCTCCTCTAATCGCATTGTATGCCCTCGAGTCCTCATGCAATCCTTTTGACTGAATAGCTTTTTTTCTATGCTGAGATCACCATTGAGGTATTTATAAATTGCTATCATGTCCCCTCTCAGGCGTCTCTTCTCCAAGGAGAATAAATCAAGCGATTGCAGACGCTCTTCATAATTAAGGTCCTCCAATTCCTTAATTAGTTTAGTTGCCCTTCTCTGGACTCTCTCCAGCTCCAACACATCCCTCCTAAGGACTGGAGACCAGAACTGGACTGAATACTCCAGATGTGGTCGGACCAGAGTTTTATAAAGTGGAAGGATTATAGTTTTATCTCTGGAATACATCCCTTTCTTTATGCATGCTAATATTCTGCTGGCTTTGACAGCTGCCGCTTGATATTGCATGCTATTGCTTAGTCTATCCTCTACCAAGACTCCCAGATCTTTCTCCATTTTTGACTCCCCCCAAAGGTTCCCCCCTAAATTATTAAAGTTATTGCCCTGCCCAATTTTGTGTCATCTGCAAAAACTGATATAGAACTACTGATCCCGCCCTCAATGCTGTTTATGAATAAATTAAACAAGGTTGGTATGTAAATCTAAAACATTTTCTTTTAGTTTTGGACAGAGTAGGGAAGTGTTAACATCCCTCTCTATTTTCTATCTACTTCCCTTTGGGGAGATCTACCTTCATGTCCTATCTTGTTGATGCTACAAGAAGTAAAAGGATATCGCTCCAAAATGTGGGTAATTCTCTTCTTAAACCCTTTAAATTTCCTTAGCTCACCAGTGGTAAAAAATTTGGATTTCCCATCACTTTTTGTCTCAGAGACAGTGCTCACCAGGACAAACAGAGAGGGTGAATCTCCCCAGCAGAGATGCTGTTAAAAAGAAGTTCTAACAACTCCATTAATACATTTTAAAAGAACAGAGGTGATATGCAATATTTTATGGCCAATTGGAACTTTGAAAAACTAACATAAACTTGTCTTCATAATTTTTATTTCCTGTTCTATTACTAGAAAGAAACCTTTCCGTGACTTCTCATGTGACATATTTTAATAAACACAGAAAAAGTGTTCCCTAAAGAAAATGTCCACACCACAAGAATTGTAATAAAAAATAAAAAAATACCTTATAAATTATACAACACTTTACAAATGAATGCCTCAAGTATAAGCCACAGATTAAAAATATCTAGCCTTCTGCTGGGCTAAAGCAATATGGTGAAGGTAATCATCCTAAAGAATATACTGTATCTTTCAATATCTGTCACCATTAGTTCAGAAATTCGAACCCAGGGTAAGGTGTGGTGCAAGCTGTCACTTTCGGTGGCTGGCCACACCAATCTCTTAAAAATGGTATGGATGCCTCAGTTAATGTTTTACTTACATAACGCTCCATGTTGGATTTAGTTTAAATACTATGATCTTTCGGAACCTTATATGGTGTAATAAGCCTGCTAAAATTAGATATGAATTCGTACAATATCCAAATGAACTGGAGGGGTTATCAGCACTAAATCTCTGGGGATATTTTTTGGCAGCTCAACTCCAGCATCCTGCAGGCTGAGAAGTGGGTGGTTTGCATGCATCTTCACAATATACTCAAAACAGTAATCCTTTGTTGGCTTTAGATTCCACTATTCCACTTTTTCTTCAATTTACTTATCCAACATTATATTTGATACAAGGTCTGGCAGTCCATTAAAAAAAAATACTGGGTATTTCAGGCTATACTAGATTTACGCCACTATGGTCGAGTAAAGCTTTTCCGGAAATTCTACACCTGGAAGGATTTTCCAGATAAGAGCATGCAGGGATTACTACCCTGATACAACTATACTCTGATGGGGTCTTGAAAACATCAACAACTTTGTACTGAATATAACCTAGATCAAAAATGTTTTTTTCAATTTATGCAATTAAGACATGCTTTGAAGATTCCAAGGTTGACCTAAACGGTCTCTTTCAATTATGTTCTTATTTTTGGACAGTATAACCTGAGGAGACATGACAAAGGGCCCTATTACCAAGGTCTTTATGCGATCTTTATCTAAAATGCTCGCTGGCGTTACTGTTCCATGTAGGCAAAGATGGGAGGCAGAGATTGATGTGACTCTGGGGGTATATGGGACCAAATACTACAGAATGTACAGCTTGCCTCAATATCTCCTACTCATAGAGTAACTCAACCATCTTTTATTCTGTATAAAGCTTATCATACCCTGAAGTTGTTTCACAGGGTAGGCAGGAGAGAAAACTCTGAATGGGCAAGATGCGCTCAATCTCCTGGCTCCTGGCTCCTTTCTGCACCTCTTTTGGAAATGTCCAAAGTTATTCCAGTATTGGCAGGAAGTGCTGGACTTGCTCAACTCCATATATGAGACCATGTTGACTTTAGACCCTGTTTTATGTCTCTTGGGTTATGTAAACCCTAATAGCATGGATCGTAATCAGTTAGTGGCTATCATGAGACCTCTTTTTATAGCACATAAGTTGATAGCCTCTCGCTGGGTTTAAGCCCCCGTTCACATAGGGGCGACGCTACTTCGCACCGCGACCTCCGAGGTCGCGGTGCGAGCAGCGCGCCGCGACCTCGGAGCGGCCGCCACGGACTTCATAACATTGAAGTCTATGGCGGTCGCCTCCTGGTCGCCCCAAAGAAGCTCCGGACCCTTTTTCTAAGTCGGAGCGACTTGTGTCGCTCCTATTAGAACGGGTCCGCAGCTTCCCTATGGGAGGCGATCTATGGCGACCTGTGAGGCGACAGGTCGCCTTAGTGTGAACGGGGGCTTACACAAACCACCCACCTTGGGGGACTAGATTTGGGAAATGGATAAATATGTAATGTTTGAAAAATATACCTATGTTCAACACAACATTTTTTGGGAAGTTTGAAAGGATCTGGAGAAATTGGATTGATGAATTGATCTAACTTTTATTTAAATTCTTGATAAACATTGGGGGCATTTTTTTTTTCCGGGGGGGGGGGGGACTTGTAAAAGATTTATATACTACCTGCTCCGAATACTTATGAATATTCCTGAAAATGTTGGAATATTTCTGATTATCTATAAATAGCTTTTCGAGTATCAGTGAATATCATGGGGAAACTAGATGTTTAGAATGGTGATTTGACCTGGATCTTTGTTGTTGTTTATTTGTCATAACATTTTCAAAAATAAAATCTGAATAAAAAAAAAAAAAAATATGGAGAAGGAGACAGTGCCTTTATTCTTCTCTCGTTCTACTAGGATAGTGATGTTATGCGACACCATCCTATTCCGGCCAGCAGGGGAAGAGCTAAAGCCAACCAAGGCCATAGACATTTATGCAGAGCCCTTAGAACCCTTAGAGTTGTAGTTTAAGACAGCAGCAATATAATAGATAAATAGACATCATACACTACAAATCCCAATAGGCACTGTGCAGTAGAAGAGTGGAGAGACGATTTTTTAAAAACTCCCCGGAAAAGCTCTACCTCTTGGCACCGAGCGAGATAGAGAGAAAGCACCTCTGCCTGGATAATCATCTGCCAGTGGGAGACCATACCAGCAGAGATCCAAGCCTGAGAGTGGGAGTGAGGACATCCAGGGGCAGCGCAGCACTGCCCACATCACAGCACCTGCATCGCTGCCCCAGGGAAACTGGAGCGCCCACTCACCTTACAGCAGGATGTCATGGCAACATCCTAGGGACTGGTGAGAGGGCTATTTGCCTATTGCTAGTACTGCTAGAAAGGACTGAGTGCCTAAAGTGGGATACCAAGTGTATCTAATCAATACCACACCTATACTGCACTCTGTACCGCACTTATTCCAAGCCTAGAATGCACCTATACCAACCCTATACCACATTATACCAAACCTTTACCCCAACTAAACCACATCTACCTTGCACTTGTGCTGAAACTATGCTGTAGCTACTGTATACTGCATGCAGGCTAATTGGGTTAAATGCACCAATGCTCTTAAAGGGCCCCAATGATAACTGGCAGAAGAACATCTCAAACCCTTTGTTCCCCTGCCCCCTCTGCTACAATCCTCTTTTTCCTTTGGACAGGGCATACCCAGCCGGTCTAGGACTAGCATCACCATCATATATGCACTCTGGCTGTATAGTTTCACTCGGTAGATTAATCTTACTACTGCTCACTGCTACACCTTGCTACTTATTTAAACATATATATATCTGACAAAGTACAAAATGATTAAATTTACTAACACCAATAACTAATATCTTATAAACTCACTAAAAAAAAAACAGCTGTGCAAAAAATATGTCTATGCAAAAAAAAATAAAAAAGGCAGAAAGGCAGAAAGTCAAACTGTAGGTAAATGAAAAAAAAATAAAATAAGTCTGAGAAAAAGGAGAATAGTATTGTATTCCAAATTTGTGTTGAATCATAATGCACGTTTGGCGGAAAGCTCTACATTTTTCGCAGCTTCGGTCTCTCCGAAAACAATGCCTGTTATTGAAACACTTTCATTAGTTACTGCATAGTTACTTCAGTGTCCTGACTTGTTATTCTCTTACATATCATTGTTAGATATTAGCTCTTAAATCATCCAGCTTTCTCCATACAAGTTGCATATATTGTAGAGATTCAGATTAGCGTTCTATGAAATTGAGTGGGAACAATACTCCTCTTCAACACCAGCTGTACTATTTTCAATAACACTTAATACTGAACTGAGTGAGATTAAATCCAGTCTGTCAGTGTGTTGTGGCCTACCCTCTTTCAGGAACTGTTGTTTTTGGAACAGCCTTTGCCATTTAACTATCTACTGACAGAAATTAATGATGAAGGCCTTATAGAACAATTTATCAACAAGCTTTTGAATTCACACTTTTTTTTTTTTTTGAAGGACTTTATATCTGCAGACTATGGAGGCTGTCTCTTCATGTCAGAATGTCAGCAAAAAAGCAGAGCCTGACCAGGGTGGACTCCTGGGAACCACTGATCTTAGATATGTATGGTAAGGTTGATCTCCTCAAGGACTAGTCTTGAAAGGAGCTGAAAGAGCCCAGATCAGCCTTCTGACTGATCACATTGGTAATGTAAACACAGATGCAGCACAAAAACAGACCAACCCTAGAAAGGAAGTATGCCAAAAACATTACAATTAGCACATAGTAAGACAAAGTGCTAGCACAGCCTCTTGGAAATAAACAAAATCTTTGCAGCATAATGACAGGAACTAACGAAACAGTTTTAAATGACAAGGCAATCAAGGGGGAAAAAAATTCTACGGTGTCTACGGCAGGCATTGGCTGTCTGTGGATTTTCAAGTCTTTTTGAACTACAAATCCCAGTAGCTCTGTTCCTTCACCTTCCTTGCAAATATGATACTGGGAGAGATGGCAGTGAAATTGTCGGCTTTGTAATAAATCCTGTATCTTTATGCCTGTATTGTCTTTTGAAGTATCCAGAGCTGGATTTCCATCACTGAAGCCTGTAGGCACGCAACCTTTGGCATTCAAAGAAGCAACTGTCTGTTAGATTCAGTTCCGAAAGTATCCATTGTATGCGCTAAGTTATTATTTTTTTCCCCATAGAGGAGAACAGTCATTTACAGCTGTATATGACATTATTGTAGAGTCCCAGAATTCTATGTCCACTGTTTCCTAAAGTCAGCATGCACGTTTTTAATATCTTTTTCATGGCATACAGATATCTGAAGAGCTGACAAAGGGGAAGAGGATCAGTTAGGACAGTGTTTCTCAACACTTTTTTCAATCAAGGCACCCTTTAAGTTTCAGCACAACCTTGGGGCACCCCATTCTAAAATGTAAAGTAATCGTTTTCCATAATGCAGCAGCATGCACGCACGTTAGACATCCAACACGATTTATTCCATAGAAAAAACACCTTTGCACACTGGTACTGACTAGTATTCCAAAGTTTCTCTTCTCCTTCAGTTTCTCTCCCTCCCTCAGCTAATGTAACCCTGACAGGCAGGGGAGGGGCAAACAAGAATGCTGTGCAGTCACCCAATGTCCTCCTTATCAACCAATCATTTGGGTGCCTACATAGGGTTTTTAGGAGGCTGGTGGCTGGAAGGTTGTGTTGGAGCACAATGAAAACCAGTGACTTTGTGTAACTAAAATGTTCATCCATCTGTTGGCTTGTGTACAATTTTTGGGTATTTTTTAAGCATTTTTCCAAGGTATCCCTGAAGAACCCTGAAGGCACCTCAGGGCTGAGTTAGGATACTGTCATACCTGTGTTTTTCATGAGCTACAGTCCCAGTGCAGTGAGTTTACAAGAGCTACCATTAAAGTCTCATTCACATGGGGCAATTGATCCTTGCCCCATGCAGGGCCACGTTTTACCAGCATGGGAATGCAAAGGTAATACATGCATCCCTGTGCCAGCAGTCCCATAGCTATATATTGAGATGCAGCGGCTGCATAGACAAAGCCATATTATAACCAAAAGTACTTTTACACCCTAATCCAAATAATAATAATAGCACAGGTGTACTATTACAAAGATTTGTCAGCAGTCAGCTAGCACTGATATTTTCCCACATCCGCTATAATCTTTCCTATTAAAGTGCAATGCTGCTATAAACATATACCACATTAAATAAATAATAAATAGCCAAACATAAAAAATCCAGCATGCTTGTAAATAAATACAATATTATCTTAATACTAACATTTTTCTAAAGTATCCAAATAAACCAACTAATATTATAATTGTGTCTAAATAAATTCATCAAGTGTAAGACCACCAATAAATAGTTCAGAATTATTTCAATTGCTAAATCAGTCCAACTCCAGAGCCCGCAAGAAAGAAAAGTGCGCAGTGCTGTAAACCAAATTTTTCTCCACCTGCTTCACCTTTGTGCTCACAATGCGCTCACTTCTGTTTTTGACCCATATATTTTGTAATCGGTCAAATGTACGCCTTCCCTTTGGTGTAACAACTAGGCTTTTTTCTCCTGTGGGACACTTTTCTTCTTCAATTCCACTTTCCACCATATGAGACGGTCAGGGTCCTCTTTAAGGCTCGGTTCACACCTATACATTTTTTAATGCTTTTTGCAGAAACCCACAACAGTCCATTTAAGATGGTTTCCTATGAGACACGTTCAAGTGCTTTTTTCAGCTGCTGTATGCATTTTTGCCACGATTTTACACCGATTTGCATTTTGCATTTTTTAATCCACCCAACAATAAATTGGCCAAAAAAAAGCATAAAAAATGCAAAATGAATCGAAATGCCGGTTCACACAAATGCGATGCAGGAACCCTGCAAATCCACTGCGGGTTCCCGCACTCGACTCGACTCGCAGGCAGTTCACACCGCCATATGAAAATCGCTGGGGGCGTCAATACAAAAGTAATGACACCCCCAGATCAGTTCGCATATCGCAGTATAACTGTCAATTCGGACAGGAATTGGATCGCATAGGTGTAAACACCCATGCAATCCGATTCTGACCAAAAAAAAAGAGTCCTGTGCAACTTTGGTCCGAATACGATGCGAATTTGCATCGCACCGAATTTGCAACGCACAGACATCCCATGTGATTTTCAGAGCAGTGCGCTGCGAATCACATGCAAGGTCTGACATCGCATATGTGTGAACCGGCACTAAAACTCATGTGCAAAAACAGAAAATGCACTGCAAAAAGCACAACAGAAACAGATCAAAAGCAATATGCACAGATGTGAACCAAGCCTTACTCTAGATAGGTAATAGCTCCAACCTCCTTTTAGTGATAATCCACCAGACTCCTCTCAAAATAAACGCGTGCCAATTATAGTGCTTTCCATTTTACTTTCCCTTTATTAAAATAAATAAAATGCACTCACTTGCATTTGTACACTAAACTTAATCACTAAGATAAAAAAAAAAAAAAAGCATGTATGTGTCCCCCTAAGGGTGTAGAGATCATGGAAAGCAGCAATCTGCCTCTCCTCCTAAAAAGTGACGTGCTGTTGTGACGTAATGTGTAAGGGGGAGCCAGTGACATCATTATGTTATTACCAGAAGTAAACAGGCACCAGGCAGAGTAGATGTCTCAATGCTGATCACTGTAGGTTCAGTATGTGCATGTCTATCACTACCTGTATACCAACCTATTAAATATTGCAGGACATGTATACAACTGTTTTTTCCGGTGTTACTATACATTTGTGTCTAAATGGCTTCCTTTTTAAATATGAAGTGATACGTTCCTTTAAGAAACCACCCACTTGTACACTCACTTTCCCTAAATTGATTCCAATGAAACCCTCTGATTTGCTTTGAAAGCAGCTTGTGAAACACTTTCATGGTAAACCGTTTTTGTTTAAATTATATAATCAAGCTGACTTTATTTGATGAAATAAAGACCATGGATGGACACGTTTTTCATGACTTATTGCATCCCTGTGGAGTCATCATATGTATCCTGCAGTACTTTGTTGAGTAATATGGGTGAGCACCAATCAAAGCGTTGTTTGTATAGTCTGTCACTTTGACACCTGATGAATAATGCATTCCGAGGGACTGCAAACCCCAGGGGGGGGATTTGAGTAACACAATTCCTTTCCCTGTTGTAGACTTTAAATTAGCAGTGAAAGGCTAAGTTCCTAAATCCATGAGATGTGCTGAAATGATCTCATAAACAAATATATTGTTTTCATGATGTATCAAGATGATCTTAAGTGCCCAATATGCCACTACTGATTGAGTAAGTCGATTCCCTTTGCAAAATGTGTATCTTGTGTGTTTTTTAAACTAACACACTCGAAACATGCCTTTACATTAGTAAATTCCATCAGACAATGGAAATAAGTGATGAGCTGACATATATTTAAATATATCTTTTAACAGATAATTATTTTATTAGATTGACAGATATAGGTATTTAAATAACCTTTTGTTAATGTAGTTAATCAAACTCAAAGGATTAAAACAAGCTTCTATGAACCAGCAAATTGACATTGACTACAATGTGACACTCTTTATAAAGATTTATTTTATAACTACCGTATTTATCAGCGTATAACACGCACAGGCATATAACACACACCTTCATTTTAAGCTGAAAGTTTCAGGGAAAAAAAAACTAAATTTTAAATATAGAACTTTGAAGCAAAATAAGGGTCAGTGCCCATCAATGCAGCCTCCCCAGTGCCCATCAATGCAGCCTGATCAGTGCCCCTCTGCAGCCTCACCATTGCAGCCTGATCACTGCCCCTCTGCAGGCTCACCATTGCAGCCTGATCAGTGCCCCTCTGCAGCCTCACCATTGCAGCCTGATCAGTGCCCATCTGCAGCCTCATCATTGCAGCCTAATCACTGCCCATCTGCAGCCTCACCATTGCAGCTTGATCAGTGTCCCTCTGCAGCCTCACCATTGCAGCCTGATTAGTGCCCCTCTGCAGCCTTACCATTGCAGCCTGATCAGTGCCCCTCTGCAGCCTCACCATTGCAGCCTGATCAGTGCCCATCTGCAGCCTCATCGTTGCAGCCTAATCACTGCCCATCTGCAGCCTCACTATTGCAGCCTGATCAGTGCCCATCTGCAGCCTCAACATTGCAGCCTGATCAGTGCCCATCTGCAGCCTCAACATTGCAGCCTGATCAGTGCCCATCTGCAGCCTCAACATTGCAGCCTGATCAGTGCCCATCTGCAGCCTCATCATTGCAGCCTGATCAGTATCCATCTGCAGCATCACCATTCCAGCCTGATTAGTGCCCATCTGCAGCCTCACCATTGCAGCCTGATTAGTGCCCATCTGCAGCCTCACCATTGCAGCCTGATTAGTGCCTATCTGCACCCTCATCATTGCAGGCTGATCAGTGCCCATCTGCAGCCTCACCATTGCAGCCTGATCAGTGGCCATCTGCAGCCGCCGGATTAAACAGAGCAGAGATCTCCAGTTTAGTCAGCTGCCGTCATTTTACAAAGTCCCGTCTCCTGGACCGCCTCCTATGATAGACAGCACATGTCCCGGCATTTGACCAGTGTGCTGTGTATCATAGGAGCTGGTCGAGGAGGCTGGACTTGGTATAACAGTGGCAGCCGAGTAAACGGGAGATCCCCATTCTGTGTAATCCAGCGGACTCCCCCCCCCCCCAGGCATATATCGGCGTATAACACGCACATATTGCTTTCACTCTGTTTTCAGGGAGAAACAGTGCTGGTTATATGCCGATAAATATGGTACTTATTTCCCTTCACTTCCAGTACCAGATGAATTAGAATACATCACTATACATGTAGGGGAAATCCCTTCATAGACAGTTGTTATCAGATCAGATATTCTCACTGGAAAATCTACCCTCACTCTATGTTCTGGTGACAACTGTAACATTTTGGATTCCCCATAAGATAAACAGATACATTTTTATAGATGATGAATCTACCCAGCAGGGACCCATACATCAATAAAACCCAACAGAGGTTCTAACTATTTTTATGCTTCATTCAAAACTTAAAGCAGATCTCTAACTTTTAATGAAGTTTAAGTGACTCCTGTCTAATTTGGCCATAGTATGCGTATGTCAGCGCTATATAAATACCTGTAATAAATACATGTTAATGGTAGTTGGTGGGGAACTGGAGCAGAGGTGGAGGGAAACAAAGGTCAATGATAGATGAAAAGTATATAATGTAAGTCAAAAGTAGAATAGTAGTATTCACATATCTAGTGCTGGTATAAATGCTCTGGTGGTATTACCAGGTACTTATGAGAGAGTTGTTTTACATTCTTCATAGTATTATGTTGTAGTGGAGCAGAGAGAAGGCAGGATAGTTAGGAATACTGAAATCTGTGAATTTTTAGAAAATAAATCCCATGTCTTTCCAGTACCAGAGAGTTTGGACATGACCAAAAATTGGATAGTAGAGTGCCCTCTTCTTTCCCACAGTGCCATCATGCTGAGGGTATGGCTGCAGTGATGGTACCACTTGTTAGGAGTTTGCATCCATTTTCCCAGGTGTTAATGTTAACTGTTATTTTATGGGTAAAATATAAAATTTGTTTCTCCTGTTCCTGCGGGAAGTAGGCTCGTACCTATTTGTGCAGGAAAGGTGGGGTTTGTTTCTCATAAAATGAACCAGAGAGTTCTCCATCAGCTTTTACCCTAGCCATTGGAGCTGAATAAAGGGAATGTATTCAGGTGAACACACAGCGTCTCCCATACCTATAGTTTTTAGGACTTCTGTTATGAACTCCCAGTTCACACAGTCAAATGCCTTTTCAGCATCTGCAGATAGAAGAATCAAATCCAAGGATTTTGATTGAGCCAAATGAATAAGGACATTTTTTTTTCTTGTATTATCTACTGCCTAGTTTCCATAAAGCCCATCTGATCAGTATCTATCAGTTTCCAGAGGCAATCGCTTAGGTGGGACGCTGGAAAACCTTCAGGTACACGTTAATATAGATATTGGTTTACAAATGGCACATAGGGTGGGATCTTTCCCTTCTTTCATTATAACTGTTGTATGTGCATGTTGGAGATCTAGGTGGGGTGGGTTCTCAGCAGATACCGAATTGAATGATTTTAGGAAGTGTCCAGATGGTCTCTGGCCAGGGTTGTGGGGAAGAGGTGCTTGCCCCCATCATCAACATGGGGACAAGGTGTTTTGTGGAGGAAGCCCCCCTGCCCCAAAGCACCCCCCCCCCAATGTTGAGGGCATGTGGCCTGGTATAGTTCAGGAGGGGCTCCCTCATCCTCCTCCATTCCTGGCCTGCTAGGCTGCATGCTTGGATAAGGGTCTGGTATGGATTCAATTAATTTGGCATGGGGGGTTCCACTCAAAACTTATACCAGACCCAAAGGGCCTGCTTTGGATTGGGGGGGATCCCATGCAATTTTTTCCAGTGGTTTGTTAATGGTGGCAATTCTTTTCTATACATTCAGCCTCAGAGGGGAACCCCGCTGACAGCTGATAACTCATCAGTTATGCGGTGGCCGCCCGCTCCTTAACAACCAGCTTTTTACTAATGGTTGTTAAATTACTGCAAGCTTTCGCTACTAAAACACCACATCACTTTATAAAATTTATGAATGCCAAAACATTTTTTTTTAACGCATTTCTTAAAGTGGCAGATACCGCTTTGTGAATGGAGCCCATTGTTTTCTTGGTCATGCCATTTATGTCACAAAATATTCAGTAAATTAATTATTTTCATAGCATAGTTCTAGTCTGTACTTTGGCCATGGCCAAATAGAATCCAAAGATCCTGATAGGCTTATTTTGAGTTAGTACATGAGAAAGGCAGAATGTTAATCTGGAGTTTGGTCTGTCAGAGACTCAGTGAACTTTGATCAGTACACTCAAGAACTAGGGCTGAATTTGGGGCTTACACAGTGGTTGCCCCCAATGCTGGATGGAATACTGGCAGATAGCAGCTGCCCTGATAGTTACCCTGATAATGCCAAGCTAAGTAAAAAGAGGGCACCAATTTAAATAAGGAGTTGCTGAACACATCCAGTTAACCTTCAGTCTTTTTTTCAGTGCAATAAAAGAGTTGTTAATTTACTGCTCAGTAGCTGACACTAATTAGTTTGCCTACATAAATTAGATGGATAACTAGGCATCCCAGTTTCTCAGTGATAACTTGGTTGAAAATGGTTGTGGAAGAGCTTTCATGCACAAAAAAAAAACACCAACATTTTTCAAACATGTCTGGTGATTAGAAGAAGTAATGGACCACCAGAAATATCTTCCACAGAAAGAGTTATAGCTTTTAACAAAATCATTAAGTGATTAGTGTCATGATTTTGGTTACATTAATTTTGCCATCAGCCAAATTTCTCTAAAGTAGAAACCAAAGTAAAGAAATCAAAGCAAACGTTCTCCAAACTAGAATAATATTTGCGTTAAAAAAAATAATAATAATAAGTTCAACTTTTTTTATTCTTAAGGGCCGTACACACTTGACGAAAATCGGACGAAATATCCTTCGATTTTTTTCTGTTTTCTCAGCGTTCATTACCGATTTTAGTTGACAGTGCATAAATGTTAACGAAATTTCACGTCCGATTTTTCTTTTTTCTGGCACATTCATTCCTAGACTTCCGGGTTGTCAGCAGCTTCAGATCATGCGCGGTCTTTCGTATCCGATTTTTCACGGATGTACTGCATACACATTAAACGAAAATCGGTCGTCTGGAGACGGACGAAAAAAATGTTGGTGTTTGTCCCTCCGTTTTTTTTAGTTGAAAATGTCGGCATCGGCTGCGAAAGTTATGTACACACTAGGCGAAAATCGGACGATTTTACCTCGGACGGGAATTTTCGGTAGATTTTCTACTAGTGTGTACCCCACTTTAATTTAGAAGTGTGTTTTTGTTTTGTTTTTTGTTTTTTAATTTAGAAATTTTTTTTAGGGAAGTTTATTGTGAGTGTTCTTTGTATTTGTGTTCTTGTTTCTGTATTGATTGCTATTTGCGTGTTGTTGCTTAATATTTTTATATTAGTTCTTTTTTTTAACTGTCTCTGTTTTCTGTCGGTGAAATAACACGTTTAACTGTCAGTGAATGACTAGTGAGTTGACTTTTTTGCCACAAAAACATGTCAAGTATATAAAAAAAAAAAGTTTCCATAACCCTCAATAGCTATTTAAAAAACAAAAAACACTTTTGTTTCACCAAAATAGTGAAACTTTAATGACATTTTCTGATTGTCAACACATAAATTATGAAATTATTACTCTCAATTTTACAAAACCTAAAAAATACCGACTGTCTCAGAGCCATGGCTCCTTTATCTCAAAACCATACTGTTTAATTTGATTATTACACACATGTTGCATCTCCTTTATTGCCCATTCACAGTACAGTAGCGCCACAGATGGTACTGCAAGGTTGAAAGTATATATTATTGCAACACAAAGCTTTGTGTTATATGCAATGTTTACCTAGGCAGCACAGCACAACATGCTTGCAATGTAGTAATGTGAACCATATGGGTAGTGTACTGTGTTGAGGAAAAAAAGGCATGTCCATTTTTACATGCATTAAAGGAGAAATATAGCCAAAGCTTTTTTGGCCATACTTCTCTTCTGGATTACAAGAGTGCACATATTTCTGCACTCCTGTGACCTCGATTCAGCCAACAGCTGGCTAAAGCTTGCTGTCAGCTGACATCACAGAGTCAGTTCAGGCTCTGCAGGGATCCTGACAATAATGTCTGGATCCCCCTAGATGCCTACCTGGCAGATGGCTCAGCCTCTTAGCACATCACTGAGGGTCTGAGCCAGCCAACCTGCCCCCTCCACAGCCCCAGGGCAAAAGAAGAGAGCCAGTGACTGACAGTCACCAATCTCTGCTCAGTGAATACCGAGAACTGAATGATTAGTGATCATGTGGTCATTCAGTTCTCGGTCTTAGAGCAGGTGGGGGACAGCGGCAGCATCGGCTCAATGCTGCAGCCACATAGGGGACTATGCATGTTTGTTTGTTTTTCTTTATTCCCCCACTTTTCCTTTAAGGTGTGCTGACAGCCCATTTAAAATGAATAGGCTGCCTTAACGTAGCATATCTAATACCTGGCAATTCATAGTCTGAATAGGGCCTTGCTGTCTGATTAGTGAATGGTATAGGGAGGTTCATGTGCACTTTGGGATGCTGGAGCAACAATAAGTCATATAATGGTCTGAAGGATGGGCCTGACGCTGAGGAACAGGAGGGAGTAAGTGAGAGCTTTTTTTTATGACACAATATTTTCCCACTTGCATCTAAAAATAACATTTCCAACAACTTCAAGAAAACCCCATCTCTTACAAATGCTATGAAGTGTCTTATTACAATGGGGAAGTCACTCATTTTCTTTTTCTTAGGACAAATAAAGTAAGCCTAATTTTTATAAATAAGGAGTTCTCATAATATAAATGGAGTTAAGAATGATGATGAAGCAGAAAAGTATGCACTAGTGTGGATCTGGAGTAAAACTGTCTGCTTGAGGGGTGGCCCTGGCTTGTGGCCACTGCACCTGGCCTTCATAGTGAGACCTGCCAAAGAGACTGTATTAATACTATAAACTTCAGATTATTAATGAACTCTCTTTTTAGATGTTAGTGTTTTGCTATGTCATAGAAAGACAATTAAGTTTGCAATGCTTCACCCAAACAAAAGAAAAGCTGTCACAAAATTGCTCAGCATTGACTTCTCATTTAAATTAGAATTACTGCAAATGCATTAACATTTGCATTAAAATATTTCAAATCTCATTTACATCAATCCACTGTAAAAAAATGTGATTTTGCTCCTTTGGTTTGCAACCCCATATTATAAGTCCCACTCTTAATAAATGTTGCCGCTAGAATTCAGCACCCAAAGTTTTCCTTTACTAGAACATGAAATGTTATGAAACGTTAAACCAGTGGGTTGGTAAAAAGGGGCAAATCAAATTTTTATATCTTTATACTGTAGTTATGATTTTAGATTTTCAAGAACCTGTACAGAGTTATAAAATTGACATTATTCTAGTCATGAGATATTTAGCCATTCAGATATATACCTATTGTGAGTTTGCCATGTTTATTCATTTCTAAACTGCTTTTTTTAAACCAAAAAGAATTGTGTTTCCTGTGGTGCCTATCTGGAACACTGTGCTGATTTTCCTAGGGGTAAACATAAATGGTGCTGTGGTGCCTACGCTTCACTATGTTATGATGTGCAGCTAGCAACATAAACTACACCTCCCATGAATCCAGGTATCCAGCAGTGAAGGCGTGTACAAAAGAGGGGTTGATGTAGCCAATGAATCCTCTTCTGGTAGTGATTGACTCCGTTTCTCGCTGTCCTTTTTCTTTTCCATTATGGAACTTAGAATAGGCAATTATGTTTCTGATTTGGATTGTGTCTTAAAGGGTGACAATGATGAAGCCAATTTCAGTGCTAGTGTTGTCACCAAAACAAAAAGAGTATCAAGGAAACTGAAGTTCTGGCATTATCACCAGGTATTTTAGAGAAGAAATAGCTGACATATGGCCAAACTATACACAGTGGGGTTTATTGATGTAGCACCCTACAGGAAGGTGCTAGGTAAAAGTATAATGGGCCTTGGCTGCCTAACAGCAGGGCCATGATTTTAGCTGGGCTGTCATGTCTCCCAGGTGTACTTACTAAGAGGGGAGTCTCCCCACTGACTCTGCGATAGGATTCTCATTGGGCAGTGGAGGAAATCCAATCAGTGGCCCATTCGGGCTTGTATCTACCCCAGAAGGCAGATTCTGTTGCAGAGGATTCTGGGAGGGGGTATAAGTCTGATGAGAGCGCATGACGCAGCGTCTTTGGCAGGAAGCAGAGTCCCAGAGTACGGCTGTCTCTCCTCCTGTCAGAAAGATCTGGTGGCTGCCTAAGTATCCAGAAGGGAGAGCTGAGCTGAGCTGCAGAGAGAATCTGGTGTGCCGAGGACCAGTGGAGAAAGAGGGGTTCAGTTCCAGGAAAGCTTTCCAAGGTCGTGAGTACTGTGAACTGCCCCTGGAGTCTGCCTAGTGTTGGAGGAGAGCACACTGTGTTCCCAGCATAGCTAGAGAACTGACCACGGTGTGTTCTTCTGTTTACTGTGGTCAGTTATTATTAGGAAAGCAGAGGAAGTGGCAGAAACACCTGGAATTTCACACAAAAGAAGCAATACAACAGGAGACGTTTTCATACAAGTACATGGTACAGCGGGCGCATATCAGAGATATGAAATGTTGGGTTAACATAAGCTGTAAGCTTTTGCAAAAAAACCTGGATGCTGATTAGCTTCTATGCCGTTTTCAGTTTTAGTAAATCAACCCCACTGTGTCATCAATGATCTGTGTACATGCTTTGTAAATTAAGTATTTTAAAGTTTGACCATAGATTCATTTTAACAAAAGTTTGTAGAAGAGTTCTATGTATAACCCATGAATAGTGTACGATTTAGCAACCACATTTTCTATACCCACTCAACCACTAAACAGCACTGAAAGTGGTACTAAAGGCAGAAGGTTTTTTTATCTTAATGCATTCTATGCATTAAGATAAAAAAACTTCGGTGTGCAACAGCCCCCCTTGGCCCCCCTAGTACACATATAAGCGATGTTGCACGAGAGTCTGAGCTGTCTGGAACACTCTCTCATGATTGGCTGAGACACAGCAGCGAGCGCCATAGGCTCCTACTGCTGTCAATCAAAGTCAATGAGCCAATAAGGAGAATTGGGGCAGGGCCGAGCCACGGCTCCATGTCTGATTGGGCACAAAGAGCAGTGGCTCTGCTCGGGTGCCCCCATAGCAAGCTGATTGCTGTAGGGGCACTCGGCAGGAGAGAGAGGCCAGGAGCGCTGGCAAAGGACCAGAGAAGAGGAGGATCTGGGCTGCTCTGTGCAAAACCAATGCACAGAGAAGGTAAGTATAACATGTTTGTTAGTTTCAAGCTAAAAAAAAAAAAACAAGACTTTAATATCACTTGACATATGAATGAAGCACTGAAATACATTTGTTAGTATAAATACTTCTCCGAATAAATATCTAAAAATGTTTCTCTGATGAAGATTTTGTAGCATGCTGCTATCACTTGTAACAACATGACAATAAAATGGCATGTAAAAAATAAGACTAGGAGCAAGGTCTGACAGTACATCAGAACTCCCATGATACTAGATGCCTAGTGAACTCTAGTGAAGTCCTGACGGATACTACATGCACAGTCACAGCTGTGTGTTAATCTCCTGGCCCATGTAAATCGCATATCCAGGCCCCTGTAATTCAGGCAAGGTTTTGCAATAATGCAGAGAAAATGAAACAGTAATGCCATGCCCTTAGTTTAAACCCAAAATATGTGGTGGTCTCGCTTGCTGCATCATTTAGTAAAGGATTTTTCAAGGTGAGATGAGGGGTGGCAATCTTGTTTTATATGAATTACAAATGCAGACATGGATTGCTTCTCATCATGGTTGTAACTATTTCTGTCTCTTTACTGACTAGTAAGTTTGCTTTTTAGATGGATGGATAGATAGATAGATAGATAGATAGATAGATAGATAGATAGATAGATAGATAGATAGATAGATAGATAGATAGATAGATAGATAGATAGATAGATAGATAGATAGATAGATAGATAGATAGATAGATAGATAGATAGATAATGAAACTTCATAGATATACCAAAAGGCGAGCTTACTGTTGCTCACCTCCTTTTTGCATGCTGTACTTGTACCAATTGATGAGAAATTTGCAGCCTTCCACAATCTTAAAAGTTCAGAACAGAAGCTGTGTGGAATTGCACCAGCACTTTGTACGTAGTATGCTAGTAATTAGGTGATTTTTTTTAGTCTCCCACTAGGTGGCATTGTCCTAGAATAGTGTGTGTTAACAGAGCATAGTGTAATTAGGTGCTAGGTGTCAGAGCCCTCCGGTCGTAATGTCACTAGTGAGTCAGTGAGCATTTACTGTATATGCCAGGTTGGGGGGGAGCCCAGTGTCATTGGGGATAAGAGCCAGATACCCCACCAGGAGATGTAGTCAGTTATGCAAAGATCCTGGATAGGGATTAAGGACAGTGTGGGGTAGTGCTGCACACAGAAGAACCAGCTGTGGTCTTCCTGTCTCTTAGGGTTAGTGGAGGCTAAGGAGGGATGCAAAAGGCCTTTCAGGCCAGGCCAAGCATTTTCTGCTGTGAGTTCTATCCCTGGAGGACCTGGGAGAAGTGTACAGATACTAAGGCTTCATGCACACTGGGTTAAATAAATGTTCCTTTTACAGGCTTTTGACATTTTTTCTTTCAGTCTGTAGGAGCAATTCAATGTTAGTTTATGTGTCCAGGTTGGAAAAAAAAAAACTATCACAAGTGCATTTTTGAGAAAAGCTTTCTGGCAAAAAAAAATAGTGGTGTTTATGTTTAAGGCCCCTTTCACACAGGCGGACCATTCAGATCCGTCAGTTTTTTTTGGCGGATCTGAACGGTCCCCCCATGTATTCCTATGGGGCATCGGATATCAGCGGAGACATGTCCGCTGACATCCGATCCGATCCATCAAAAAAAAAAATATATATAGTCGGCCCCAGACCACTGATGGTGGCAAAAAGGGCCAAAAACCTCGGAGACTACCTTGTACAATCTGAATTCACTAAGACTAATTCACAGAGAAATTGGCTTACAGATCTCCCAAGACTAAAAGGAATGTTCCCTTGCGGGCATTGCCATATCTGTGATTACGTTGAAAAAACAACCTCCTTCACTGACTCCCTTGGTACAAAAGAATATAATATAACATCTTTTATTAACTGTAGCACGTCACGTCTTCTCTACCAAATTACATGCCCCTGTAATAAGATATATGTCGGCAAGACAAAGAGGTCGTTGCGCATCAGAATAGGAGAACATTTAAAAAGTATCAGGTTAAAAGAAGAAACTCCAATCGCCCAACACTTTATTGAGAAACACGGTGGCAACCCAAAGGGTCTTAAGGTTAAAGGTTTCTGGGCGCTGAATATTTCAGCACGTTGTGGCGACTTTGAAAAAGTATTATTACGCCAAGAGAAAGCCTGGATCTTCAGGCGCTGTACCTTGGCACCTTTAGGATTAAGTAACGAACTTAGGCTTAAAATCTTCCTTGACCCTTAAATAGGTTTTCCCCCCTCCCTGCTTGATGACTGGGAGGGAGAGGGACCATTCCAATGTGGTCCCCCAGTATGGAATATAATCAAGGCCTTCAAATTGATAGCTTTCCTGATAACTGCTATATTAGTCCCCCATCAACACCTTTTAAAATATCATTAAATTATTTCAGGTAGCCTTCAATATCAAAACCTCGACCCTTCGAAAATTCAGACCCAATAACTCAAATAACTAGGGCACTTTATTTTTTTTTAGTCTGGGCCTCTTGGAGGTCCTCCTACTCCCCTCAAGCAACTATATTGAGTTGATCCATAAATGTAGTCTGGTCTGGCGTGACACTGGATGATGACATCATCTAGTTTAATATATTCTCTGTGGCCCGTGAAATAGCGGGCGAACATTGTTGGACTGGATAACCTAGTCTTAGACATTGCTGACGACTGTTCTCCCCGTACTATCAACCTCTTCTGTTAAGCAGTAATTGAAGCCTTTCCCTATGTTGTCACGGTCTCTGCTATCATGAATCAATCTCTATCTGCCCTGTGAGGCTTCATGTAATTTTGCCCTTTTCTCCATAAATAAATGCCACTATCTCCCTATAGATGATAAAGTAATTGATTTCTCTGCTATATTCAATCATTTTTAATGAGTCAGTTTGTTATTTAAAATTTTAATTCAGCCTTAGACTGATTACGATCAAGGTAATACTCTGTCTACACCACTAGATGGCCTCCGACATGGCAATATCAGAAGCCGTGACAAATTACATCCAATCAAGATGCCGGCTATTTAAACAGTGAACACACTACGCCATGACGTTCTGAAGAAGCGTGCGTCAGCACGCGAAACGCGTCAACATCAGACGCCAACGCTCCACTAGCCCTGCATTATGTACCCTGTCTTTGTGTGGACCAATGGGACACTGTAGCTCAGCACGCTACGGAAAGACAGAAAGATTCACTTCGGGGTCTCGGAACGACTACCCGCATAGCGGTTGTTGTGAGATGTCACGAGATGGGCGATCCAGTCTGAAACTACTTTGAAGGACGCTTAATCCATCTCCACACGGGGGTATTAGCCATAGCGCCTGCTGAGAGAACGGCCGGAAACAGGATCAGAGACACGGCTGTGGACTGACTTGAGACCAGGAGGAGGAGCTACCAGTAAGATACCATTTACTTACCTCATTACGGGACAGCAATTTGGCCACCATGGACGGGTGGACTGTCCGTCAATAGCCCCCTCACTCTCCATAAATAACCACTTGAGCCACGATCAATCTCGCTAAGAAGGACAGCTGGCACATCATACCGAGGAACTTTTTTCACTTGGTGACTGTATTGCTGGAACTTTATCCCATCCTCCTACTCTCATTTACTTACCCTCTCTGCTCTGGATATACCGCTGTTCTACTTGCAAATTGTTTACAGCAATATACCATTGTGAAGTTGAACTACCCACTATAATTACGCTGGATACAGCATGATTTGTGTAGACTGATCCAGGGAATTACATGAGCTCCCACGTAGTGGCCACCAAGTACACCAATCATTTCTTTCTAAATGACATTTACTCTCTGGACTCATAAAGAGTGATGCTCATAGTATTTGCAACTTTCTGAGTTTGCTAGCATTGTTTAGTCCACACAGCTTATTGCCATTTATTGTCTTCATAGCGATAGCCAGTTGAGATATCTCAGACCAGCTTTATATGACACAGACAACACCTCAGGCATGCCGAGGCATCTTGACCCCTAGGGACTGAAGGAGTGACCGCAAGTTCTCAGCAACAGATCACTCCCCACCCTTGGAATCAATGCAGACAGGGTTCTTGGGAAAGGTGGAGCATTGGTTAGGGTGGTGCTTCAACATAGCACATTCCATCCACACAAGTTCAAGGGGTCTGCTTCACACTACATGTGTCACACACAGAGTGTGTAGTCCTTTTTAATACTTTTTGTACTTCTCTGTTTTGTGTATAGCACCACCCAATAAAGTATTTTGCTGCACTTTATACCTTGTGAGCCCAGTCTATGCAACCTTCTGAGAGGGTCTCTTCCCTCTCATATTTTCTCAATTCAATGTTAGTTTATGTGTCCAGGTTGGAAAAAAAAAAACTATCAAAAAAAAAAATTGTGGTGTTTATGTTTAAGGCCCCTTTCACACAGGCGGACCATTCAGATCCGCCTGTCAGTTTTTTTGGCAGATCTGAACGATCCCCCCATGTATTCCTATGGGGCATCGGATATCAGCGGAGACATGTCCGCTGACATCTGATCCGATCCATCCAATCTGGACGGATGGAAACCCTATTTTCCATCCGTCCAGCAGATCGGATCGGATCAGATCAGATCGGATGAGAACGGACCGACGGTCCGTTCCCATCCGATTTCCCCCATAGAGATGCATGGGGAACTGACAGCTGTGTCTCCGCACACAGCGCGGAGACACAGCTGTCATCCTCCTGCTCAGCGGAGGATCGACGGATCGATCCCCCGCTGAGAAATACGGACTCCGTCCGACGGACGGAATGTGTGAAAGGAGCCTTAGTGCATCAAGCGTTTTTAAGTGTACGTAACAAGTTAAAGTTAGAATCTGATTGGCTACCATGCACAGCTGCACCAGGTTTTAAACTCCCCAGTTTTAGTAAAGGGCTTTGGATTGGTTGTGTGCTGGTCTTTGGCACAATATTGTGGAGGTAGAGGGCTACAAGCAGGTGGGGTGTTTTTATATCAAGAAGAAGCAGTGTGGTGACTTTTACCTCTTGGCGACAACACACAGCCAATCAGAAGTCTCCTTACAGGCAGTGATTAGCACATGTAAACATACCTTCCATGTGATGTGATAACAATCAGGGCCGGTGCCACCATAAGGCAGCATAGGCAGCTGCCTTAGGGCGCCAGGCCAGGGGTGGGGGGGGGTGGTATAAAGCCCCTGTGTAGACAGATCCAGGCGCTCCATGTCTCAGGTTCCCTGCACCTCTCGTCCCCTCCATCCCCTCACTCCTGGTTCCGCTCACATTTCTCTCCCCACTCACCAGCAGTGTTTTGCCCTCTCTCCTCCCCCACAACTTTTCTGTGTCTCCTCCTAGTGCTGTTGGGGTCTCTCATTGAGCGCTGGCCATGTGGGGGCTCCCTGCGGGGTCAGTGTGCTCCCCTGGCGGGACTCTACTCCTTGAATCCCCCTGCTGGGACTTCGCTTATACTTGGCCGAGCCCAGCCTGCAATTCAGCCCTAGCAGCAGCGAGAACAGGAGGGGAGAGAGCCGGGACAAAGAGCAGCCAGATGGATGTGTGGCATCGGGCATGAGATAAGGAACTGAGGTACTGCAGCAGGTATGATTTCTTTAATAAATATATCTTATAATTATCCTGTTGTTAAGACTCTACAATACATGCCAAAATCATATGTGTTGTAAACAGGGTTACGAGGTAAGTCATCCATGAATACTCTAATTGTAAAAATATGTAAGATTGTTTTAGTTAGGGAGGTATTTCCCATAAAATCCCTAAAGTAGGGGATTCCGTGGGGGATGGGGAGATGTTATAGTTATTTTTTGGTTGTTGGTGATCGTATTATATTATAAATAAGAAGTAGCAAATTACAAAATAGAAAAATAAAAGTGCGACGCGGGAACCCACAGTGATTCGCAGGGCTCCCTCATCACACCAGTGTGAACCGGCCCTTTGAGTCCAAGTTCCTTCAACCTCAACTAAAAGGAAAAAAGATTCAATTGTAATTTAAGTGCGGGTAGCTGAATTAATGTTTATGTTCACTTCTTGTAATGTGCAGACCCTATAAAGAAAGGGAAAGTAGTGTCAGGCTCCTCCTTCTCTATCCAGTTAGTAGACTGGGGCAATGAGATGACACTGGATTCCTTAGCTAGAAAATGATGTAATGTCATTCTCTTGGCTACACAGAGTGTCAGACATGTGGGAGTAGCAAAGGATTAAAACTGTTCACTTTTTTTTACTGCAACACATGAGGGGAGCTAGGGGCGCCTTAGAAGGGGACACTGGACACTGAATGTTTCCCCTGACCAGGGCTAGAGAGCTCTACACTGGGAAGACAGGTGACAGCACCCCAGGCATGTATAGGAGGATAGCAGGAGGGGGAGAGGATCAAAGAAGGGCACATTGGGGACAGCGGGGAAAGCGGGGACAACATACACCACCCATACATGGTAGAGGAGCCACTGAGATCTACAAATCCTGCTTAGGAAGGCTGATCCAACACTATACATCCATATCACCTCGATATACTGGAGTGCAGTACAGCTGCTGACCCCCCACTCTATGATCATAAACCGGTTACAGATTACTTTGCTGGATCGCAGCAAAGAGAGGTTCACCAGTGCACCTCCCACCTTTTCTAACCCCCCCTCTGAACTCAAGGGAGTCAGAATCCCACACAATGTGAGCTTTAACAAAGTAAGTCAAAGGAAAGTCAAGAGAGAGAGGGTTTTTTTTTTTTGCAGAAGGGATCCAGCCGCAAAGATCAGCCAAAAGACCTCACACTGATGCCTGATCGTGGCCTTCTATTAGATGTGTGGACAGTTTGCAGCAGTCAGGGATAAAGCCAAGAGGACACCAGGATGAGGGGGGGAGTAAAATGCACTTTTGCCTGAGTAGACAAAAATCCTTGCACCGGCCCTGATAACAATGTTCCATTGATAACACATTCACTGTTGCACATATTGCATAGCTGGTGTGTGATTAGGTACTTGTTGGATGTAACACTCTCCATTTATGTTGCCAATTTACCCAACACTGGCCGCTATATGTGCTCCTGGACATCACATTCCCTGCCTCCAAGCTGACAAAAGGACAGAAAATGTGCGTAAACTAATTACAAAATCACAGGGCCACTCAAGCAAATGAGTAACCTGTGCCGCCCTAGAGACCTCTACCCAGGGTGAATCATATGTACAGTCACCATGGTAAATTACCTTTAACAAAATACCACCCCTCTGCCAATTTGAATGAGTGAAAATACTTAAGGTTATTATGTCATTTTGTATGTATTCATACTTTATTCCACCTTGCAAGTTGTTTACAAGACTGAAAAAGACACAGGTCCATCCAGTTCAACCTATGTGTGTGATTTCTGTTTTCTAACAATTCCCATAGCACTGTATATTTTGCTTCCTGAGAAAAACATAAAGTTAATGATTACTTTTCCTGCGTTTTTTTATCTACCACCTTGTTGATTTTATTGTACAAGCACAGATCTATCTATAGCACCTAAAGTAAAAGGCTCTCACTGGTGGTAGGTCATGTTACCAAACCTGGACATCAATTATGTGGTCTCTTTCCAAATGGCAAAAGGGCTTGCTTACTGCTCAGGCAGAGCTGCTTATTGACTGGATAGATTTCCTCCCTTCTGGCAGAGACCATTTAAGTTAATGCCTAGAATTTGATCATGGGGTCATCTGGAGTAGTGTCTATTGCAGCACAGATAGGTATCTCCCACCTCATTTATAATATTTATTTTATTTAATTGAGAAAGATTTATTGAATGATATTTATTGGGTGTTTATAGATATCTGTTCTGAGAATATATTGAGGCTGCCATTTCTAGTAGCCTGTATGTCATGCTGAGCCAATACTTTATGCACTACAGAAAGAGTACAAGTAAACTAATCAGCAGTTCTGACTTCTCTCTCTAAGCTTTGTGCATATTTCAAGTCAGTGACTCACAAACGACTGAAGCCAGAGACAGCCAGGAAACTACCATTCTTAAAAGGAGGTTAGTAATGGCATCCTCCATAACTTTGTCAGTACAGATTCTCAGTTGTGACGAAACGCATAGAGAAGAGAAGAAGTTTGTGACTTCATCACACATGAAACCTGGAAGGGAATCGCTTCAATCCCCAGACCAATTGTATATCATTATATGCATTTACGATTTTCATTTTTGTGAGTATATCCTTGATTTTAATACATTGCATGCATTTTACTGATTTACACCATGTGGTTTCCTGGCCTTTTCTTTCATTTGATACTGTGGGGTCCGCATTTCTGGAATGATAGAAGTCTATGTGGAAGGAGGTCATCTACTTGCTGAGCAGCATGTCTGATTGCATAGGCACAATTTGAACAATTCTTTAATTACTATTGAGTGATTACTATTTTTTTAAAACAATAGGATTATTTGGAAGCCAAATAGTTCTCGTAAGCGTGTTTTGGACCTAATAGTGCACTTGAGTGGGGTTCCTATCCAGTTTATCTCTCTAGCACTGATCTCTGCTGAAGATTGCTATTTGCCCTGAAGGGAACTTTTCACACTTATTCACTCTGTACTATATTGTACTATATTGAGGACTCTTTATATGGAATCATTTCACTTGGGGACTGTTATTGGTTGAAACTATTTTGTTAATTTCAACCTTTTTCATAAAATGTGTTAAATACTTTGAGGTTGCTTTACTAAAGCCATAAAGGTTACTGACTTTGCAAAGAAGATTTTCTCTTTGCAAAGGAAGTATTCCTTAACTCAGTAAAAGTGTTGGGTGTTCACAATGTAAAGAACAACCAATCACATACAAGGAAAAAAAAAAAGCTTCAATTCATTCCTAATACTAATGGAAAATTCCCTTACAAAGTGAAAATTACTTTGCAGAATGAACAACCTATTTGCCTTTAGTAAATCAACTTTTTTGTCCTATAAAGTGTTACTAAACCTTATAAATGTTTTTTTACCATAATGCATTGTTTGCATTGAGGTAAAAACTTTTTCAATTTTCCTGTGCCTCCCTTCCCCTGTGGGAAGAGTAAGAGAGGGGCGTGGCTCCATAGACACACAGGTCGGGAGCCTGCAGACCACGCTTCTCCCCATAGCCAGTGGCTAGCTATGGTGGACGGAAAAAAAGGAGGAGGAGCCAAGATGGCAGCTGGGGACCCCAGAAGAGGAGGATCAGGGCCTCTCTGTGCAATACCACTGCACAGAGCAGGTAAGTAGGACTTGTTTTTTATTTTAATTTAAAAAAAATGATGACTTTAGTAACACTTTAAGGCAGATAACTTATACAATGAAAAAATAATTTTCTGTTATTAATAACAAAAACTAAAAGCTAAAACGAAAGTGAAAAAAAAAAAAACATAGGGCAGACATACTTTTAAGAAAAACATCCATCCAATAACATTTAATAGCTTGGTATTACAGACCCCTGTGATAGGACAGAGCTGTTTATTTTCTTGCTGCATTGTAAAAGTTCATCCTCAGTTTAAGATTTTTGTCCTGTAACTTTGTTAAACTTTCCATTTTCTTCGGTCTTTAGTGGACCTTTATGAGGAACAACATAGGAAGGTTAGATAAGAACATATTTGGGTTAAGGATTTTAATTGTAATAAGATTAAGACTAAAGACAGCAGAAAGTATGTGTTCTGAAGTTCACATGTTTATTTGCAATTATTCACTTTTTGATGTTTGATATTGAAAGGATTATTCATGGGCCAGTCTAAGGAAACTTTCTGTCTGCTAACGTCCCAGTAAAATAACAAGTGTTTAATAACCTATGAACTGTCACTGAATCCTCAGACGAGCAAAAATAAACGAAAGAACTAATTATATTTTAGGTAGGAACTACAGATATTGCTCACTGTACAGTTTTACCATGCTGGAACAGCTACACCACAAATTAATATATAAAAATAAATACTTTTTGGTGCTGAAGTGACAAATAAACAGGTGGTGCAATTTACTTACTAATTCCAAGGTACCTGAGAATCACCAGCACACTGTAATAAATTGCCAGAAAAAAAAGTTGAAATATCAGAACCTTTTCTGCTAACCTGCAATCGCAGTAAGGATAGCCAAGCAAACAAGAACCTTGACTATTGAGGATCTGGATATACTCTACTACCTTAAATTGGTATTAAACCCAAAACCAAAAATGTGATGTATTGTAGCTTACCAATCATTAGATATAGTGGCTGTATTCGTTTCTTTCATGTTTCCCTCTTTCTACTTCTCAAAAATTTTTAGATTTTATAAAATAATTTATTGTAACATCTTAAAGTGACGAATGTCCAGATTCTTAATATCCATTGAGTTGGCTGGGACATCCGGAGATACAGAATTTGGAACATCCTGCCCCCAACAACCGCTTCCCTATTGATCAATTGTAAAGTACCTGCAGTTCCCCTTCTGGTCCTCCTTAGCCATGCAAATGAGGAATTGAAAATGAGTCAGCAGTGATTGGTCAGATAGCTTGACCAGAAGGACTGCCATGTGCAAGGAGACAGAAGCCCCCAGGGGGCAATCAATGTACACAATAGCCAGACACAGAACAATGGTTCCCTAACGAGCCCTCAATACACATTACTCTGAGTGTCAATACATCCCTTAGCAGACAGCAGGTGAGTTCATTAGCACACCCGACAATAGGTGAATGGAAAGCCACCTCAGACAAAAGCAACATTGTTAGACAGTCATTGAACTTCCTGGAATGACCATATTAGGAGTTGTACTTCCTGCTCAGAGACCTCATACTGTACAGGGAATAAAATCATCATTTTACAAGGGAGACATTATTCCTGAATATGACTGTCCCATTTGTAGTAGTCCAAACCATATTTTCAGTGTTCACCACCCTCCTGGTCACCCTGCATCCATAACAGATGCAGGGTGACTTAAACATAAGAGAGCCCCATAAGGCTGGGTATGGTGCCCCCCGACCTCTCTAAAGGAATTTGGGGTCCACAACCCCCATGCCCAAAGTGACTCCCGTCACAGGCTGCTTGGGGTTAAGGTATATGGCCCTGAGGGAAATAGTGTTACAATTTTTTTTTTATAGGAACAGCAAAGGAGCGGTAGACCTAAAACCAGTGTTTGACTTTAGGTTTGTTTTAATAGTAGAATTAATAGATTTATTGAATTGTATGGCTTGAAACTCACCTTTATATTATGACTGGGTTGATAGCATTGGACCAATATAAGTAACACAGAGAAATTGATCTGGAAAATGTAAACAAACTTTTTACTTTATATTTCAATGCTACGCGCTTTAGTCAGAATGGGGAATCTTTGTCCAATATCCGTATAGTGGGCAGCTGCCTTATAACAAAATTAACATATTAAATAAACACAGAGAAATCTGTTGAGCATCTCCCCCGATAACTCTAACATTCTGAGCACTTTTACAATTAATATTTTGTTTTGGATATGATAAATGTGTAATATTGAAGTTGAGCTCTAGATGTCGCCACCCCAAAGCCTGTGCACTCAGAGCAGGGATTATTTGTGAGCAGTGGATAAGAAGGAAGTATCCCAAATTATCCCTTTTTGGAAAGTAGACACCCCAAGCTATTTGCTGAGAGGCATGTTGAGTAAATATAATATTTTACTTTTTTTTTGTCACTTAAATTATATATTTCTTACACATGCCATGGGTATGTGTGTGGAATTACAACCCAAAATACGTTTTGCGGCTTCTCCTGAGTATGGGGCTACTACATGTGTGAGACTTTTTGGGAGCCTAGCAGCATACAGATGCCAGAAAATTTTGAAGGCCCTGAAATGACAGGATAGTAAACCCCCCACCACCACCACCACCCAAATGACCCCTTTTTGGAACTGCCGGCTGCATTCTCGGGTTTCTCGATGGGACAGGAAAGCCAGAGTAAACTGTGCAAGGCATCACAAACGGTGGGAAATCAAGGTCCTAGAGTCTTGAGGAAGAGTGGAGAGGCACAGAATCCAAGTTGCACGAGGTCCAATGTAAAGTTTCCACAGTCTGTGATGATTTGGGGAGCCATGTCATCTGCTGGTGTTGGTCCACTGTGTTTTATCAAGTCCAAAGTCAGCGCATCCCTCTACTAGGAAATTCTAGAGAACTTCATGCTTCCCTCTGCTGACCAGCTTTATGAGGATGCTGATTTCATTTTCCAGCAGAACTTGGCACCTGCCCACACTGTTAAAAGTACCAATACCTGGTTTAATGATCATGGTATCACTGTGCTTGATTGGCCAGCAAATTCGCCTGACTAAACCCCATACAGAATCTGTGGGGTATTGCCAAGAGGAAGATGAGAGACACCAGACCCAACAATGCAGAAGAGCTGAAGACTGCTATCAAAGCAGCCTGGGCTTCCATAACACCTCAGCAGTGCAACAGGCTGATTGCCTCCTTGCCACACCGCATTAATGCAGTAATTCATGCAAAAGGAGCCCCAATCAAGTATTTAGTGCATACTATGCTATACATGGACATACTTTTTCAGTAGCCAACACTTATTATTATTTTATTTTTATTTTTTTTTATTGGTCTTATACAGTATAATATTCTAATTTTCTGAGATACAGAATTTTGGTTTTTCACTAGCTGTAAGCCATAATCATCAAAAATAAATGCTTGAAATATATCACTCTCTGTGTAAGGCATCTATATAAAATATATGAGTTTCACTTTTTGAATCGAATTACTGAAATAAATTAACTTTTTTTTTTGTTTACAAAAGATTTTTATTAGAAAGTCATATCAAAAAAGAACATAACTCATACAATGCCATATGAAAAAGGAGAAGACAAAAAAAAAAAAACAAACAAGGTATTTTTCACAGGTGTATCCTGAAGACAAGGTAGTGCATACCGTAAATGACATTGAACATGTTATACAAGCAGAACAGAATAGAAATGCAGTGACAATAAACATAGGAATAGTATAAGATATGACAACATATATTTCACAGCACGAATCAATTAACTAGCAGAATCCCATGGATCCCATTTGGCATGGTAAGCCGGCATAAACCTGTGCAAGGAATGAAATACTTTCTCTGAGAGCCTGATATTATCCATTCTAGATACAACTTGAGACCACAAAAGAGTATCAGATCTCCAATTCAGGGCAATCATCCAATGAATGGAGGACATTAAAGTGTGGAATAGCCTAGACACAGGAATGGGGACCCCAGGTACACGTGAGAAAAGGAGACAAATTTTTGGGGAAAGGGCAACCCCCTGACCTGCTATTAGTGATAATTTCTGTTCAGCCCTATCCCAAATGGTCTGTAAATGCCTGCAATTCCAAAAGAGATGCAGAAGAGTACCCTCCTCTGGACAGCCTCTGAAGCATAAGGGAGAGACTGAATTGTAAAAAAGGAGTGTACCAGGGGAGGGGTCAAATGCCACCTAGTGAACAATTTAAGGGGAGATTGTCTGCTAGCACTAGAGCGCGTACATTTGCGCAGGTTACCTATCATACCCTGCCACTCTGGGACAGAAAATGTACAACCCAAGTCCTCCTCCCATTTAATCATATATTTTTGTTTATCCGGTAAGGGGGAGCAGTTAAAATGGTTATACAACATTGAAATCAAGCCCCTGCCCCTGGGGGAAGTGCAACATGTGGTTTTGAATGGTGTATAAGGTGGGTGTAACGTCAAAGAATATTGAGATTGAAAGAATTTTTTTATAACATCATAGTGATCTACTTCTGAAATGGGGAGTTTATGTATACGCCTGACCTGATCAAATGTACAAAAAGTATTGCAAACAGATAAGGCTTTAAGCGAAACAAGGCCTCTGGATATCCAAGGTTCCAAATCCTCCCTACTCAAGGGAAGAGTAGGGGTGTCTATAAAGGTCAGGAATGAAGTTAAGGGGGGTACCTGAGAAACCAACCCATGTGTATCTCTAAACCTCAACCATAGTTGATATAGATGATTAATAACCTTATTGGATTGAGTGACATATCTAGAACTGACCTGTTCCATAAAGTAGCCTGTAAAAAGTAAGGAGCAATGGAAGCCTTCTCAAAAATCAGCCAAGGTATATTGTTCCCTTCAGAATGCCATTGTGCCATCTGCGCAAATTTAGCAGAGAGGTAGTAAGACCATAAGTCTGGGAGACCAAGACATCCTATTGATTGAGGGGCATGAAGAACATGTTTGTTGAATCTGGGCCTCTTCCCACTCCATATGAATTTAGATAATTCGCGCTGAAATGTAACAATGTAGGACTTAGGCACATTAATGGGGAGGGCTCTACAAAAAGAATAATATCTTAGGAAGGATAATCATTTTTACTGCCATAATTCTGCCCAGGAATGAGATATAATATGAAGACCAAGTCTTTAAAAGTGTGCTCAATTTTTTGAAAATTGGGGGAAAGTTAGATAAGTATAGGGAATCATAATGAGGGGTAACATGAACCCCTAAGTATTTGAAAGATTTTGTGCACCATGAAAATGAAAAACTTTCTTTAATAGAAACTTGCATCCAATTTGGCAGGTTGATAGGCATCAACATTTGGAAATATTAACGCCAAGACCAGATACAGAGCGGAAAGCCTCCAGTTCCACCAGCAACTGAGGTAGAGACAAGTGTGGATTTGATAAAAATAACAAAACATCATCCGCATATAGGCTAAGTTTGAATTCTTTACCCTCTTTACAATAACCACTTATCTTATTATTGTTTCTGATGGCACAAGCCAAAGGCTCAATGGCCAAGGCAAAAAGTAGAGGGGAAATGGGGCACCCCTGCCTGGTACCCCTTTTAAGGTGAAAGAAATCCGAGTTACATCCCGGCAGACAGACCCTCGTTTGGGGGGAGTCATACAGGGCCTTGAATCCATGGATGAATCCATTTCCCAACACAAATCTAGGCAATAGATTCTCCATATAAGACCAACTAACGCTGTCAAACGCCTTGTGGATGTCTAAGCTGACTAAACATGTTGGAATTTTGGTAAAATTAGCATCCTGTATTAAATTGGTGACCAGTCTAATGTTATCCGTGAGCTGTCTGCCCGGGATAAATCCCGTTTGGTCAGGGTTAGTGTTGAGCAAACACGGACTGTATTATTCGTGTTCGTACCGAATAATTGGATTTTTGTTACCCGAACACGGACCGGAAACTTTACTGTATGTTCGGGTTTAAAATCTGTGCTCGGTCATTTTATTTCCTGTTTTGTATGTAATGGCGCGCTTTTAATGGCGGGCTTTTAACAGCCAATCAACAAGCGTTTAACTGGTGTGCCTTAAGCCATCCCAGCCATGCCTACTAATGTATTAGTAGCTGTGATTGGCCATCTGAAGCATGTGACCATGTTTTTATAAGTTCGAGAGCCCCAGCGCGCTGTGTCATTCTGCTGTAGTTTAGGGCAGAGCACACATCATATGTGCTGGCTGCTGATTAGGGACAGACAGTGATTCTGTGAAAAATTGTGTCCGAAAAGAATGCAGGGTCAGGTCGGAGTACAGGCAGGGAGAGTTATTAGAGCATTTTAGGGCGAGGCTGGAGATTAGGCAGGGTCAGTGTTCTACATCGATTTTGCTGTGTGGGGGGTTGTGCAATGAACGATCTTATCGAGCATATTAGGGCGAGGCTGGAGATTAGGCAGGGTCAGTGTTCTACATCGATTTTGCTGTGTGGGGGGTGGTGCAGTGAACGATCTTATTGAGCATATTAGGGCCAGGCTGCAGAGATTAGGCAGGGACGGTATACATCGATTTTGCTGTGTGGGCGGTGGTGCAGTGAACACAATCATTTTGCCCTCACTTGAGCCCACTGAGGAGGAGGAGGAGGAGGGAGAAAAAAATCTATTTTTATCAGTCTGTTGTGTGCAGCGTTCAGCTATATTTCACTACAGATTGCTGTTCTAATCTGCTATTAAAAAATTAATTTAAAGGGGAATTTTTTTAAGAGCACTTGCCATGCTCTTAACTACATTTTGCTGCCATTTGCAGCACTCTATCCCTTTCCATTGGTGTTTTAGAGCCATTTTAGTGCTTGAAAATTCGGGTCCCCATTGACTTCAATGGGGTTCGGTGTCCGGGTAAAGTTCGGAAAAAGTCCGGGACACGGACCCAGACTTTTTTTTCAAGTTCGGCCGAACCCGCCAAACACGGACATCTAGGTGTCCGCTCAACTCTAGTCAGGGTTAATTAATTGAGTTATGTTACAGGCCAATCTGTTAGTGAGAAAGCGACCAAATAGCTTAAGATTGTTGTTCATGACCGAGATAGGTCTGTAGTTTTGTGGAAGTGAGTGATCCTTATCGGGCTTAGGGATGAGGGACATATTTGCGAGGAGCATCTCCTCAGGAAAACTACCACCTTGGAGAACCCAATTAAAAAGTTTGGTTAATCCAGGGACCAGGAGAAAGTCTTATAATAGGTCGTGGAAAAGCCATCTGGGCAAGGTGCTGTGGAAGACTTTAATGAATTAATTATGACCAAAATCTCCGCCTCCGTACAAGGTGCCTCCAACACTTCCCTCTGCCCAACCGAAAGGGATGGGAGGTGTAACTTATCAATCCAAGCATCAAATGTAGATAGAGGCACCGAGGTAGTCTCCAAAAGAAGGTTCTTATAGAAATTTGTAAAGACCTCCAATACTTCCTTAGGATGAGAAACCATTCTACCATTGTGTCGTCTAAGCTTATAGACATGGGTGGGTTTAACTGCTTGTGTAAATTTCTTGGCAAACATTGTGGAGGATGTATTACTGTTAAGAATAAATTTGGCTCTGGAGCATCTAAGTGCTTTTTCAGTATCATTAGAAAGAATCTCAGCCAAGGCCTTCCTCTTGGTGGAAATCTGATATAAAAGTGCAGGGGAGGAAGAATGGTTGACTAAGTTATAGAGACGTTCTAAATCTTTAGTTAATGATTCAATATCAGCTAATCTAGATTTATTCCTCGCAGAGGCAAGAGCAATGAATCTACCCCTGATTACAGCTTTATGCGCTGTCCAAACAGTAGAAATAGGGGTGTCTTCAATCTCATTAATTGCAAAATACTCATCTAACGAGGAGGAAATCTGGGCGACCAGTGTGGGATCATTGATCAAAGAATCGTTCAATCTCCAGTTAAAGGATGATCTCTCCATCCCTATGCTACAGGCTTCAAATGTAAAAATCTGATGATCAGACCACGGGCAAGCGTGAATGTGAGCATCAGATGAGTTTGCCAAAAGAACCGGTGTGCAAAAGATATAGTCCAATCTCGCAAAACTATCATGAGGGTGTGAATGATAAGTATATGACCTAATTCCAACATTATGGGCTCTCCATGCGTCCACCAGCTGCGAATCACTGAGCGCACGAGTTAAGCTCTTAGGGAACGCCTTAGAGGATGCCACCACCCTACTTCTATCAAGAAGTGGCTGAGATGTCAGATTAAAATCCCCCCAACAATCATATGAGGAGATTGAAAACGTTTTTAAAAAACGTAGCTTGAGCGTCATTAGGGGCATATAGAGACACAATTGTGATCTGTTTACCACATATACTACCTTTGAGTATCAGGAACCTACTTTCACAATATGAGGAAGAAACATCAAACATAATATTATTATGGATGAACATTGCAACCCCTCTAGTTTTGTTATTAAAGGTTGTTGTTATTAAAGGTTGAGCACCGAAATTGTTGAAAGGATTTATTAAAAAATTTAGGATGTTTATCTGTGGCAAAATGGGTTTCTTGTAACAGTATTATATCTTCACCCAAGCGCTTATACTGCCTGAAGGCTTTATGTCTTTTGTTAGGGGAGTTAAACCCCTGTACGTTGTGTGATATAACTTTAAGCCCCATGGTAAGCGGTTCGAGTGCAGATATCTCTCCTAGAGAAATGTTTAAGAAGAAAAGCATTTGTTAGCTGTATACGCATAAAGGCAGCCTGAGCAAAAAGGAGAATTAGCTCTTGGATAGAAATAAAAACCCAGCCTGTGGAGGCAAAATCTGGTCTGGGCCTAGGCCCAAACACCAGAGGCCAGTGGATCAAACCCGTTGACATAGAAAGCATTGTATAAATCTGAGTAGATGACTTTCTCTTTTCTATTCCTCTTGTGAGAAAAAAACAACAAACCATAAGTGAGAACAGAACAAACATCTTCAAAGATCTAAAACCTTTATAGGGGATGGGCAAAAAAAGTAAACCCATCCAGAAAATCACGTACATATGGACTTCAATGTCCAACATTCATCCGTGGGGATCTGCAACCCGCCCACCAAAGGACACGAGCCCATTCGTGAGCCGATGCATGGCCGGGACGTGGATCAACATGGAACGGACCAATAGGGACAAACCAGCGAAAGGAGAGAGAGAGAGAAGCATGAAACATTTAATTTGAAAGCATGCTAAGCATAATAATCAGGTTGGCATATAGTTTGTTCAATTAAAACGTAGCACCCAGTACATAGGAGTGTAATCCTCCACACTAAACCTCAACACCGGCGGGCACAGCCGTCACCCCATGCCCGCCCCCCGAATGCAGGGCGGCCATGCGGCGATGGGGGCCCACTCGATCGCACCAAACACACCAAAGCACAGAGTGCAAATCGCATGTAGAGAGTTCAGGAACAAAAAGAGATTTAAAAAAATTAGAGATCAAAGAGGACCGTCCCTGAAGGGATTGCGCAATCTACGTTGATCACGCCTAGGAGTAGCCCAGATGGGTGAAGGTCTAGGGGTCACTTGCTGGCGAGCTTCAGGTTCAGCCTCCAAAAGGCCTAGTTTGATAAGCAGTTCTTTGCCTTCAGCGACATTATAGACAACATAAACTGAGCCATTATGTGGGACAGTAAGCTTAAAGGGAAAGCCCCATCTTTATCTGATCCGAGCCGCTTGTAATAAAGAAGTAACCTCTTTCATTTTGCTGTGTTTTTCTAACGTAGCCTGAGAGATATCAGGAAAAATTTGGACCCTGTTTCCTTCCAACGAAATGTTAGGGGTGTTTCTGGAAGCACGAAGAATGTCTTCTTTTACCAGGAAGTCTTTAAGGCACAAGATCACATCCCTGGGGGGCTTATCAGGTGGTGGCTTGGGGCGCAAGGCCCTATGAATCCTGTCACAAATAAATGCAGACTCTGGCCTGTCAAGCAGCAGCTCCCTAAAGAGCTTGGAAACTGCAGGAAAAAGTTCAGCTATGGATTCAGGTATCCCACTGAGACGCAGATTGTTCCTACGATTTCTGTTGTCCAAATCTTACATTAGAGACTGGAGCAGGTTATAATTATCAGACAGAAGCTCGAAATCCTTCCTGAGATCATTATGAGCTAGTGAGAGTTCATCATGCTTTGTCTCAAGTAAATCTGTGCGGCCTCCCAATTCAGCAATCTCTGATGTCAGGGTGCTTGTGGACTTCAGTCTGAATTTTATCAGCCAATTTTTCATAAATGGCGGCAAACCCTGCATCTAGGTCTGCCTTAGTAATGCCCTGAGTGTACTCACGATCCCTCGATGGAGTGGTGGACGAGGAGGGTGCTGAAGAGGACTCCACAGGCAGCGTGGGTTGAGACTGGGCGCCATCTTTCGTCATCCTGGTGACCTCCTTGGTACGGAGCAGATAAGTTGTCAGGGAATGCTGTGGCGGGCGGCCCCGTTGCTTCTTTTTGGCTGACGGCATGCACGGTGAGTTCCTACGGGGGTGCGGGAGGTAAAAGGCTGAAATAGTATCGATTTGGCCCCGAGGAAGCAGCTTCTCTCTCTCCCCTCTGGCGGTGCTGAAACACTAGCAGCCGTCCAGCTTCGTGCCGCGCATGCACCCCGACATTATATGATATAAATAAATGAACTTTTTGATGATATTCAAATTTTATGAGATGCACCTCTATATATATATATTTTTTTTTTCTCCATGCAGCCTGTGGGCTGAACAAAAAAATAGAACCTAACAGATTCCTCCATTCACATTGATCAATATGAACAAAGAAATCTGATAAAAATATATGCTAAAGCATTGGCTAAATCCATTCACTGACCACCCCAGACCCCATGCTTGGGAATATACATTCTTTTCTTTAACTGTGGATGGGAAATCTCCTCCGACAGCACTGCAATCACTGACATATGTATTCTGAAAGCACATCCTGCTGCTGTCAGAAAAAACAAATAAGTGCTGCAGATGAATGGCGTTCATGCAAAGCAAACAACGGTTAAAAATAAAACACAGTAAGGACTGAACATTAACTCAATAAAACAAAATTTTTTTCTTTTTACTGAAATATCTGCCAAAAAAAATTTCAAATATATATGCCGAAGCATAGGGGCGATCTGCCCACTGACCACCCCAAGCCTCCATACTTGGGCATATATGTTCTTTTTTTTTTTTTAACTGCGGATGGGAAATCCCTTCCAGCAGTGCTTCAAATGCTGATATATATATATATATATATATATATATATTTATATATATATATATATATATTTATACATATACATTTTGAGAGCAACACCCTGTTGCTGTCAGAATAAACATATCAGTGCTGCAGTTGAAAGGCGTTCCCAGTAAAGCAAACAACGGTTAACAAAAAAACACAGTACAAAAGAACAGAACATTAACTCAATAAAACAACAACTATTTTTGTGATTTTTTTTAACTTTTTCTAAATAATTTTGTAACTTAAAAACTGTAAACTTTCCAGGCTAGGGTCTCTCAATCTCTCAAGACCCTGTGTGAATGTGTGCCTTAGACTGTGCTGCGCTGTACCCAATACTAACACTCCACTTGTGTGTGGTAGCGACAGAAGCAGTCCTTGAGGCAAAGACCAGGTTGGCCAGGACAAGAGGGACAGAAAAAGCATGTGTCTCTTCTTATTCCGTGTCTGCTACAGACACAACATCTTTTTTGGGGTGACTTTTGGGTCAGGGTACCAGGAATGGAATCCTGAAAATGCCTCCCATGAGGTTGGCTCATTGCATCTGGATTGGCAGTTTGGGCCACAGCACCTTTTGAATACAAAAGGGCTGTGATGATCTCTTCCTGAAATTTTATGAAGTATCCACTTCTTCCTGATGATTTGTTAAGTACAAAATCTGATCATTGAAGCCCACCAGTCCCATGTTAAATTTGTAGCCGTGGAAAAAGAGGGGCTCCTCAACAATACCAGACACCATTGTAATTTGGACTGTCGTGTCTGTGTGAATGGAAGAAAACATCCTGTTTGTCCTTCAACTTCACTGTGAGCAATAACAAGTGATACCCCTTAAGGAACAAGGGAGACACCAAGTCCCAAACTATCTTGCCACTGCTAACCATGTAGTCTGGGCAGTCGGGGGGCTCAATTGAATATCTTTTCCCTCATACATCTTAAAATGACATGCATAGCCTGTTTCCCTTTTACAGAGCTTATACATTTTGACTCCATATCTGGCACGCCTGCTGGGGAGAAACTGAATGCAAGGCGGCTAGAAAAATTAACGAGGGACTCATCTACATAGACGTTTTGTTGGGGCTTATACAAGTCTGCAAATTTCTGATTAAAGTCATTTACAAGGGGCCGAATTTTGTGGAGCCAATCATATTCAGGGTCACCCTGAGGACGACAGAGTTCATTGTCGTTGAAGTGCGTAAATTGCCTTATATTCTAATATCTACACCTGGCCATGGCAGCAGAGAACATGGGGCTTTGATGAAACAGGTCTGTGGACCAATATGACAATAACTCATTCTTTTTAGTAATGCCCATGTTGAGGGCTAGGTCCAAAATCTTTAAATTCGGAAACTGATACATTTCCATTTAAATGGTCTGGCAAGGAATGAATATGGGTTGGCGGTGATAAATCGCTCAGCATATAAATTACTTTGGTCCACAATCCATCAATACAGATTTTCCGTAACAAACAGCTCAAGAAAAATCAAAGGGAGATGTTCTGTTTCCACCTGAATTCTGGGTTGGGCAGTAATTGGGAAACATATGAGTGCTGCAGAATCTGTGGGCTGCCAATCAGGATTTGCAAGCACATCAGGAAGGACACTATGGGCTCTACAGGCCTGCCTTCTAATTATTGGTCTCTGTGAGACGCTACTTGTGCTAGCCACTGCACTGGCTTGGACTGCACTTATGGAACTCACTATGTCACCAATTGATACTACAGTGCTGGTGTGTAAAAGACCAGAATGTACTAGGCCGTTGATGCTCACCAGGTCACCAAAAGGTAATATGGCACTAGTATTGGCACTCTGCTGCATACGAGAATCATCATGCAATTGTAGAACTTCAGCAACCTGAGTCCATCTGACCTGAGCAGAGACCTCTACTCCATCATCTGAGCTATCTAGACCCCTCCACTACACTTCCATGTATTCAAAATGCAGAAAACTGCATTTTTGAATACTGACAGTTTTTAAATTCAGCTCCTTTAGCACCTGAGCAACCCAGACGTGACGTCATGGACGCAGCCTTTGGGTTACGTCATCGGAGACCCGATTAAAGCCACATCCAACTTTGATTGGGACTTCATCCAGCCGGTGGACATGCCGGCTGGTTGCTCGGGCCTCCCGGTGGGACGGGAGACCCAGGCAGGGCCATGGAAGATGGCGGGAGGGGGGATCGTCCCCTCCCGCTCGCTGGGGTAACGGTCGAACGGCTCCCAAGCCGCATCAGTCATTACCGCCTGAAAGCCGACCGCCGGCTCTAAAAAAATGATATTGGGATAATGCCTCTAGCTGCAGGCATCACCCCGCTCCAACCACTTCTTGCAGCTGACGTAGACCTACGTCGATTTGCGGGAAGGGGTTAAACATCCCTGTGTTTAGCCTAACAATTATTTTCTTTTGATTTCTTTACCTGCAATTAGTTACACTTATAACTTTATACTTCCCAGATATCTTTCTCCTGCATGTAAATGTCCCTGTGTTTAGCCTAACAATTATTTTCTTTCCATTTCTTTACTTGAGGACTGTGCAGTGGTTCTGTTCCCCTTTTTTCTCTTCCTGGCTCAAACTTTGATTTACACTTGAAAACTTTTGGACTTTTGGCAGTTCAAATTGATCTGAGGTTTTGTCTGGGGAGTATTTTTTTTTGTTTCAAAGCTATTCTTTTACATGATTTACATTAGTTTGGTGGGCTTTTATATTTGTTTTATATTTGTTTCCTCATGGTCCATAATGAACCAAGGAAGGAAAGTTAGTCATGCAATAGAACTCTTTGGGTGGGGGTTCCAAACAGTAAGGCCAAATTAAGTTTAAGGTAATATATTGCATAAAATCGTTTTATACATTTAATATACAGTATCTCACAAAATTGAATACACCCCTCACATTTTTTAAATATTTTTAGTTATATCTTTTTATGTGACAACAATTAGGAAATGACACATCGCTACACTGTAAAGTAGTGAGTGTACAGCTTGTATAACAGTGTAAATTTGCTGTCCCCTCAAAATAACTCAACTCACAGCCATTAATGTCTAAACCACTGGCAACAATAGTGAGTACACCCCTAAGTGACAATGTCCAAATTGGGCCCAAAGTGTCAATATTTAGTGTGATCACTTTTATTTTCCAGCACTGCCTTAACCCTCTTGGGCATGGAGTTCACCAGAGCTTCACAGGTTGCCACTGGAGTTCTCTTCCACTCCTCCATGACAACATCATGGAGCTGGTGGATGTTAGAGACCTTGCGCTCCACCACCTTCCATTTGAGGATGCCCCACAGATGCTCGATAGGGTTTAGGTCTGGAGACATGCTTGACCAGTCCATCACCTTTACCCTCAGTTTCTTTAGCAAGGCAGTGGTCGTCTTGGAGGTGTGTTTAGGGTCGTTATCATGTTGGAATACTGTCCTGGGCCCAATCTCAGAAGGGAGGGGATCATTCTCTGCTTCAGTATGTCACAGTACATGTTGGCATTCATGGTTCCCTCAATGAAATGTAGGTCCCCAGTGCGGGTAGCACTCATGCAGCCCCAGACCATGACACTCCCACCACCATGGTTGACTGTAGGCAAGACACACTTGTCTTTGTACTCCTCACCTGGTTGCCACCATGCACGCTTGACACCATCTAAACCAATCTCTGCAGCAATGCTGGCAGCACTCATATGTCTATTTCCCAAAGACAACCTCTGGATTTGATGCTGAGCATGTGCACTCAACTTCTTTGGTCAACCACGGCGAGGCCTGTTCTAAGTGAAACCTGTCCTGGTAAACCTCTGTATGGTCTTGGCCACCGTGCTGCAGCTCAGTTTCAGGGTCTTGAAAATCTACTTATAGCCTAGGCCATCTTTATGTAGAGCAACAATTCTTTTTTTCAGATCCTCAGAGTTCTTTGCCATGAGGTGCCATGTTGAACTTCCAGTGACCAGTATAAGAGAGTGAGAGCGATAACACCAAGTTTAACACACCTGCTCCCCATTCACACCTGAGACCTTGTAACACTAATGAGTCACATGACATTGGGGAGGGAAAATGGCTAATTGGGCTCAATTTTGACATTTTCACTTAGGGGTGTATTCACTTTTGTTGCCATTAAATGGCTGTGTGTTGAGCTATTTTGAGGGGACAACAAATTTACACTGTTATACAAGCTGTACACTCACTACTTTACATTTTAGCAAAGTGTTATTTCTTTAGTGTTGTCACATGAAAATATGTAATAAAATATTTACAAAGATGTGGGGGGTGTACTCACTTTTGTGAGATACTGTAAGTAGCTTTTTTGGACAAACACACACACACATACTGTATATATTATAGTCTGAAACTTGAATGTCATAAGGCCAGGTATTTAAGTACGGCAAATGTACTTTCTGTTTTTTTTTTCTAAATTGTTACCACTTTCTTATATTTTATATAGATATTATTGATAGATATAAGATCAATGTCCCTTTGGATATCATATGGCAGTTCAGCTTTTGTTGTGGACAACATTTTCCATCTATTCATTTTTTTTTACTACTGCTCACTAAATATGACCTCACAGTCTCTGCTCAGTGCAGAGCATGTTTACCATGGTTATTTAAGAAAAAAGGTATTTTGCATTGAGACTGTGCCCTATTTGGTCACATTTACAGCCAGATTTAGCTTTTTGGTCACTCAATTCAATGTGTCAATTTCCATACCTAATATTTCAGAATATCAGAAAAAAAATTTGAGTGAATGTTGGAAAAAAGTGTGTATTCATAAATTAGTACATACGTTTGTGTTTCAATATTTTGGCTTTGAATGTATTTTACCAATTTTAACTTTTATCACTCTTGCAACAAAAATGAAAATACTGTCAACACTAATGCTACTTATTAGGCTGATATATATATTAAATTAAACTTTAAATAATCTGGTTGAAGGCTGAAAGCCAAACTAACCAGACTATTTTAAGGGTACCTTAAATCAGTGTCAAAAAATATAACAGTTTGGTTTAAATTAGGTTAAGGTAAGGTTATGGTATAAAGATAATAAAAATAGTCATAATTTATTTTAGATACCATATGAACTTTATGAATAAGGCCCTTTGTTTGTACAAGCATATTTAGAAAACCACATAGTCCTGCCAGAAATAACATTACTTTAGGTTTATTTTAGGACTTTTGTAGAAAGATAGATAGATAGATAGATAGATAGATAGATAGATAGATAGATAGATAGATAGATAGATAGATAGATAGATAGATAGATAGATAGATAGATAGATAGATAGATAGATAGATAGAACAGTTTATATGTTACAGTGAATTCTTGCTCTGTTGCTAATAAAGGTTTGAAGACAGGTACCTTGGCTTATTACATGCTGTATAAATCTTCTTAGTGTTAAGGTGTCATAGACTTACAATCACCATTGACCCAACTGAATGACTTTGGCTGGGTACCAAAAAACTTGGCATCATACTGCACTTGCATGTCCAATTGCCATCTAATATCTATGGCCAGCTCACGTTTTACAGCATTTCATTAAACATATGTGCAAAGTCAACGATTCACATGGCAGGCTTTTGATCTCTCCATAAAAAAAATTAAAAACTCTTTGCAATAAGAATGCACAAGTTTTTTTGCACATGTTCCCTTGGCACTGTGTTTCCACTAATTTAAAATTGGTTTCTCAGGAATCACCATGGTCCAATATATCAATGTCCAGCCTGCAAAATCTTACCAACTGGGTTTAACCGAACTTGGATTTTAAAGCAAATGTTATGCAAATGACAATATTCGTTTTAAACTAAGGTTTTTTTATTTTAATTAATAAAATATTTAGAAAATGTTGCAGTAGAATGAAAAAACTCTGGACAACTCACATGTAGCTTTTATTATTCTCTAGAACTATTCTAATAAAAAAGTTGTCCCAACAAATATTAAAATAGCTTTTTTTCAGTAATTTTCCAACTTTCCTCAGTTTTCTTTTTGATTGTGCCTATTGTACCTTCTATAGCTTTTAAACTATATTTAAGGGGTCAGGGAAAAAAATTTTAATGTATAAACTATTCCATATTTTTTCCTTCTGTAAATATTAATGCTAAAAATTGGTGCCCATGAACAAAAATGGTTACAGATGGCCTTGGAATAGGCACAAGCTTGTGTGTGCTTACCTGCAAATAAATTTGCTCTATTAAAATCAATGGAGCCAACCATCTAACCAATTGTTGACCAATTAATTTTAGTAAAACTACTTTTACTTTACATCCATTTTGCTGTTAAAAACTATTCCTACCGTATCTTAATTCTGATATTTATTGGAGTTAGTTTGACATTATAGAAAAACTTTATTTAACCACTTCTGGACCGCCCACTGCACATTTGCTGCGGCAGGGCAGCCCGGCTGCGCGAAGCGACATACCTGTACGTCGCTTCTCCTTCCTGGTCTGGGGCGCGCACGCACACTGCCAGTGACCAGCTACCACTGTGATTGGACAGAGTGGGAGCCAATCAGTGGGTCTGGCAGACAAGATGTCCTCCGGGACTTGTCAATCTTTCCCAAGAGAGGCAGATGGCAGTCTGCCTATGTAAACAAAGCAGATTGCCGTTCTGTCAGGAGAGAAGAACAGGAACACAGATCTCTGTCTTTCCCCAGTCAGATCATCCCCCACACAGTTAGCAAGCACCAGCTAGGCACACAGTTAGCCCTTTGAGCGTCCCTGATGTTAACCCCTTCCTTGCCAGCGTCATTAGTACAGTAACTGCATATTTTTATTACTGATCACTGTAATAAAGTCACTGGTCCCCAAAAAAGTGTCAGTTAGGGGTCTGATTTGTCCGCTGCAATGTCGCAGTCCCGCTAACAATCGCTGATCACCTTCATTATTGCCATTAAAATATCCCATACTTTGTAGACAGGATGACTTTTGCTCAAACTAATCAATATACGCTTATTGGGATTTTTTTCTTTTTTTTACCAAAATCATGTAGCAGAATACATATTGATGAAGAAATTTGATTTTCTACATTTATTATTGGATGTGTTTTATAGCAGAAAGTAAAAAATATTGTTCTTTTTAAAAAAAAAAAAATTGTCGTCTTTTTTGCTTACAGTGCAAAAAAAAAACCAAAACCTGCAGAGGTGATCAAATACCACCAAAAGAAAGCTCTATTTGTGGGGAAAAAGGACATCAATTGTATTTGGGAACAGCCTTGCAATTGTCAGTTAAAATAATGCAGTGCCGTAGCGCAAAAAATGGCCTGGTCATTAAGGGAGTAAAACCTTCCAGGGCTGAAGTGGTTAAACTATGTGCTGGTATATCTTTCAAATAAAATATTATTTCTTTTTATTTGTAACTAAAGGCAAAACATTTTTTTATTATTATTATGGATATGGATATTGGAGTGGAGATGGATTAGAACACCTGTCAGTTTTTATTTCGGTCTGCCCGGTCTTCCTATGGATGGTCTCAGAGGGCGAGATAAGGAAGAGGACTCCTCATGGTGTAGTAGGTTAAAAATTATCCGTATTTATTTGGTAAATAAAAAGGTATAAAAAGGTATAAAAAAATGTGCAAATCCAGCAGACACTGTTCAATATAAATGGTAATGGCCCTGGGTCTGTCCGGTGCCTTGCGATCAGCTGTAGCCAGTACAGGGAGCGCGCCGCGCCACTCCCGGAAATAAGGTAGATTGGCGTGCGGTTCAGAGCGGGCCCAGAACGAGGCAGCGTGCGTGTCAACTTAACGCGTTTCGTCACAGAAATGACAACATTTCTTGCATATACACTTGAGCACATAATTGTTGCACATTAATTATTGCACTATAATACTGCACTTTTATCCATTATTATTATATGGTTTGATTCTATACATATATTTAATTGCAATTTTTGCACAGAAAAGCACTTTATACAGCATTGCACTTTTAGGTATTGCACCTTGGATGAATATTTGGTTTGATTATAGACATTGCACTGTCAGGTATTGCACCTTTGATCATATGTATTGTTTACATTTTTTGCATTTGTAGTTTGCACTTTTTGCTGCTGTTAAACATCCTAAGTTAACAATATTCAACCCACTTCCTCTAAGTCTAGGTCATCCAGCCTCAACCTGTTACTGAACAGAGAAAAAAAAGCAGCACAGTGATGACTTCATCTTTTTGTCACTCTGCTTTTGCTCCTATGAGCATGAACATTGTCAGCACATGAACTGATTGGTTTCTTGTACTACTACTTCCTCACACATTTCAGCCCTGATCAGCCCTGCATTAAACAAAAATCATTAACCACTTCTGGACCGGAAGGATTTTCCGCCCTAATGACCATATTTTGCGATTCGGCACTGCGTTAATTTAACTGACAATTGCGCAGTTGTGCGATGCTGTACCCAAATAAAATGAATGTTCTTTTTTCCCCACAAATAGATATTTCTTTTGGTGGTATTTTATCACCTGTGCAATTTTTATTTTTTGCGCTATAAACAAAAAATAGCGACAATTCTGAAAAAACAAACAAACAATATTTTCACATTCTGCTATATAACATTCCCCCCAAAAAAATGTAAAAATCAAAAATTTTTAACATTTTAGGTCAATTTGTTTTCTGCTACATATTTTTGGTAAAAAAAATTGCAATTGATTGGTTTGCGCAAATGTTATCGCGTCTACTAACTACGGGAAAGGTTTATGTCATTTTTTTTTTTTTTTACTAGTAATGGCGGTGATCTGTGATTTTTTCCAGGACTGCGGCATTGCGGCAGACAGATAGGACCCCTGACTGACATTTTTGACACTTTTGGGGGGACCAGTGACATTACCACAATAATCAGTGCTAAAAATATGCACTGTTAATGTAATAATGACACTGGCAGGTAAGGGGTTAACGCAGAAAGTGATCAAGGGGTTAAATGTGTACCTAGGGGCGTGTTTCTAGCTGTATGGGGGGTGGGCTTGTGAAATGATCACAGAGACATGTGATTCTACATAGAAGGATCACAGGAGCTCTGTGATCATTCCAGGGAGAAGAACGGTCGGCTGTGTTTACAACAGCTGACCGCTCTTCTCTCTCAGCGGGGAACGATTGCGGGTATCAGGCGGCAATCAGAGCCACCTGCCCCATGCATCAGAGTCCCCGATGATAAGTGGGGGCGGGAGCATGCCGCCGGCGGTGCGCGCTCGCCCCCTAGCTGTAGGTGTGACCGACGTATACCTACGTCAGTTCGTGTAGGAGGGCTGTATAACTTCGGCGGGCGGTCCGGAAGTGGTTAAATGATGTATTATTGATTACACAGCTACATTATTTTATGTCTTTTATATCTTCCTTTATGTTCGACTTTAAGGCTGGGTTTGCATACATGTGAATTGGATGCATGTTTAACCCTCCTCTTATGTTAGAATTCCGTTACTATCCATGATGTTAGGGTCAGTTTTGACCCGTGTTTTAAATCAGCCATAAAATACCCTCTGAATAATTATTTATCATCAAATTTGTTTCTTACCTCTTGGTTACCTTGTTAGGCTTCTTTATCCTTGAAAAGATTGGTTTTAATATTTTTGGTGTGACCCCTAGACCTTTCTTTTGATAGCATACCTCTCATTGTCAAATTTAAAAAATGGTAAAATAAAGTCAGCAACTCTGAAATGAATTTGTCCTATGTTTCTTCACTTTATTTAGAGAAGCAGACAAGCAGGAAAAGAGATAGGCCCCTCCCTAACTACAGCTCACAGGGTTGAGAGGGGATTGGCTGTCAGTGTTACTAAGCAGAGAGAGTGTTTATGATTTCAGTTTTGGCACTTATTAGTGTCCTAAAATCCTATATTATAACTGGGTCAGAATTGACCCTAACACCATAAACGTCTTAATTTTCACCACAGTATTTTATAATTTAGTGAAAAGGATTCTTTTTCTATTACATTGTTTAAATAGAGGTTCCTGACAAAGTAAAAAAATCTTGATGCAATAAACAAATTTATGTGATACTTATAGACATTCAAAACCTGAAAACGGGTCGGTTCTGACCCTAACACAAGAGGAGGGTTAACTGCATCCAATTCGCATAACATGTGAATGTGACCGGTTCTCAATGACGCCGGTTCACACATGTCAGGGGCGATCGCTTTGTGGTTTTGAAAAGGATCCTTTGTGTTTTTGGGTCCTGAATTTGCACCTGAATCACACGTGAACCGGTGTCTCCGGACTGCAAACCGCAGCCGGATAGGTGTGAACCCAGGCTGAGGAAAACTATTTTATTAAAAAAACATACAGACATAATAGGGTTGATTTACCAAAGGCAAATCGACTATGCAGTTCTCCAAGTGGAGTTGCTTCAGAGCTTAGTAAATGAGGGAAAGCTCTGCTGACTTCCATCATCCAATCATGTGCAAGAAAAATGCTGTTTTTCCTATTTTCCTTGCATGTAATTGGGTGCACTTTGTAAAGTGAAGCTTTACCTCAGTTACAAAGCTCTGGGGAAACTGCATTTGCAAAAGTGCACAGTCTATTTGCCTTTAACCACTTTACCTCCGCTCACATGGAGGCTACTGCGGCAAAGTGCCGCGATCCCGTCCAGCGACGTAGACCTACGTTGCTGGACTCCGCCCCTTGTGGGCGGCGCTCGCGCGCCGCCGGAGGCTCGCTCCCGCTGTGTTCATTCACAGCGGGAGTCGGGCAAGCGGAGGAGCAGCGGCGATTGACGCTGCTCTGCCCCGATCGTCGGGGATCGAGTCTGGAGATCCGCCCGCTGTGTGTAAACACAGCGGGCGGATCTCCATAGTGACAGGGACTGACAGATCGGAGTGTTTAGCATAGCTGGACATCCGATCTGTCCTTCTGTCACACAGTCACCTCCCCCCCACACGTCAGTAAGCACCAGGCATACATTAACCCCTCCCTCTCCAATAAAATTAACCCCTTCCCTGCCAGTGTCATTTTTACAGTAACAGTGCATATATATAGCACTGATTACTGTAGAAATGTCACTGGTACCCCCAAAAGTGTCAAAAATGTCAGTCAAGGGGCCGCAATGTCGCAGTCCCGCAAAAAAAATCGCAGATCACCGCCATTACGCGTTAAAAAAAAACACCAAAAATGACAGAAATCTTTCCCTTAGTTAGTAAACGCAATAACTTTTGCGCAAACCAATCAAAATACGCTTATTGCGATTTTTTTTTACTAAACATATGTAGCAGAAAACAAATTGGCCAAAAATTTAAAAAAAAATAGATTTTTACATTTTTTTTGGGGGGAATTTCATATAAAAAAATGTGAAAAATATTGTTATTTTTTCAAAATAAACGCTCTTTTTTTGTTTATAGCGCAAAAAGTAAAAATCGCACAGGTGATCAAATACCACCAAAAGAAAGCTCTGTTTGTGGGAAAAAAAGGACGTAAATTTCGTTTGGGTACGGCGTCGCACGACCGCGCAATTGTCAGTTAAATTCGCACAGTGCCGAATTGCAAAAAGTGGCCTGGACGGAAGACAGCAAAATCCTCCGGTGGTAAAGTGGTTAATAAATAAACCCCAATGTGAGCAGTTTTATAGGGCATAACTATCTAATAGTGAATTCTGTGTATAATAATTTTTATTTCAATTAATTTACCACCAAATGTTAGATTTTGTGTATCAATACATGTAGTTTCTTGTTCTGTTTATTTTTTCTGCTTTTAGATATTTTGTCAAATAATAGATGACATATGCCTCTCATTGGAAATCTCTCATTTAATGCAAGAGTGTAACTGCCTAGAGCAAAGCTTTAGTAAAATTGAATATCATTTTTACAAATGTTCAATACGTATATCAGTATTACTGCACCAATGTTAATTATTTTTGCAACATATCAAGCAAACCTTTTCATCACAATAACGTATTTCTGAGCAGAGGCATTTCCATTTTGACGTTATGAAAATATACAGTGAAAATCTATAAGGCTTTGATTAAATGTTGATACAGCTGATTTCAGCACAGCCAAAGCCAGTGACCATAAATGGAATCTAAACAACAGCGAGTAATTACAATGTCAAAGACATGTATACACTGTGTGTTATGTTTCATTGTCTGGCATGCAAATAGTCTTTCAGTTTCCTTTACTGTATTTCCAAAATTCTGTGAATGCTAACCAGAGATCTTTCGTTTATACAAAAGAACAAGGCTCAATCATGTTTGATAAGTTGCAAATTACTGGTAATGCCACAAGTGTTGTTACAGCTGCGGAGAGTGGCCAGAAGGATGTAAAAAATAAAGAAAAGGCATGAATCAAACAAAAAATCCAAACAATTTGAATGATAGTGTATAAAAAAAAAAAAACGTAAAGTGTACGTTTTAGAGAAAAAAAATGCACCCTAGAAATATTTTTTACAATGCTAAGGATTTACCACATACATTGGTAGAACAGAGCAAAGATTTATACTCTTAAAAAAGAATGATGGTGAAGAATACATTTAGCCTTTAACATCGGTGACCTTATTTATCATTTGTCTTAGAGTTAAAGCATTGCTCCCAATTGTCCCTAATTTTGAGGGACTGTGCCTGATTTGGAGCATAGTCCCTCTGTCCCTCTTTCCTCCTCATTTGTCCCTCATTTTGGTCTGATCTATATAGTTGTATATAAAATGCACTTTTTATCTTTCACAAAGTGTTTCCCAGTGCTAAACCTTCCAATTTCTAAATTGCTGCATTTGTACATTCCAAAAACCAATATAAAATAGTAGTGGTAAAAAAAAAAAAAAAAAAAACTTGTGGGTTTAAATTTATTTTTCTACAATTCTCCTTTAGGGGTGTGGCAGGGGGTGTGTCCTTTGCCTACATACTTTTGCTAATAGGTGTCCCTCATTCCCATCCTAAAAATGTTGGAAGGTATGATTAAAGTGACATTGTCGGAGAAAATGAATGGCAGTTCCTTGCAATAAGTCCGGTCATTTAGAGAAAAAGTCCTCGTTAATGTAATTTTATAGATCAGCAGTTTTCATTAGTTGATAAACTGTCCAAATAAGCAAATACCAAAATAAATGTGGCTCTATTAGGGATTCACTATACCACTATTTACAACAGCTCTTCACAGAGTCATAAGTACTTTAACCTCCATGGCGGTGTGATTCTTTTGGATTTTAGGTGCTAAAAGAGGTACCATTATTTTGCATGTAATTCTTAAAAATGAGCAGCCCAAACCAACTATTTACATATGATTTTTTTTTTACTGTGCGTTCTTCTTTATAACATCTCGGGTATGATAAAGTTTGAAACACAAAATCATAAATTATAATATAATAAATAACTATAAATAAGTTAAAGTATATATGTACAGTATGTATACATATATATACTGTGTATATATATATATACATATATATATATATATATATATATATATATATATATATATATGTATATACATGTAAATATATATATATATATATATATACGTATATATATATATATATATATATATATATATATATATACCTTATATATAAATATATACCTTATATATATGTGTATATATATATATATATATATATATATATATATATATATATACATATATATATATATGTATATATATATACCTTATATATATGTATATATATATATATATATATATATATATATATATATATATATATGTAGGTATATATATATATATATATACATTAAAAAGTACAGTAAAACTGCAGAAAAGGGCACTGGGGGGCAAACTAATGTGAATTTATTTTATTTTGCAATGTATCAGTGTGTTTGGTATGTTTTACTTTAGAATTTTCCGCCGGTTCCACCCCCCCTGCGAACGTCACGTCACAGGAGACGGAAGCCGGGGCACACAGAGCATCGGGAGGAAGATCCGCCGCCGCACACCGCCAGGATACATCGCTGGATCCCGGTGACAAGGTAAGTAACCCCTCTACCAGGATCCAGCGATCTTCCTAGCGGTACCCCGAGTGTGGCTCGGGGTTACCGCTTTTGCCACTGAAATTTAACCCCAAGCCACACTCAGGAATACCACTAGGAAGGTTAATTTCTGATTAGAGTTATCCGAGATTCAACTTAAATTAGATACCCAGCCTAAACCTAACTAGTCCTAAAAATATCCCTCTTGCCCCCCCCCCCTCCCCTCTCATAACACCTATGCTGACTCACCTGTATAATAATGCTTACAATATATATTTATCTATTCTCCGGCCACTCCAGGCCAGTTACGTAAACCTCTGTGTCAGCCAGTGGCAGCTGCATGGGAGAGAAAGGAGTACTCAACAACAGCTGGGAATGTCTGTGAGTGGTGATGTCATCCATAGACACCCATGTCTCTGCCATCTGTGATTATTGCTAGTCACAAATACCACTTTTTGCAGTAAGTAATGGCATTTGTTTAACGGTCTTAGCAGTGTATCTTTATTGCTCTCAGAATGTCTGCTATAACCTGAAATTCTGAAATCAACTCTAGTATGCCAAATAGAAAAAAAAAATCCCAAAGTATCTCCTCAGCTAAAAAGTGATATGGCAGCTGAAGTTTGTAATTATGCAAAAAAAATGATAGAGCATAAAGAAGTTTGTATTCAGCATAAGGGTGTATTTTTTGTAAGCATTAACTGCTTGCCGACCAGGTGCCCAATCTGTCCACCGCAATGTCGCAGTCTCGCTAAAAATCACTGATCGCTGCCATTACTAGTAAAATAATAAAAATAAAGAAAAATGACATACATTTTTCCCCTAGTTTGTAGATGCGATAAATTTTGTGCAAGCTAATAAATATACACTCATTGGGATTTGTTTTTTACCAAAAATATGTAGCAGAATACATATTGGCCTAAAATTATGAAAAAAATTGATTTTTAATTTTTAATTTTTTTTATTGGGAATGTTATATAGCAGAAAGTAAAAAATATTGTTTTTTTTTGTTCAGAATTGTCGCTCTTTTATAGCACGAAAAAAAATCACAGAGGTGATCAAATATCACCAAAAGAAAGCTCTATTTGTGGGAAAAAAAAGGACATACATATTCTTTGGGTACATCGTTGCATGACTGCGCAATTGTCAGTCAGAGTAATGCAGTGCCGTATCACAAAAAAATGGCCTGGTCATTAAAGGGGTAAAATCTGCCGGTCCAGAAGTGGTTAATTATGTTCTCATATAAAATATTGTGATTCATATTAATATTTTTGGTACTCCAACTTTAAATATATTTATACTTTATGTAAAAATTTGTTACACACATTGTCACAGTTAACACTGCCTGGAAAGATCACCGAGGGACCCATCAGAATTTCGTTATAGTGCTCCATTATCTAGAGTTATGACCTTGATTGAGTATCCTGTTCTCTTGCATTGCTTCCTTTGTATGAAATATCTGGTGATCTAGCCAGTCCCTCTATTTTCCTACTACAAACTGATTCCAGTGTGGTCAGTTTTCTGGCTGTGCTGGGAGCACAACTTTCCTGTCCTCCAATGGCCAAAATTTGGGCAGACTTGCCCCCTTGCACAACCATTCACTGGGCAGATTAGTGTATTGCTGTTTTTCTGCCTCTTGCCAACACACCCTCTGCAGTCTCCACCCCCACCTCTCCAAGCTACTTCACCTATAAAAAAAAAAGAAAAAAAAAGTATTTATAATTTTTGTATATATATATATATATATATATATATATATATATATATACTGTATATATTTCTATTTTAATACATATATATATATATATATATACGTAATTCTTGTGAATGAGCAGCCCAAACCAACTGTATACATTATATATATATATATATATATATATATATATATATATATATATATATATATATATAATATATGTATACATAATATATGTATACATACATATATATATACAGTGGGTACGGAAAGTATTCAGACCCCCTTACATTTTTCACTCTTTGTTATATTGCAGCCATTTGCTAAAATCATTTAGGTTCATTTTCTTCCTCATGAATGTACACATAGCACACCATACTGACAGAAAAACACAGAATTGTTGACATTGTTCCAGATTTATTAAAAAAGAAAAACTGAAATATCACATGGTCCTAAGTATTCAGACCCTTTGCTCAGTATTTAGTAGAAGCCCCCTTTTGATCTAATACAGCCAGGAGTCTTTTTGGGAAAGATGCAACAAGTCTTTCACACCTGGATTTGGGGATCCTCTGCCATTCCTCCTTGCAGATCCTCTCCAGTTCTGTCAGGTTGGATGGTAAACGTTGGTGGACAGCCATTTTTAGGTCTCTCCAGAGATGCTCAATTGGGTTTAAGTCAGGGCTCTGGCTGGGCCATTCAAGAACAGTCACGGAGTTGTTGTGAAGCCACTCCTTCGTTATTTTAGCTGTGTGCTTAGGGTCATTGTCTTGTTGGAAGGTAAACCTTCGGCCCAGTCTGAGGTCCAGAGCACTCTGGAGAAGGTTTTTGTCCAGGATATCCCTGTACTTGGCCGCATTCATCTTTCCCTCGATTGCAACCAGTCGTCCTGTCCCTGCAGCTGAAAAACACCCCCACAGCATGATGCTGCCACCACCATGCTTCACTGTTGGGACTGTATTGGACAGGTGATGAGCAGTGCCTGGTTTTCTCCACACATACCGCTTAGAATTGAGGCCAAAAAGTTCTATTTTGGTCTCATCAGACCAGAGAATCTTATTTCTCACCATCTTGGAGTCCTTCAGGTGTTTTTTTAGCAAACTCCATGCGGGCTTTCATGTGTCTTACACTGAGGAGAGGCTTCCATCGGGCCACTCAGCCATAAAGCCCCGACTGGTGGAGGGCTGCAGTGATGGTTGACTTTCTACAACTTTCTCCCATCTCCTGACTGCATCTCTGGAGCTCAGCCACAGTGATCTTTGGGTTCTTCTTTACCTCTCTCACCAAGGCTCTTCTCCCCCGATAGCTCAGTTTGGCCGGACGGCCAGCTCTAGGAAGGGTTCTGGTCATCCGAAACGTCTTCCATTTGAGGATTATGGAGGCCACTGTGCTCTTAGGAACCTTAAGTGCAGCAGAAATCTTTTTGTAACCTTGGCCAGATCTGTGCCTTGCCACAATTCTGTCTCTGAGCTCTTCAGGCAGTTCCTTTGACCTCATGATTCTCATTTGCATTGACATGCATTGTGATCTGGAAGGTCTTATATAGACAGGTGTGTGGCTTTCCTAATCAAGTCCAATCAGTATAATCAAACACAGCTGGACTCAAATGAAGGTGTAGAACCATCTCAAGGATGATCAGAAGAAATGGAAAGCACCTGAGTTAAATATATGAGTGTCACAGCAAAGGGTCTGAATACTTAGGACCATGTGATATTTCAGTTTTTCTTTTTTAATAAATCTGCAACAATGTCAACAATTCTGTGTTTTTCTGTCAGTATGGGGTGCTATGTGTACATTCATGAGGAAGAAGAATGAACTTAAATGATTTTAGCAAATGGCTGCAATATAACAAAGAGTGAAAAATTTAAGGGGGTCTGAATACTTTCCGTACCCACTGTATATATAATATATATAATAAATGTATACAGTTGGTTTGGGCTGCTCATTCACAAGAATTACATGCAAAATAATGGTACCGCTTTCAGCACCTAAAATCCAAAAGAATCATACCGCCAGGGAGGTTAATAAGACAGAGCCTTGGAGGGATTCTTAGGAACGGTTAGTTGTATGAGTATCGCTAGAGAATTTTTTTTTTTCTTGGAAAGGTGGATGTAATCAACAGAGGGCCAATCAGCACTGTCCGGACAGGGGGTCAGGGGTCCTGCAGCCTCATAGGACAGTCAGAGTAGAATGAAAACTCCTCCTACAAGCTTTAACCAGACACTAATAGAAGTCAAAAGACTGCTATATACTGCAAAAATGTATTTAGCAGTTTATATTTACTAAAATATTTCCATGTCCATGTTCTGTGTACTGTGGGAGACCACATATAGTGAATGCAGGGTCCTGGGTTTAGTAACACTTTAAGAAAATAATCAAGTATAGTTAAATATTGGCATTTGTTTAGTAGTGCTCGATAAGACTTAACTATCTAGAAATATATTTTATGTTATAGGGAATACCTTTCCAATATTTGGCAGTCAGTCCCCAATATTGCAACAATATAGTACACTTTGGCTGAAAATACTTATCAATATAACATGATTCTCTCTCTTTTCTGTTTTTGAGATATTATAATTGTAACCAAATATGACAAACAAAAACACACCATGATGTGGGGAAGATAAGAAGTAACGTAGCCCATAGACACGTCATGTTAGCTGTCTGCTTTGTCTAGATGTTTTTAAATCTCAAACTGTCAAAAATGCAAGCTATCTCTGCTCATTCTAAATGCGTTTTGGATTAATGAAGTACCAGAGATGCCAAACGGCTGAACACACTGCCTAAGTAGTCATAGAACCTTTAGTCTACTAGCTGTTCTGTCAGAATGCCCAGTTGATATTCATAAAGAAATGAATTAGCATTTTTTACTTATGTTTTTTTTTTTTTTGTCTGTACATATAATTAGTGAAGGGCAACATTATTGGCCATGACTTTATTCAAAACTGAAATCCAAGCTAAATCTTTTTTTACAGTGTTTTTTGCAGTGTTTGTGTAAGGGATGCTGTCTAGAAGCCTTGTTTCCTTCTTCTTGCTTAAACATTTTGCTGAATTCACTTTTTTTTGTCTCCTAAGACCCCGTTCAGACAGGGGCGACACGACTTGCTGGGGCGACCTGTGAAGTCGCGGTGCACAGCGGACCTCGGCGGGACTTTCACGGACTTCATATAATTGAAGTCAATGCAAGTCGCCTCCAGGTCACCCCAAAGTAGTACAGGACCCTTTTTCTAAGTCGAAGCTCCTATTTGAACGGGTCCTGTGCTAATCAATGGCAGACGACCGACCGCGACTTGTCAGGCAAACAAGTCGCCTGACAAGTCGCGCTAGTGTGAATGGGGGTCTAAATCTTCATATGGAATGTAACTGGGCCCTGATACATTTGGGTTATGTTGCACCCATAATAACTAAACTCCATCCTCTCAGGAGTCCTCTTAGGAGTCCTCTCAGTAGTACAAGTGGTGAATTCATGGTGCCCATGCCAGATAAGTTATCCTATTGGCCAGCCATTTGTTTTCCATTTGCATTTTAGGATATGTTGTCCCAGAGCAGCAGCTCACATTGATGATGTCTCTGCTTAAGGTCTCCCATGGTTAGACCTTAATACAGTAAAGCAGTAAAGAGCCCTACAACAGTCATGTGACTAGAACTTTACTCAGCTAAAAACTGTATGCTTCATTAACACACAAAAAAAAAAACAGTTCCCTGGGGAGGGGTCGAATTCCAGACTAAAAAAGAATTACATGTATTTGGGAACAATTTCAAAGAAAAGGACAATTCTCTCTAACAAAGGCCAGTTGGTATGAACTAGAATACTTTTTCACAAATAGTGGCTTATATGGTGCCCATGCCAGGTAAGTTATCCTATTGGCCAGCCATTTTTTTTTTTTCATTTGCATCTTAGGATATGTTGTCCCAGAGCAGCAGCTCATATCGATGATGTCTCTGCTTAAGATCTCCTACAGCCAGACCTTAATACAGTAGAGCAGTAAAGAGCCCTACAACAGTCATGTGACTAGAACTTTACTCAGCTAAAAACAGTTCCCTGGGGAGGGGTCGAATTCCAGACTAAAAAAGAATTAGATGTATTTGGTGACAATTTCAAAGAAAAGGAAAATGCTCTCTAACAAACATCAGTTGGTACAAGCTAGAATCATTTTTCACAAATAGTGGCTTATAAGTAATCATCAATGTCAAGACATGTTTTATGGTATGATGTCACCAGGGAAATACCTTTCCATTGGTACAAGGAGCAATTCCATGCAAATTTAATTTGGGTCGAGGCTGCCTTTCTCTTTAGCTATAGTTATAATATCTTTCAGAATCCACATGAGAAGCGAAGACACAAAAATGTTGTATCACACATCCTCTAATAGATAATCAATTAAAATTTATGGATGACCCACTTCAGCTGGTAACAATTTGATATCAGTTAAAAAGCCACATTTCTCTGGTCATGAACATGCAAACAAATCTGCTCTTATTAAAGAGGATACAGTAAAACTTTGGATTGAGAGTAACTTGGTCTGATAATGTTTTGCAAGACAAGCAACATTTTTTTATGAATTTTGACTTAAAAAATAAGCGATGTCTTGATATAAAAGTAGCGTCACGTCACAACTGAAAATAAAAGAGGAGAGAGATGCCTCTAAATGTAACAAAATAGATACATTTAATGAAGGTACAACATTTAGCAACTCACATGGTTGATGATTAAAACAGGCACATCTAAGTGTGCAGGCATCTGGGGTAAAGCTGTCCACATAAACCATCTCCAGCACCACCATCGATGTCATCCCTTCCATGCTGTGCTTCACCAGTGCTTTAAGTCTCGCTTTCAGATCGCTCTACTGCAGGGTAGTCTTCCCAATTACGATTGTAGACTGACAGCGGTGTAAGCTGGCGGTGAGGAGGATGGTCTATGTGGACAGCTTTACCTCAGATGCCTGCATACTTAGATGTGCCTCTTTTAATCATCAACCATGTGAGGATGGTCTGGAAGTGATTAGATTCTATTTAGATATGGCAGGGGATATCCCAGAAGAGCAAAGACTGTTTCTTATTGATCTATTGAGTTTTGCGATGTCACTTAACTATTTTTGGTTTAAAAATACATTTTCTCCAAATCAAAGGAGTAGCTATGGGGCCCAAGTTTGCCCCAAGCTTGGCCAACCTTTTTATGGCAAGATGGGAAGAGGACATCATCTACGCCAGGGATTGGCCTGAACTCTCTCTGTCGGTACATTGATGATGTCGTCTTCTTATGGCCGGGGGATAGGTTGTCATTGGATAACTTTATGAGTACCCTAAATCAGTGTTTCTCAACTCCGGTCCTCGGGGCACACTAACAGGCCATATTTTAAGTATTACCTTGCAGAGATGCAGACTAGAATACTGCAATCCCTGAGCAGCAAATGATATCACCTGTGATGTATTTCAGTTTTCTTGCAAACCTGGCCTGTTAGTGTGCCCTGAGGACCGGAGTTGAGAAACACTGCCCTAAATAATAACACACTTAATATAGTACTGACTTATACATGCAGTCAGGAGGAAATTAATGTTTTGGATCTCCCTCTAACCAACACAGAATTATCTATTAGTACTAAGTCTTTTTTCAAACCTACAGGCAGAAATGGGTATATCCCACTAAATAGCTGTCATCATCCCAATTGGCTAAGTATTTTTGGCTCCAATTGATGACCATTTATACAGTATATCCAGTGCACGGTTACCTAAGGGGTGGTCCTGCATCCAGCTTTCATTTGAATTGTTTTTCAGGCTCATTTGTATACGTTTTCTGGTGAGTGCATCTATATGGTGGAGGAGCACATTTTTAAGATTACTACTCACTTGAGGTGCATCAATCATCACTGTATTCTTTGATATTATATCTGATGAGTGTTCTGACACTCTGTATACACGATGGACTCTTTATTATAACCTTTGGATTATGGACTATTATGCACATTTGTACTGTTAATCTAGTTCACATGCACAGCACATAGTGTTTATTTTTTACCATTGCTATTGTTTTAGCGCTGCACACATTTTTTGTACTTATTGTACCTTCATTAAATGTAAGCATATTGCAACACTTAGAGGTGCCTCTCTTCTCTTTTATACTATGTAGCTCCTGCTGGATTTTGCTTCTAATCCCCTTGTGGAGGTTGCCAGTTGATTTGTGGATGGACATTTTATGGTTACACAATCACATTGCTATAATCTTTTTATATGGACTATAAACTGAAGGACTTACAAATAAATGGGTGTGGAACAAATCATCTGAGTTTTCATTATTTCTTATGGGGAAATTCACTTTGTTATAAGAGTGCTTTGGATTACAAGCACGTTTCCAGAATGAATTATGCTTGCAATCCAAGGTTTTACTGTATATATTTTTTTTAGTAGAGTTCTTCTGAAAATCAAGCACTAGTCATGCACTGGTAAAACATTGTGACATCTGTATCCTTTTATTTAAAAGGCTACTAAGAATGAGATCTGTGAACATCTTGCTAAAAGAAGCTACCCTTAGGTCTAATTATAGATCATTAATAAGCAAAGTGAACAAAAACTATACTGGATATGTTTCTGCTTCAGTTTTAAATACACAGCTGCAAGAGATTCTGGTTTGAATTACCAGCTGTATTGTAACCACAGAAGAGATATTTCATCATTGTCTTTCTCACTAACAGACTTCTTCTTTGTCTTGAAAATGTTTGGATGCATAAAGGAATTTTTATCCAGAATAAATTTAGCAATGGCTGGTTACATGTTGGTCCGACTTTATATAAGTTTATTTCCATTTTATGCTAATATAAATTATGCTGCACCACATTACACTAGTTGTTCACTTTATAATAATAATAGCATGTGTAATTTGCTTTGTTATACCTCTCGGATCCAAAAAGGGGACCTAAATCCACACTGTGGTGGGTTGACTTTACCCATAATGTGCAAGTATACACAGCATATGTGCAAACTTTGGCAGACCTACCTGCCAAAGGGATCCTTCTGTGATCTCCCTTTGCTGCTTCTTCACCAACTATGACATGTGTGCCCAGTTTTTTTCTGAGTTTGGCATTTCCAACCATCTTGATTTGCCAGTCCAGGATAATGTAACTTTCCCACATGTACATGGAATGTTCATCCTGGCACTAAGGAATTCTGTAATTGTACACTGAGCTGTGCTTTTTAAGAAGAAGAATGAGACTGAGAAGAAACAATGTTGGCAGGCAGAAGAGAAACTTTTATTGTAGGTGAGATATATATATAGGGGATGATTTGCTAAAGGCAAATAGACTGTGAACTTTGTAAGTGAAGTGACTCCAGAGCTTACTAAATGAGGAAAAAAATTTTGCTGACTTCCATCATCCAATCATGTGCAAGCAAAAACACTTTTTAAAATTTTTTCTTGCATGTGACTGGTATTCTTTGTTCCTCCAATGCAGCCGATCACACACAGATCGGTCTGAGTGTCCACTACACTGACCACTACACTAACCTATCTGATGCCTATACTGACTGACCGATCCCTACACTAACCTACCTGACCACTACACTCACCTACCAGATTCCTATACTGACCTACCTGATCCCTACACTAACCTACCTGACCACTACACTAACCTACCTGATTCCTACACTGACCTACCTGATTCCTAAACTAACCCACCTGATTTCTACTTCCTGCACTACTCACACTCCAACATACATGTACAATGTAGATGAGTGGATTTTGCTTACCTCTCCAGGGCCTCCATGATCATCCATCAGATCAAGGCTTTCCCCAGCACTCTGTACTGTTCTGGAGTTTCACCACAAACAGCCGCCATTTGCTCTGCACCAAGCACAACCTCGTCCCCTCCGACCTTCTTACACGCACGGACTGGCCGCACTAGGGGTATTACGGGGGACAGACTGGACCACAGGAGTTCTTGGGCGGGGGGGGGGGGGAGAGCAATCCCCGGGATATATGCCTCATCGGAAGAGGTGGGGCTGGGGGAGGCACTTGGACGCAACACACACCGCACTTGGGATGGCACTGTCGGCAGACTTGGCATGGCACAGTAATAATTTTGCATCCCCCATGCTATGCCACTGCCAGTGGGCCCCGTTTCACCACAGGGTCCTCGGACCACGGCCGAACTGACTGACTGGTCAGTCCCCACCTGCCGCTAGGAGAACACTCTGTAGCTGGAGGGAGAGAAAGGAGGGAGAGGAGGCGGGGAAGGTACCAGGTAGAGCTAGAGGGAGGATATTGAGGAGGTAGGGAAGGGAAATCCCACTGACAGCTGAAACATCATCGGCTATTAAGGACACAGCGGTTCTGCTCCTTAACAACCGATAATTGCCGGCATTCTTTTGTATACATTACATGACAGATGAAAGAACTGAACCTGAAGCTATCGGTTTCTAGTATTGGTGCATTTGTGTGCAAATGCTTAGTATCAGAACTGATATAGCTATATTTTTTAAAATTAATATTATAAACATGTCATACTTACCTACTCTGCGCAATGATTTTGCACAGAGCAGCCCTGATCCTTTTCTTCTGGGGTCCCCCACTGGCAAAGCAAATTTCTAGGGGGGAAACATCTGAAGGCCCAATCCTGAGCCATCATGTCTGTTTCTATAGACAGAGGCAGGCCCTCGTCACAGAATTTGATTGACAGAAGCGGAAGCCAACGGCTGAATCAAAATCAGGTTCAGGTAAGTATAATGTGGGTAAGGGGGAGATCCTGTAGCACAGATTTTTTTACCCTAATGTAAAGAATGCATTAAAGGGATTGTAAAGGCAGAAGGTTTTTTTTTTGTGGGCAGCAGCTCCCTTCAGGCCCCTAATACTTACCTGAGCCACCTTTCTATTCAGCGATATCCAGGAGTGCCTCAGCCACTCTCCTGGTTGGCTAAGACACGGCAGCGGCACCATTGGCTCCCGCTGCTGTTAATCAAACACAGTTAGCCAATCAGAAGACAGAGGGGGCGTGGTGGAATGGTAGCTCTGTGTCTGAATGGATACACAGAGCTGCAGCTCAGCTTGAGTGCCCCCATAGCAGGCTGCATGCTGTGGGGGCACTCAACAGGAGAGAAGGGCCAGGAACTCCAGCCAGGGACCCGAGAAGAGGAAGATCTGGGCTTCCTTGTGCAAAACCACTGCACAAGGCAGGTAAGTATAAAATGTTTGTAATTTAATAGAAAAAAAACAAGACTTTACAATCACTTTAAGGTAAAAAACCTTAAGGCTGTAGAACCACTGTAAATTTTCCCAAATATGTTTGTATGAATTGGCAAGGGCATTAGAATAATTGCTTGCTTTAACAGTAGAGATTATTGTAATTGCACACAGTAAACAGTATAAAAATGTGTTGGCACTTTGTAATTAAGTTTGTTTTGTAAAATTTTTACCATAGACAACTAATAAATAATAATGCCACAGACAACCAAATGTTACAAATTGGTTTATATAAAAAAAAAAAAAAGTTTTCAATAGAAACCATAGGCAAATGATCCAGTAATCATATAGAAGAAAACTGCTAACTGTCATTTTGACAGCCAGCTACTATATATTTACTATACATTCTTTTATCATTTTTAATCTTAACTGCCACTAGTATTTCCTCTGTGTTGTCAAAAAGATTTATGGGGGGCTGAAAAACATTTTAGTGAACCAAGAAGCCAGTTCTTCATAGGCTATAACATACCTGCATAATGGGTGACTCTTCAGGGGTTTTCCCCTTCAGCTGTAATCACTAAATAACCTGGGAGGCTCTTTAGTGACTATATATTACTAGGAAGTCTTTGATTGGTTTGTTATGTGCTGTAAAAAAATCCACTGATCCTCTGGGCCACTGCAACTTCTTAACCTTTGTACAAGATTATACAGAAATGGATGACTGTATGTGAAATAAAATTAATTGCAATGTTATGTGTTCTTAGGAACATAAAATAGCAAATGTCTCCAGAGATTCTCAAATAAATTTATTAATATGTATAAAACAAAAGACTATACACTGCCATTATAATTTTCGAATGATTAATAGCAATGCTATTCATGTTTTCTTTCACTTCTCCCACAATGGGGATTTGGAGATGTCATGTCAAAAACAGAACACTATTATATACCACAGACCATCAAACAGAGCGAAGCATATGTAATTCAGCATGACCTAATCCCACATATAAAATCCAAGGGGAATAGGTAGTGTACCAAACAAACAATGCCATTAAAACGCAAAAGGAATTTGTTCCTCTTTTGTGAGTCATATAATCCAATAGTCTATTTTAAAACAAATACTATAATTTCCCATTGAATCGTGAAGGCCTTAAATTTAATGTTATATGAGACGTGTTTTTGCGATATTTACAATAACCAAGATTGGTGTTTAAGGCGGACTATTTCTGTGTATATCTCAGATATAAACTTTCTAAGTTATTTATAAACTGTGTGTTTATGCGTATGATATCCTGCCAATAGTTCTCAGTTCCAGGATTCTAATGCTAAGAAACAAGTTTTGTTACTTAAATGCCAAAGGTGAGAAGAATGTAAATCTTGAAAAAGAAAGTCATGGGAAATCTCCATGCAGCTGCATTATCGTCCTGCAGACAAAAGTAAGATTAGTCAGTGTGTAGACATATGGGTTTAGTCAAACGTTGTGCTTGCTCTACTTCATTCACTTCAATAGTATATAAAAAAAAACTTGTGGCTTTGGAAAGTTTTGTTTTCAGTGTTTCAAGTCATGTAAAGACCGGACTGGTAGAAAAAATAATATATATATAAAAAAAAAAAAAAATTAAACTGGAGTTAGAAAAAAAATAAGAAAACCATTTTTTTTTTTATTATATAACTTTAAACTGTTTGGTTATGTATATGTAAAAAGTCAAATAGCATGAAAACCACCTGGTGTTTAGCAGACTCGTAAAAGGATCCCAAAAGACCCCTTATTATTATTGTGTTCCAGGCAGGTAGGACGCAATAAAAATGTATAGTACTTATTTACAGCCAACTCTGGATCACCCCTACCTTCTTTTGTGTACCCCTTATCCCAAAGCACCACCACACCCTACTCTTTTAAAAAAAAAAACTTTTTTTCCCAGGTGTCTTCAGTCCAGTATGATGAGGACTAATCTAGGCTAAACTAGTGGAATTCTCTTCTTCCATTGGTGATGGGCAGATCCTGAAAACTACATAGTGAGGTGACATTGTTCTCTACAACATTCTCCTGTGAGTCCAGGGTGGGGGATGGGCACTTGACACCCTGGGTTCACATATATGGGTTGAATGAGGCATGATGTAATTTAAACCAGAAGAGGATACACTGTGGATCAGTGGGTCTGCAGAAAAAAGAGTTGGAGTTTTTCCATTTTAACTGATTCCGGCACTTGTCAATTTTGATTCTTTGCCCAAGCTGGATTTACACTTTAATTGGACAGTGACATCAGAAGGGGTTACTGACCTCACCAGATAATGCCTTTTCCTTGCTGCCAGATAAAAAAAAAAAATTGTAATTCTTTTGGGTCACTTCCTTGCTTAATGACATGACATAATATGCCATCTGCATTCTATAAATCTCTTTTGTCTTAATTTTCATAAAAATAGCACCCTACAGTGCACATAGAAGCATTAATGTCTGTGGATTCTGTGTCCAAATGTGACATATGAGCAGATGTGGGTGTGTGTCTCCGAACTCACCCTGGGTCACATTGGGGCACAGGATCTGTGTCCATGCAGCCACATGTCCCTATAGACATCTATGGGACTACCGCAACAGGAATGCGCGCAATACCTGTGCAGCCCCATGTCGGCAAAACGCGGCTCTGTACATGGCCGTGTGAACAAGGTTTGAGTGCACCTGTGCCCAGACTATGGACTTTAAACTTTTTACCTATTGTTAACAAGTAGTAAAGTAAAACAAGCCACTCGTAACCTCCATAGATGTTCTTAATGTTAAGGTGTTAATTCTCAGAGTATCTCAAATAATACAACAAACACTTAGAAGTATGATTATCAGCTGGTTTCTAACAGCGTAGAAACACCTGCTTGTTAGAAGGCTGACAGCCCCCAAAGATCAGCCCCTAAAAAAAAAATTCTCATTAATGCTTAAAGATACAGAGATGTGTCCAATGGGGGCTCTCATAGGACAGTGGAGGAAACCTGACCAATAGCCCACCAGGGCATGTATCTATCCCAGAGGGCAGAATATGCCGCAAGGCATCCTGGGAGGGGATATAAGTCTGAGGGGAGCACATGACAGAGCGTCTTTGGCAGAAAGCAGAGTCCCAGGAGAAGGGTGATGGATGTCTCTCCTCCTGTCAGCATGAGGAAGGTGTCCTGGGCGGTGGGCCTAGAGGACAACAGGTTGCGCTGGGCTGAAGAAAGGGATCCAGTGTGCTGAGGACCAAGTGGAGTTGTTGGGGCGGACGTTTCCAGGAAAGCAGTGTCGTGAGTACTGTAAACTGCCCAGGGGTCTGCCTAGGACAGGGGACCACTCCGGAAGGTCAGAGGGATACAGGAGCCAGCTAGCCAGTAGAGGGGGCTTAGAAAGGGGGTTCCAGAGTCTAAGCCCTGAAGAGAAGTCTGAGGGTTCAGAAGAGTTGCAGCAGTGTTTACATGTAGCTACCACAACCAGGAGGGCTACAGGGAGCAGTACAAAGGACTTTGTGCCACCGGGGAGGGTCAAAGTCAGTTAAGTGTTAACAGACAGCAAGTCAGCATTAACAAGCACCAACCGGCGTTGACCAGCATTCAGCCGGCATCAAGTCAGCGTCAAGAGGCATTTTTCTCAGTTGTCCCATTACTTTGTGAATAGTTGAGCCAGAGGAGTATCCCACTCATTCCCTTCTCCCATCCAAGTTCCTAAATAAATACAAAACCCAAAGATGCTGGACTGTTTCCTGTCTCAGTGCTCACACTTGGAGAACATGCTTAAATGTGCTGTTGTTGCTAGCGGTAACCCTGGCGGACCCACATCCAGCAAAATGGCTAGGAATTCTGCTACATATATAATGCTTATCAAGTTCATAAAAAATAACTACAAAAGCTATCGTTAAAGGACAATTATCTTTGTGTTTTTTGATTGTTGGAGTTTTGAGATCATTGAATTTCACAGTGCTCAGTTGAGATCAAGGTATTCTGTGATTGGAAGAAGGAAGATGGTGATGTTTTCAATCACAGAGCTCTTTATATTCCTTGAAAAGAATACCAGATGTTTTTTAAATTGAGGTGCTGCAGAGCAAGCAACCCACTGTGATCACTGTGCTCGGTTTTCTTGATGGTCGGTTTTCCTACTGGAACCTCAACAGTGATATCACCATCTGAGTAGGTAACATTTTTAAGAAAAAAAAAAGCAGCTTTCAGTGGGGCAAACATCATTAATGGTACTTTAAAGCTAGATAGTACAGGGTATATTCCAGGTGTCAAAGAAAAGATGAGACATTGGAGATTGGAGATTTAGGTGTGCCCAGTAGTGATGTCGCGAACCTAAAATTCGCCGTTCGCGAACCGCCATAGAGTTCAATAGGCAGGCGAATTTTAAAACACACAGGGACTCTTTCTGGCCACAATAGTGATGGAAAAGTTGTTTCAAGGGGACTAACACCTGGACTGTGGCATGCCGGAGGGGGATCCATGGCAAAACTCCCATGGAAAATTACGTAGTTGACGCAGAGTCGGGTTTTGATCCATAAAGGGCATAAATCACCAAACATTCCTAAATTGTTTGGAATAACGTGCTTTAAAACATCCAGTGTGTGAATACGATCAGGTATGATGTTTTATCGGTCAAGTAGTGTAAGGGTTACGCCCGTCGCCCGCTTCACAGTGACAGACCAAACTCTGACAGACCAAACTCCCCGTTTAACAGTCAGTCAGTCCATTTGCACAACCGCAAACTCCCCATTTGCACAAGGTTGGATACCAAGCTAGCCATGTCCCGTTCCTTGTCCTCACTGACATCATTGAAGGTCTCTTCCTCCACCCAGCCACGTACAACACCAAGGGTCCCCGAAAGGTGAGAACAAGCCCCCTGGGACGCCTGCTGTGGCTGGTATTCCACCTCCTCAAAGCCACCTTCCTCCTCTGACTTCTCTTCTTCAGACTCCTCTCTCTGCGTTGCCACAGGTCCAGCAATTGACAACGACAAGGCTGCTTCTGGTGGTGATGGGGAGTGGACCACAACTCTTCCTCTTCATGCTCATCTACAGTCTGATCCAGTACTCTTCGCAGGGCACGCTCCAGAAAAAACGCATATGGGATGAGGTCGATGATGTTGCCTTGAGTTCGACTGACCACCAGGGTTGTCACCTCCGCAAAAGGACGCATGAGCCTACAGCCATTGTTCATGAGCATTCAGTAACGCGGCCAAAAAATACCCAGCTCCGCAGAAAGAATGAAAGAAAATGAATGTTTTTTCTATGAAAAATTATCCTGCGGATCGCTTTTGGTCTGTTCACAATGAAGCAACGACCTTATCATCTGGGGTGTGCCAATACACTCCTAGAGGTGATGATCGCTTCATTGTGATACGCAAGCCCCTTCACCACGACAAGGTAACGATCACGAAGGGGAATTGACACATGTATGTGCCTTTTTTTTTGTTTTTTGTTTTTTTGCAGCCACAGAGGCCAGAAAAATTAGGCATGTACACATGCATGAAAAAGCAGGTATTGTTGCAGCCGCTGCTGTAGCAGCGGCCTGAAAAATTTAGGTTTTCAAGGCAGAAAGTGCACTAAAACATTGCGGCTTGAGCCGTAGTTAGTGGCGGAGACGTCACGTAAGTCATCCGGCATGCAGAGAATGATTAAAGACAGCAGCGTGTGGACCATTTTTAGGCCAAGGCATCTCAGTCATCACCAGGCCTTTTTTAGTCAAATTCATCCCCCACTGTCAGTCCCTTCGGGATCCATGCCTCATTCATCTTAATAAACGTGAGGTAATCAAGACTTTTTTGACCTAGGCGACTTCTCTTCTCAGTGACAATACCTCCTGCTGCACTGAAGGTCCTTTCTGACAGCACACTTGAAGCGGGGCAGGCCAGAAGTTCAATGGCAAATTGGGATAGCTCAGGCCACAGGTCAAGCCTGCACACCCAGTAGTCAAGGGGTTCATCGCTCCTCAGAGTGTCGATATCTGCAGTTAAGGCAAGGTAGTCTGCTACCTGTCGGTCGAGTCGTTCTCTGAGGGTGGACCCCGAAGGGCTGTGGCGATGCATAGGACTCAAAAAGCTCCGCATGTCCTCCATCAACAAGACGTCTGTAAAGCGTCCTGTCCTTGCTGGCGTGGTTGTGGTGGTAGGAGGAGGATTACTTTCACCTCTTCCCCTGTTGGATTCCCGTTGTGCTGTGACATCACCCTTATATGCTGTGTAAAGCATACTTTTCAACTTATTTTGTAGCTGCTGCATCCTTTGCGACTGCTGGTAATTGGGTAACATATCAGAGACTTTCTGCTTATACCGGGGGTCTAATAGCGTGGCCACCCAGTACAGGTCGTTCTCCTTCAGCCTTTTTATACGAGGGTCCCTCAACAGGCATGACAGCATGAAAGACCCCATTTGCACAAGGTTGGATGCCGAGCTACTCATGTCCAATTCCTCGTCCTCACTGATGTCATTGAAGGTGTGTTCTTCCCCCCAGCCACGTACAACACCACGGGTACCAGATAGGTGACAACGAGCACCCTGGGATGCCTGCTGTGGTTGGTGTTCCTCCTCCTCAAAGCCACATTCCTCCTCTGACTCCTCTTCCTCACACTCCTCTTCCAGTGTTGCCGCAGGTCCAGCAAGCGATGGTAAGGCTGTTTCTGGTGGTGGTGATGGTGACCACAACTCTTCCTCTTCCTCTTCACGCTCATCTACGGCCTGATCCAGCACTCTTCGCAGGGCACGCTCCAGGAAGAAAACATATGGGATGATGTCGCTGATGGTGCCTTCGGTGTGACTCACTAGGTTTGTCACCTCCTCAAAAGGACGCATGAGCCTACAGGCATTGCGCATGAGCGTCCAGTAACGTGGCAAAAAAATACCCAGCTCCGCAGAGGCTGTCCTAGCACCCCGGTCATACAAATACTCGTTGACCGCTTTTTCTTGTTGGAGCAGGCGGTCGAACATTAGCAGTGTTGAATTCCAACGTGTCGGGCTGTCGCAAATCAAGCGCCTCACTGGCATGTTGTTTCGCCGCTGAATATCTGCAAAGTGCGCCATGGCCGTGTAGGAATGCCTGAAATGGCCACACACCTTCCTGGCCTGCTTGAGGACGTCCTGTAAGCCTGGGTACTTCTGCACAAAACGTTGCACAATCAGATTCAACACATGTGCCATGCATGGCACATGTGTCAACTTGCCCAAATTCAATGCCGCCAACAAATTGCTCCCGTTGTCACACACCACTTTGCCGATCTCCAGTTGGTGCGGGGTCAGCCACTGATCCACCTGTGCGTTCAGGGCGGACAGTAGTGCTGGTCCGGTGTGACTCTCTGCTTTCAGGCAAGTCAACCCCAAGACAGCGTGACACTGTCGTATCCGGCATGTGGAATAGCCCCTGGGGAGCTGGGGGGGGTGCAGTTGGTGTGGAGCAAGACGCAACAGCAGAAGAGGACTCAGCCAAGGAGGTTAGCAAAGAGGATGGAGTAGGAGGAGTAGAGGAGGTGGCAGCAGGCCTGCCTGCAAGTCGTGGCAGTGTCACCAACTCCTCTGCAGCAGAGCCACGCATTCCATGCTTGGCAGCCGCCAGCAGGTTTACCCAATGCGCAGTGTAAGTTATATACCTGCCCTGACCGTGCTTTGCAGACCAGCTATCAGTGGTCAGATGGACCCTTGCCCCAACACTGTGTGCCAGACGTGACATGATTTCCTTTTCCACAATAGAGTACAGGTTGGGGATTGCCTTTTGTGAAAAATAATTTCGGCCGGGTACCTTCCACTGCGGTGTCCCAATAGCGACAAATTTTTTGAAGGCCTCAGACTCCACCAGCTTGTATGGTAAAAGCTGGCGGGCTAAGAGTTCCGACAAGCCAGCTGTCAGACGCCGGGCAAGGGGGTGACTCTGTGAGATTGGCTTCTTACGCTCAAACATTTCCTTGACAGACACCTGACTGTGGGCAGGTGACGAGCAGGAACTGCTGAAGGTGAGAGGCGGAGGGGCGGGTTGTTGATAGGGGGCATGGAGGACAGCAGTGGTTGACGTGGCTGAAGATGCTGGACCAGGAGGAGGATGGTGGCTTTCAGTTTGTGTGCTGCTTTTACTCATGTGTTGATCCCATAGGCGTTTGTGATGTGAGATCATGTGCCTTCGCAAAGCAGTTGTACCTAGGTGGGTGTTGGACTTCCCACGACTCAGTTTCTTTTGGCACAGGTTACAAATGGCATCGCTGATATCAGAGACAGACGCACAAAAAAAATGCCACACTGCTGAGCTTTGCAAGGACGGCATTCTGGTGGTGGCAACAGCTTGCGTTGATTGGCGTGCTGTCTGGCTGACCTCGGGTGCCGAATCTACATGCTGTCTGACTGCGCCACTAGCTCCTTGCGATGACCTCCTCCCCCTGCTTCCAACTCGTCTCCTCCTCCTCTCTGTCTCCCCATCTGAACTTTCCCCCTCTTCTTCTGCTCTTCGAGCAGGCACCCAGGTGACATCTACAGACACATCGTCATCATCAGCCGCTTCACTTGACAACTCAGCAAAGGCAGCAGCAGCAGGTACAACATCATCATCATCATCATCACAATGTACGTCCATGTGTATAATGCTGCCTGACTGAGACATATCCCCGTTATCTACATCCTCTGGCACTAATAGTTGCGCATCACTTATTTCTTCCAACTGATGTGAAAATAACTCCTCTGACGGATCAAGTGAAGCGGCTGTGGTGCTAGTGTTGGTGGTGGTGCCGGCGGGCTGGCGAGTGGTAAATTGAGAGGTGCCCGAAGCTGAGCTGGAGGAGGATGGTGCATTAAGGTTCCGAGCGGAAGCTGTAGACGATTGGGTGTCCTGTGTAAGCCAGTCAACTATAGCCTCAGAATTTTTTGAGTTCAGGGTCTGTGGTGGCCTCTGAACACTGGGCATTATTCTAGGGCCTAAGGAAATCACAGCACCACGACCACGACGGCCCTTGCGGGGTGGCCTGCCTCTGCCTGTCATTTTTTTTTAATGTGTTGTACTATGAGTGCAAGGTGCTGTGCCACCCTATAGGAGTGTTGGGCAGTGGGTACAGTACACTCTGTGGACCTGACAGTCACTGGCACCCAGGCAACTGCAATTAAAAAAAATATATATTTTTTTTTACTTTGCAAGCTGCTGTGCCACCTTATATATCAGTGGTGGGTGGGCAGTGGCACAGTACACTCTCTGTGGACCTGACAGCAGTCACTGGCACCCAGGCAACTACAATTAAAAAATATATATATATATTTTTTTACTTTGCAAGCTGCTGTGCCACCTTATATATCAGTGGTGGGTAGGCAGTGGCACAGTACACTCTCTGTGGACCTGACAGCAGTCACTGGCACCCAGGCAACTGCAATTAAAAAATATATATATTTTTTTTTACTTTGCAAGCTGCTGTGCCACCTTATATATCAGTGGTGGGTGGGCAGTGGCACAGTACACTCTCTGTGGACCTGACACTGACAGCAGTCACTGGCACCCAGGCAACTGCAATTAAAAAAAATATATATTTTTTTTTACTTTGCAAGCTGCTGTGCCACCTTATATATCAGTGGTGGGTGGGCAGTGGCACAGTACACTCTCTGTGGACCTGACACTGACAGCAGTCACTGGCACCCAGGCAACTGCAATTAAAAATATATATATATATTTTTTTACTTTGCAAGCTGCTGTGACACCTTATATATCAGTGGTGGGTGGGCAGTGGCACAGTACACTTTCTGTGGACCTGACACTGACAGCAGTCACTGCACCCAGGCAACTGCAATTAAAAAATATATATATTTTTTTTTACTTTGCAAGCTGCTGTGCCACCTTATATATCAGTGGTGGGTGGGCAGTGGCACAGTACACTCTCTGTGGACCTGACACTGACAGCAGTCACTGGCACCCAGGCAACTGCAATTAAAAAATATATATATATTTTTTTACTTTGCAAGCTGCTGTGCCACCTTATATATCAGTGGTGGGTGGGCAGTGGCACAGTACACTCTCTGTGGACCTGACACTGACAGAAGTCACTGGCACCCAGGCAACTGCAATTAAAAAATATATATATATATTTTTACTTTGCAAGCTGCTGTGCCACCTTATATATCAGTGGTGGGTGGGCAGTGGCACAGTACACTCTCTGTGGACCTGACAGCAGTCACTGGCACCCAGGCAACTGCAATTAAAAAATATATATATATTTTTTTACTTTGCAAGCTGCTGTGCCACCTTATATATCAGTGGTGGGTGGGCAGTGGCACAGTACACTCTCTGTGGACCTGAGAGCAGTCACTGGCACCCAGGCAACTGCAATTAAAAAATATATATATATTTTTTTACTTTGCAAGCTGCTGTGCCACCTTATATATCAGTGGTGGGTGGGCACACAGTGGCACTGCAGTGGGCACAGTACACTCTGTGGACCTGACAGTAACTGGCAGCCCAGGCAACTGCAATAATAAAAAATATTTTTTTTTTTCAATTTGCAACAAGATGCTGTGCCACCGTATATATATCAGTGGTGGGCAGTGCACTGCAGTGGGTACAGTGCACTCTGTGGACCTGACACAGCACTCACTGCAATTATGACAGAGGAAAAAAAAAATATTTTTTAAAATGCAAGGTACTGTGCCTGTGCCACCCGAAATGAGTGTGGTGTGCACACAGTACAGTCTGTGGTAGGTCTGTGGCCTCTCACACACAGCGGGCAGGCAACTGCAGTGTACAATAGATATATATATATATATATATATATATATATATATATAAAGAAAAAACTCTATTACCTTACCAGCCCTTAAAAGGGCTTTTGGGGACACTAGATATATATATATGTATATATATAAATAAAAAAAAATCCTCAATTACCAGCCCTTAAAAGGGCTTTTGGGGAAACTAGATATATATATATATATATATATATATATATATATATATAAGAAGAAAAAACTCAATTACCAGCCCTTAAAATGGCTTTTGGGGACGCTAGATATATATATATATATATATATATATATATATATATATAAAAAATTACACAAATACCAGCCCTTAGAAGGGCTTTTTGGGGTGCTGTCCTTACAGCAGTAGTGGACCAAGAACACTGCAAGACCAGGAACACTGACTAACTGTCCCTAGCTTAACAGCAGCAGCAGCAGCAGCTCTCCCTACTCTCACTAACACACTGCTTCAGAATGATCTAAGATGGATGCTGCCCTTGCTTATTTATAGGAGGTGGGAGGGTGTGGGAGGGAGGTATGCTGATTGGCTGGAAATGTGCCTGCTGACTGTAAAGTTCAGGGTCAAAGTTTGCCTCAATTATGTATTATGGGGGGCGGACCGAACATCGCATATGTTCGCCCGCATCGGCGAACGCAAACATGCTAAGTTCGCCGGGAACTGTCTGCCGGCGAACAGTTCTATACATCTCTAGTGCCCAGGACAAAAAACTAACAATGGCTAAAAACCATACATTTTAATTGGTAATACGATTAAAATATCATACAAAAAACATGAAACATTAAAATTCCTTCATATATGCATATAAGTGGGGGGTGTCATGGCGCTCTTCTAATATCCCAAGGTGGTACAAGGAATGTGGGTGGATGGGAGGGGGGGGGTTATGGGGCTGCGTGGGGGGTAACAAAGTTTGGTACTGTAGGGAAGCTATAGTCCGCGGCAGCCGGCTGAAGCGTGGAGAAGCCCTGAGAGATGCAAGAAAGGAGAGAGCGGCGCCAGCTTAGTATAGTACAAGTTTATTTAACACTGTTAAAATTGGTGACTCACTGTCCGAGGTTGGGTGAGACCGGTACACAAAGACTGTTAGGGTCATCCATCTTCCTCTTCCAGGATAGTGGTCATAGGAGAAGGTGGTGAGGTTCCAGAGGTATAGCCGAGCCGCTGTGGGGCTGCTAGTTGTCACTGGCCACGGCAGAGCATGCACAACAGGGCTCCGGCTGCCGACTTCTGATCCCTGATGACATCACTTCCTGGCAGGAGAAAAATAGGGGTTGCACGCGTTCAGAGCATCCGTGCTCCTTCGTCAGGCGATGGGAGTGTCTCAGGTGGGGCAGGGAATTTATACCCTGTTGCCGGACTAATTGCAAAGACATCTGTCTGTGGGGGGGCGGAGCCAAAAGACTCTAAGAAAGTCATCTCAGTAAAAACACAATTGGGGATACATGTCTCTAGGAAATCCATAAAAGTACATAAAAATACATAAAAATACATGATGGTATTACATAAAAGAGGACTTATAAGAATAAATCCCATAAAAACAATACTGACATGGCCATGGGGAAAATAGATCGGTAATGTGTGTATACATCTACATGAAAAAACGGTATTGGAGGGAAAAAATAAAAATAGAAATAAATGTAAAGATAAAAAAAAAAAAAAAAAAAAATATAAAGATAAAAAAAAAAAAAAAAAAAAAAAAAAATAAAATAAACATAAAAATAAAAATATATAAATAAAAATAAAAATAAAAATAAACATGAAAATAAAAGTAAAAATAAAATAAAAATAAAAATAAATATAAAACTAAAAATAAAAATAAATATAAAAATAAAAATAAAAATGAAAATGAGAATAGAATACACACATACATATATATATATACACATACACACATAAAAAAAAAAATATATATATATACATATATATATATATATATATATAAAAAAATATATATTGATGGAAAAAAAAAAAAAAAAAAAAAAAAATATATATATATGTCACTCATAGGGAATGATGTGTGAATGTATGAGGTGTCACAAGTATATGTGCAATATTTTAGAGTGTGATATTGATTTCTAATCCCTCGTTTAGGACTCCTGGCGCTAGAGTGTCCAGGGTATAAATCCAGTAGTTTTCTCTGGTACACAGTCGCTTGAACCGTTCAGCAGGGGGAAAGTGTGCAGGGATGGCTTCCAATACCCACACTTTGAGTCCATCGGAGCACTTGGGATGATACTCAGTAAAGTGTCGGGGGACGCTATGTTTATCGGAACCTGTTTCAACAAGGTTCCGATGCTCTCCAAAGCGTTTGCGTAAGGTCCGTATTGTACGGCCTACATAAAGTAGGTTGCAGGGGCACACGAGGCAATAGATGACATATTCCGTCGAACAAGTGTAGAAGTCAGTGAGGTGATGGGTTTTTCCATTGTTTTTGAATTCCTTTAGACCGTGTCTCACATGTTTGCATGTTAAGCACCTGGTCTTACAACATTTGTACATTCCCTTGATTTGGAGAAAGGAGGTGAGTGATGAGTTAGTTTTTGGTCTAATGGAGCGGACCTGGCTTGGTGCTATTAGAGTTTTGAGGTTTTTTGCGCGCCTGTATGAAAAACGGGGGCGCTCGGTGAGGTCTGCACGTAGGTAAGTGTCTTCCTTTAGGATTGCCCAATGTTTATGGAAAATGCGTTCCATGTGCTTGAATTTACTGTGAAACTGGGTAGTGAATCGTGCAGAGGTGGGATGATTGTTTATTTTCCTTGTATACTCCGCTCTACTTTTCTTTAAATCTTCATGCAGGTAGTGGTCAGAGGCTTTTGTTATGAGTTCTTCAGGATAACCCTTTTCAAGAAATTTCTGTTTGAGTAGTGTTCCATGGTGGAGATATGTTTGGGACTGAGTGCAATTGTGTTTAAGGCGGCAATATTGGCTCTTTGGTATGTTCTGAATCCATCTGGGGTGGTGACAGCTATTGTAGTGCAGGTATGAATTTCCAGCGGTGGGTTTGACGTAATTCTGAGCACTGATTGTATTATCATGATGGTATAACTCGAGGTCCAAGAAAGTGAGTTTTTCGGCATCTGAGACTGATGTGAAGGATAGCCCCATCTGGTTGTTATTGCAGTGTTCGAGAAATGGTGGTATGAGGGAGGCAGGGCCATCCCAGATGATAACTATATCGTCGATATATCGACCAAAGAAGATGAGATGAGAAGCAAAGGGATTGTTGTGCCAAATGTATTGCTGCTCCCAGTAGCCCATAGTTAAGTTGGCGTAACTGGGGGCAAAATTGGCCCCCATGGCCGTGCCTTTGATTTGGGTGTAGAACTCGCCATTAAACTCGAAGTAATTGTGGGTGAGACAATATTCTATGAGATCCAGGAGAAAGTGTGTTTGCCGGGGATTGAGTGCAGATTCATCATTCAAGAAGAAACGTACGGCCTGAAGTCCAATGTGATGTGGTATAGATGTATAGAGAGAGACTACGTCCAAAGATAGCCAGAGATATGATGGTTGCCATGGGTAAGAGGATAATAGGTCCAGTAGATTGATGCCATCCTTGACATATGACGGAAGTTGTTGGACTATCGGTTGAAGGAAATGGTCGATATAGATGGAAAAATAACTGGAGACACTCTCCATGGCTGCAATGATGGGTCTGCCCGGGGGATGAAGGGGATCTTTATGGATCTTGGGGAGATGATAAAAATATGGCCTATGGTAAAAGTCATGTTTGAGAAATGACACTTCTGTGGAGGTGATGACATTGTCCTTTGCCGCTTTTTCAATAAGGGAATGAGCTTCCACTTTGAATTCGGGCAAGGGGTCACTGGTGAGTTTTAAGTAGGTGGAGCTATCGGACAGAAGCCTGATGGATTCTTTAATGTAGTCAGCTTTATTTTGAACGACCAGGCTACCACCTTTATCAGCTGATTTTATGATGATATTTGGGTTTTTCATGAGTTCCTTTAAAGCCGATTTTTCCATAGGTGTTAGATTGGAGGCAGGGTGTGTTTGGTCATGGGATGATTGGCACATGCGGCGTATATCAGCGTGGACCACTTGGTAGAAGCTTTGGATGTACGGACCTTTAGCAAATGTGGGGTAAAAAACTGATTTGGGCCGAAACGTAGTATGCTGTATGGCTGGGGAACCAGGTAGGTTTTGGGAAAGAATGGAGACGTAATCATCAGTATCGCAAGTGTATAGATCTTCTAAATTCTCTAGAGCCTGTAGTTCTTGTGTATTGAAATGATAGTTCTGTTCAGTGGTGGGAGAACTGTCAATATCATCTATATTGGGTATTGGTGATGGAAATTCATACCTGCACTACAATAGCTGTCACCACCCCAGATGGATTCAGAACATACCAAAGAGCCAATATTGCCGCCTTAAACACAATTGCACTCAGTCCCAAACATATCTCCACCATGGAACACTACTCAAACAGAAATTTCTTGAAAAGGGTTATCCTGAAGAACTCATAACAAAAGCCTCTGACCACTACCTGCATGAAGATTTAAAGAAAAGTAGAGCGGAGTATACAAGGAAAATAAACAATCATCCCACCTCTGCACGATTCACTACCCAGTTTCACAGTAAATTCAAGCACATGGAACGCATTTTCCATAAACATTGGGCAATCCTAAAGGAAGACACTTACCTACGTGCAGACCTCACCGAGCGCCCCCGTTTTTCATACAGGCGCGCAAAAAACCTCAAAACTCTAATAGCACCAAGCCAGGTCCGCTCCATTAGACCAAAAACTAACTCATCACTCACCTCCTTTCTCCAAATCAAGGGAATGTACAAATGTTGTAAGACCAGGTGCTTAACATGCAAACATGTGAGACACGGTCTAAAGGAATTCAAAAACAATGGAAAAACCCATCACCTCACTGACTTCTACACTTGTTCGACGGAATATGTCATCTATTGCCTCGTGTGCCCCTGCAACCTACTTTATGTAGGCCGTACAATACGGACCTTACGCAAACGCTTTGGAGAGCATCGGAACCTTGTTGAAACAGGTTCCGATAAACATAGCGTCCCCCGACACTTTACTGAGTATCATCCCAAGTGCTCCGATGGACTCAAAGTGTGGGTATTGGAAGCCATCCCTGCACACTTTCCCCCTGCTGAACGGTTCAAGCGACTGTGTACCAGAGAAAACTACTGGATTTATACCCTGGACACTCTAGCGCCAGGAGGCCTAAACGAGGGATTAGAAATCAATATCACACTCTAAAATATTGCACATATACTTGTGACACCTCATACATTCACACATCATTCCCTATGAGTGACATATATATATATATTTTTTTTTTTTTTTTTTTTTTTTTCCATCAATATATATTTTTTTATATATATATATATATATATGTATATATATATATATTTTTTTATGTGTGTATGTGTATATATATATATGTATGTGTGTATTCTATTCTCATTTTCATTTTTATTTTTATTTTTATATTTATTTTTATTTTTAGTTTTATATTTATTTTTATTTTTATTTTATTTTTACTTTTATTTTCATGTTTATTTTTATTTTTATTTTTTTATTTTTATTTATATATTTTTATTTTTATGTTTATTTTATTTTTTTTTATTTTTTTTTTTTTTTTTTATCTTTATATTTTTTTTTTTTTTTTTTATCTTTACATTTATTTCTATTTTTATTTTTTCCCTCCAATACCGTTTTTTCATGTAGATGTATACACACATTACCGATCTATTTTCCCCATGGCCATGTCAGTATTGTTTTTATGGGATTTATTCTTATAAGTCCTCTTTTATGTAATACCATCATGTATTTTTATGTATTTTTATGTACTTTTATGGATTTCCTAGAGACATGTATCCCCAATTGTGTTTTTACTGAGATGACTTTCTTAGAGTCTTTTGGCTCCGCCCCCCCACAGACAGATGTCTTTGCAATTAGTCCGGCAACAGGGTATAAATTCCCTGCCCCACCTGAGACACTCCCATCGCCTGACGAAGGAGCACGGATGCTCTGAACGCGTGCAACCCCTATTTTTCTCCTGCCAGGAAGTGATGTCATCAGGGATCAGAAGTCGGCAGCCGGAGCCCTGTTGTGCATGCTCTGCCGTGGCCAGTGACAACTAGCAGCCCCACAGCGGCTCGGCTATACCTCTGGAACCTCACCACCTTCTCCTATGACCACTATCCTGGAAGAGGAAGATGGATGACCCTAACAGTCTTTGTGTACCGGTCTCACCCAACCTCGGACAGTGAGTCACCAATTTTAACAGTGTTAAATAAACTTGTACTATACTAAGCTGGCGCCGCTCTCTCCTTTCTTGCATATATGCATATAAGAATACAGTACACGTATTAAGATTTAGTATGAACTCCGAAAGAGGTACTGATCGACGTGTTTTACCAGCAGTACAGGCTTCTTCAGGATCCGACTTCTATTTCGTGTAAGCCTTATAGTAAGTAAACAATGCATAATAAATATACAATGTATAGAAATAAGAATAAAATAATATGAACAAAAAAAATCTCTGTATTTTATGTGATCCTTTACCCCAAAAGAAGATTTTTGTGCACTTGACTCCAGACCCCTCTAATATATTTATTTATTTATTTTTTTAATTTTTTTTTTGCTGTAGGGAAGCACTAATTTTTACCAAGATTAGCCACAAGACTCTGTCAGGACCTTGAAGACTGGGCAGAGTCCATCGGCACATATATGCATGCACCAGACAATTAAAACAGTGGCACCCATGGAGGCGGTGGAGCCATAATTAAGGGGACTGAACCTCCTCCCATACACAAAAATAAATATATGAAATGTAACACAGGTTAAAATGTAGAAACACTGTCCAAAATGACTAAAAGGTAAACACTGTAACAATAACTCACTAAAGAAGGACTATCCTTTCCTTATCAGTCTGTTTGGGCATTTATTTATTGGTTACACATGTATAAATGCTATTATTATCTCCATGACATCATATAGCATTTTTTGTACTATTTGTAGTGGTCTCTCAATGTGGGATGTTCTGTTTCTCAGTAGTTTCACTTTACTTTTAATTTAAATCAAGTTGCTCTATTAAAAGCCTACCCTTAATATCCCAAATAACCCCACAAATGATCTTAAAATTGAAACGTTGTGGACTTTGCTGTCACAGCCATTTTGGTCTTAGAATAACAGGCAATAAATACTTCATATACAGTACTTCAGATTCCAAGAATTTTATATGTTGTAATTTAATCCCCTGGAAAGCAGAGGATATTAAATGAACCCGAACTGTCTTAGCCTGAAATCTCTGATTTTGGACATGCCTTTGATGTTTACATTTGAAACTCTTTGATGTCCTTGCATTGTTTGAAAATTAATAAAAATAAGACTCTGGGAATCATTTTGGGATTACAACAACAGCAAAATTATGATGAATGTCACAGCGTTAAAGAAAAAAAGGATAATTGTGTGTCTAAGCATTTATCCCCAACCTCACACCAGTGCTCATTTCCTTGACAGCTCGGAGACGTTCTGGTATTGCAGGTTCCTCAGGAAATATATTTCTGTGCTCTACCAGAATTACCATTCCATTTCTGTTATCATTCAGGACAAAGAAGTTTCAGCTTAAAGGGAAAATGTGATGGGTTTTTTCAGTTTTTTTTTTTTCGAATTTATACATTTTATAATAGATGTTTTATATAATCATTATATATGATATATGTATGCAGTCTTATATTTACAAATAAACATTTAACCACTTCAATGCTTGGCACTTTCACGCCCTTCCTGTTCAGGCCAATTTTAATCTTTCAGCGCTGTCACACTTTGAATGACAATTGTGGGGTCATGCAGCGCTGTACCCATATGATATTTTTATCATTTTATTCACACAAAGAGAGCTTTCATTTTCTTTGGTGGTATTTAATCACCTCTGGATTTTTTTATTTTTTGCTAAACAAATGAAAAAAGACCAAACATTTTGAAAAAAGCCCTTTTTATAGTTTCTGTTATACAATTTTGCAACTAAGTAATATTTCTCCTTCACTGATGTGCACTAATGAGGCTGCACTGATGGGCACTGATGAGTCAGCACTGATGAAGCTGCACTGATATGCCCCACTAATGGGCACTGATAGGCGGCACTGATAAGCACTGATAGGTGGCACTAATGGGCACTAATAGCTGGCACTTATGAGGAGGCACTGATAGGCAGCACTAATGGGCACTGATAGGCTAGGCGGCACTGATGGACACTGATAGGCGGCACTAATAGGCACTCATAGGTGGCACTGATGGGACTGCACTAATTATCTGTGCCCATGTCCTCTGTCATATTTTCCGGTTACCGGCTCTCCTGTCACAGTGTAAGGAAAGTACTGCCGATAACTGGCAAGTCTGTTTACATTGTGATCAGCTGTGATTTGACACAGCTGATCACATGGGGCTGCTGTGATTGGCCCTTTACCACGATCTGTGTCCGAAGGACATAGCAATCACAGAGAATGCAGGATGCATTCCTCGGGGGGCAGCTGGGGGGGGGTGCATGGTTACTGAAGTGCATCCATGGACGCCCTCCCAGAACAACAGAGCCGTGCTGTAGACATTATAGCATGGTAATGAAGTGGTTAATGTAAAGTGCCATAAAACTGGATTAATAGATTATTATGGGTCTCTCTCTCCCCCCCTCCCCGCCATCCATGATAACTTATTAAGTCAATTGAAACCATCCAGCTCTTTTTTAAACAATCTACTGAGCTAGCCACACCTAGTTTCTGTGAGATTCTCTTCCACGTTTTCACTGTTTTTAGTAGCTAAACACATTCTAGGTGCATCAAAACAAAAGGTTTTCAATGTCTTACGGTTTGTTTTCTTTCTAAAGCAGCCACAACCTGAGTAAAAAAGCATGTCATCTGGCAGCAACTACAGAATGAGACCATTGCTCTCTGTGGGGGAAGCAGTCTTCTCATTACAAAGTTCCTATTATCCACTGATTGGCTCTAATCCTGTCCACAAACTGATCAAAATTCAGCCAGTCCTTGCTGGACTGGGCAAATTGCATTTCGTTTGTGGCTATCCCTGCTTGACGGAAGTTGATTGTTTTATCAATTTCTGTTGAAGGCACATGGAAAACATTCCTACATCAGTGGCTACAACAAATAAGCTAATTTTTCAGCCAAACATTAACCATTAACCATGTATAGCTAACTTAACTCAGAAGAGGGTGTGTCAGAACTCTGTAAAGCTTTCCTATTGCGGTTTCAGCTTTTTTTTTAATCAAACATTTGTAAGTCCCCGTTCACACTAAGGCGACCTGTGAGGCGACCTGCTCGCACCGCGACCTCGGAGGTCGCCCCCCGAAGTCAGATCGCCCCTGTGTGAATGGGGCCTAAGACTTTGCACACCTTTTTTGCTTGGAATGTATTTAGCTACTTTAAACTGAACATTCAATTGGGCTTTAACCACTTCCTGCCAAGCCTATAGTCAATTGACTACTGGGCGGGCCTCTCGTATCATATGATGTCCTCCTGGATCATGCCTCATGCACTCCCACAGGGCCATGCTGCAGTGTGATCGGTCGCTAGCTGTGTCCATGGGACACAGGCGATGACTGATCACTGTATTGGCCCGCTGCCGGTACCATGTCCCTGCTGTAACCAATCACAGCAGGTCACATGACAATTGTAAACCATGGATGGCTTTCTTTCAAGACATTCCATTGTGTACAATTGTGTTGCTAGCTGCGATTAGTCCCAGTGATCACATGGTACAGACTGGGCCAATCGCAGACCATCTGTGCCATGTGATCAGCTGTGACCAATCACAGCTAATTACAACAAAATAAACTGAATGAATCAATTTTATTCCGTAAAATACTTGCTTAAAGCAATGAAATTCATTGCTATATGCAAACATAATGTGTAAAATAAAAAAGAAATAATAAAATAATTTTTACTTCCCCAGAGTAGTACAATATTACTATGGTAACATTATATTGCTCTGGTCAAATTGTGTTAAAAAAAATTTGAGAAAAAAAGAAAAAATTATAGTCATTTTTTTTTTTTTTGTTCATACTGTCACCAGTTAGTGTCCCTGATCACAACTACACCAGTTATATGTTGATGCCATACTACACTGGTGACAGTATGTAACAAAAAAAAATATTGTTTTTTTAAATTTCTTAATTTTCTAAACAATTATGACAAAAAATTACAACTTCAAAAAACTTGCAATGCTGCTTGCTGACTACATTCTGTCTGTCTACATTCCAAAAAAGTGGTAATTTGGGAGATATTTGTACTGTCGTGGCATTTTTGGGCCCCAAGAAATGAGTTAGGCCGTAAGTACATTAGGATTGATCAATGATCAGATATATACAGTATATAGATATATCATAGTTTGTGGACTGTATACCTTCCCTACAGACTAAATAATATACACTGAATTGGGTTATTTTCACTAAATATTTAGTTGTAAAATTTTATAACAGAAACAAAGAAAAAGATGTTTTATTTTCAAAATTCTCTGTCTTTTTTTGTTTATAGACCAAAAAAAAAAAACCCCACTGGTGACTAAATCCCTCCAAAAGAAATCTCTAGTTGTGTGAACAAAATGATCAAAATTTAGTTTGTGTTACAGTGTTGTATGACCGCACAATTGTCACATGATAACATCGCTGAAAGCTGAAAATTGGCCCGGGCAGGAAGGGGGATAAAAGTGGTTAAGGTAATCTTCACTTATATATTTCTTCATTATGTGCCTAGTTTGATTTACCCAGGTTTCTTTTAGTCTCATTCTAGCAATTTCTATTCAAAGCTGATTTCTTAGATAAGCACAAATGATGCTTAATGTGATTAAAATATAGTATACATTCCTAAGGGTTATAAGCAGTATCCAAAAACATATATTTGTTAGGAAATGCTAAAAATGCCTTTACCTCTTTTCCCATCCAGTGCATACATCAATAACCCGACCATAATTCTTTATTCACCCGCCTTCCCTCCTTCACCTCTGCTTCCCTCCATATACAGTGTTTTATGTTGTACTTTGAAAACGATAAGAACAAAGGCAGACGGGACAGTTATCACCACGTGCAGTCATTTACCTGGAAGACCAATTTACAATTGAAGTTGAAGTCTGCATATGTTTTAGGTTTCTTGTGTGCAGAAGATGAAAAGAAAACCCTAGTTGAAGCTGAGGTTTTGTTTGAAGTAAGTGAAAGGAGAGGAAAACATAAAATGCTTCGACTTCCACATTAGTGAGTTTCCATTCTGCGCAGATCTGTAAATTCCATATTCTATATTGGATCTTTATTACGGCCTAGTCTGTCTTAACGTGTTATTTCAATTCTCCATGGCAGATGCGTTTCTGTTCTTTTGGATCTGCCAGGTGCGGACACTATTACCAGGAACACAAAGGTGGACATCAAAGGGAGTCTCTCACCAGGTTCTTTAAAGGCGTCACTGGAATTCATCAAAACCAACCATGACTAGTCCGTTTCCATGACTAGATATTGCCATTTTTCCTCTAGCCTTTTTACTTGTAACCAGAATCAGATTTCCTATTACATGGAACATATTTCCTATTTCAATAGCAGAGGATTATATAAGTTTGGCTATATATAATCAAAAAAGTAATTGTATACTTACATTTTTATATCTTAAATCCATGTACAAATGTCCATTAATGTCAGATAGATAGATAGATAGATAGATAGATAGATAGATAGATAGATAGATAGATAGATAGATAGATAGATAGATAGATAGATAGATAGATAGATAGATAGATAGATAGATAGATAGATAGATAGATAGATAGATAGATAGATCCATAAAGACATGGATGAGTGAGCTTAGGGTGAAGGAACTTGACTGCACAGATTCCTGACCTTAACCTGATAGAAGACCTTTGGGATGAATTAGAGAGCAGACTGTGAGCCAGGCCTTCCCTCCAACATCAGTGCCTGACCTCACAAATGTGCTTCTGGAAGAAAAGTCATACATTCCCATAGACACACTCCTACGTTTTGTGGACAGCCTTCCCAAAAGAATTGAAGCTGTTATAGCTGCAAAGGGTGGGCTAACTCATTATTGAACACTACCGACAAAGACTGGGACTCCATTAAAGTTCATGTGCATGTAAAGGCAGGTGTCCCAATACTTTTGGTAATATAGTGTAGATAAAAACGGAATGAACCATCAAGCATTGTTTAAGGGTCCCTTCACACCCCAGCATTATTGTTCATTGCATTAACCACTTGCCGACCGCCGCACGCCGATCTACGTCGGCGGTCAGCCCCTCACAGGCAAAGTGACGTAGGGCTACGTCACTAGCTTGTGAGGGTCTAGGGAGCGAGCGCGTGCCGCCGGAGGCGCGCTCCCGCTCCCGCGTGGTCACGGACCCCCCCGCGCGTGTGACCGGCGGACCCGATGTCCGCCGGCCACTCTGCGATCGGCGGGGGAGAGGGAGAAAGTCAGGCAGCTTGTGTAAACAAGCTGCCTGTCATTCTCCCCTCTGTATGAGAGCTGATCATATGGATCTACTATGTAGATCCGTTGATCACTCTGCATACAGCTGAAACCACAGCCAATCACAGTAAGAATCACGCCCCTAGGGACACACACAGCCCCTCCCTCTCAAATAAAGTTAACCCCTTCACTACTAGTGTATTTTTACAGTAACAGTGCATATATATAGCACTGATTACTGTAGAAATGTCACTGGTAATCCCAAAAGTGTCAAAAATGTCAGTCAAGGGTCCGATCTGTCCGCCGCAATGTCGCAGTACCGCAAAAAAAATCGCAGATCGCCGCCATTACGCGTTAAAAAAAAAACAACAAAAATGACAAAAATCTTTCCCTTTGTTAGTAAACGCAATAACTTTTGCGCAAACCAATCAAAATACGCTTTTTGCGATTTTTTTACCAAACATAGGTAGCATAAAACAAATTGGCTGAAAATGTTAAAAAATTTTGATTTTTAAATTTTTTTGGGGGGGAATTTCATATAAAAAAAAGGGAAAAATATTGTTATTTTTGCAAAATTGACGCTCTTTTTTTGTTTATAGCGCGTGATCAAAAAATCGCACAGGTGATCAAATACCGCCAAAAGAAAGCTCTGTTTGTGGGAAAAAAAGGACGCCAAATTCGTTTAGGTACAGCGTCGCACGACCGCGCAATTGTCCGTTAAAGTCACGCAGTGCCGAATCGCAAAATACCCCCTGGTCGTTTAGCAGCCAAATCCTCCGGGGCTTAAGTGGTTAATATGCACTGCGTTAAGGCAGCTCATTCAATCTAAATGGGCTGCCATGCATCACACTGCAAGACATTCCTCGCTGTAAATTTCTAATAAGCCACCACAACCTGTAATACAGGATCACCAGCCCATTTTGTATTTGAGCATGGGGTGGACATTTAGAATTATTCCCACCAAAACACAATGCACAGAGTAGCCTGTGTTGCTGCAGTGTTTCACCATTCATAAGTGTGAAGCCAGCTGTGACGATATTACTCTCAATTTCACCCTCTATGGAGAGTTTCCAGCTTGTGGGACAATAATCCAAGAACCAGCAGACTGAGAGTGGCCTCAATGGGATTGGGTAACTCTGCACTTAACCCTTTACACACACACAAATGGTAGCTACCACCACATGCTTTATGCATAGAAATATGCATCCTTTACAGCATCTGCTTTTGCAACTTTGATTTTTTAAGAAATGTCTATGCTACTAGCTGCCACGCCCAGAGAGAACTGTAAAAGTGTAATGCCATCAGCTAACCATAGCTAGCCATGTAAAACATTCAGAGATTCAGCTTAATATTTTTTAACTATCCCATTTAATGAGAAAAAAATAATCAGTGCAAGGTAAAATGTAAAATAATTTTAAAACAGACAATTAGCAACGGTGAAATAAACCACATTAAAAGTGAAAAGTATACTTAACAAAGTTATCCTGGTCTTTGTTTTTTTTATTTTTTGCAGAATCCTTTTTGCTTTCAGAGTAAGTCCATTCTGAGATATCACTGGCTCTTAAAGTGGAGTTCCGGCCACGAAAATATTTTTTCAATAAAAATACCCCCGGGACAGTCAGGGCTAGTACATTCCACAATGGATAGCCTCTGTACTATCCCGGGTCGCACTTACCTTTTAGAAGAAATACTTACCTTGAAAATTTCTTCTCCAGCGTTGCCATCTTAGGTGTGGGCAGCTGAAGCTGGCGCGTCCTCTTCTGCGTCCTCTTCCGTGTCCTCTTCTCCCAGAATGTGCCTGCATCGGCCCCGCTCGTCACTTCCGGTGCGGGCGCGTCATCCCTCCACAACTTCTGGGCATGCCCAGAAGCTGTTTAGCAGGGAATGACGCGCCCGCACCTGAACTGACGAGCGGGGCCGGTGCGGGCGCATTGATTCCTGGGAGCGATGACGTTCAGCTCCCAGGAATCAATGCAAAGAGGAAGTGACAGCGCGGGCCGCGGCCGCAGAGAGAGGAAGTGGAAGAAAGGTAAGTAAACAAAAAAAAAAAACTTAACTATCCATTTATTTTTCAGGTGACTATAAGCAAGCGGATGGCCCAAAATCGACTATGTCGATTTTGTGGATGGAACTCCGCTTTAAGCAGCCCATAGATAATATAGTTTTTTGAGGGAATCCTCCATAATGAGCTATTGTATTCTGACAGAGGGGAGACTTTCCTGCCAATAGAATACACTGATCAATGTTGCAGGCTATAGACAGCAGAGCTGGTTTGTGCAGTGAAAATCCATCAGGGCGGTTGTACAGAAGTTGATCGGTACAGCCTCAGTGCCTATACATGGCTGTAAAGCCATGGGGCAGGAAGTTTATCAACTCATGGACCCACCACATCTCAATTTTAGAGATCCCAGGGGTCCAATTTCAGGCCCCCCAGGCCGCAATTTTTTGATCCCCAAAAATGTTATACCCCTGGGATCTCTATTGTGGTGCTTCCTAAAATGTCCTGAGAGACTGAAACCTTTAAAACCTTTTTTGATGTTAAAAATATGTTATCTCAGGCAATCTCATAATCTCCTGGTTGTCCTACTCACATACTGATGCCCCCAGGGACACTTCAGTAGGTATACCACATATCTGGTGTTACATGAGATAAATGTATTTAGGTCATAATCTCTAACTGCCATTTTGGAATGAAAACTTTTTAATTTGGTTACCCTGGTACCATTGACCATTCAAATCATACATTTATGTGTTTAATATATTTTTTTTAGGTGCGTACAAAATTCAGTATTTGGTGGGGGACCTATGATTTTAGGGGCTAATGTATCCTTGGGATTAGGGGTCCTTTTAAGAAAAGACTTCAGGTGTCTCTGAAATTATATTTGCTAAGATGGGGTCTTGTTTTAAGATATCCCAGTGTCATATAATGATCTGTTTAACTTGATAATAATAGATGGAGAAGTTTGTGATAAATGGACATGAAACTTTTGACTTAGAACCCTTCTTTTTATCTTCCAAAATGGTCTCTCTGTCCATAAAGCTTACTTGATGAATGACCCTATTCAGTTCATCTTCCTGATACCCTGTCTCCAAAAATCAATTTTAAAAATCTGTGCTTGGGAATAGTAATCCTTTAAATCATTACAATTGGGTACATTTTTCAGCTTGTCGGATGATGGCAACTATTTTGATAAATATAACTATTCCTATCTCTATAAAGTATGACTTGGCGTGTATAGAATTATTTCTAATAGTCAAGTCTAATCCAAAAAGCGAATTTCTTGTTTACTGTATGCAAAGAACATTTTTCAAAAAATGCATAGCATTCTGTAAAGAACTCAAATCACCATTCCATATAAGTACAATATCATCTATGTACCATTTGTAAAAAGGCCAAATGTGGCCAATAGACCCATGAAATCCATCTGCTGCCCATCTGGCCATAAATAAATTGGCCAGGCAGGGTGCACATTTTGCCCCCATCGCAACACCTCTAGTTTGTAGAAAATGTGTTTTTAAACCAAAAATAATTGTGAGACATGGAGAACTGCAAAAGTTCTAAGATAAACAGTTTTTCTGGGGGCGGGATATGATCTACTGAATCCAAATGAAACCAGACAGCATTATAGCCATCTTCATGAAAGATATTCCTATATAAAGACGCAACATCAGCTATTACCAGGCTTCATCTTCTATACTGTGTATTTTAAATCATTATTCACTTGTTCAGTGTCTTTGAGTTATGATGGAGTATGTTCAAAAAATGATAGAAATGAGGATGCGGAATGGTTTCAGTTTTTTAATAATGCAGGGCTTGACTTATTAACATTTTTAATTTTGAGGAAAAAGAAAAAGTTAAGGCTTTTTGATACAAGGATCAAAAAAGATTAAAGAGAAGCTGCTTCCTTTTAAATATAATGATGAATATAGAATGGAGTTTAATAAATTACAGAAAATTATAGAGAATACAGAAACAGAACAGAAATATAAGAAAAACAAAAAGAATCTATGAGAGATTGGAGTGATTGCAAAGAGGGTAAAGTCTTCTTCAAGTGGCAGGAAGAAGAGGGAGTGGAAAATTTAGAGATAGATGAAGATGAGACCCCTCAGAATGGTGCATCGGGCTCAGTTACCCCAGGTTTGAAACCTATACCTAGCAGACAGAAGTTTTAAAAGCCCCCTTTGAAAAAAGTGAATTATGCAGAGAGATGTGACTAATGGAAGAAATGTTCACCCAAGAAGAAGACATTTCTATAAAATCTCTACATACCATGGGTTTATCCCTCCTTAGGGATAACCAGATAGGAGACAGGCATACTGAGAAAAATCCACATGGGTTCCAGGAATACCATCAGGCTCAAGAAAGAGCTGATTGGCATCAGAATGATGGAAAATAACAGAGACAGCCATATGGGAGGTTCTCAGGTTGACCCACTTTAGATTAAGGAATCCCAATCCTTCTGGTGGTTCTTTTGTAGATATAGAAGAGAGTGAAATACCTAAAATGATGTTAACCATCAAAACACTTCTTGGGGGTATCAGCAGGTTCAGAACAACCGTTTTTTTGGGAGGGGTCCAACAAGGAAAATAATCATCAATGCAGAAGAGGAAAGGGAGGAGGATCAACAGACACAAAAAAAAGGAAAGTATAAAAGGAATGGGGATCTTTAATCTCAGTAAGAGGAGGAAGAAATACAGACTTTAAACAGAGGATTAAAATATGCACCTAAAGCCAAGTTGAACACATTTCACATTTTTATAGATGTTCACAAGTTAACCTGACAGCTAGCTTTGAGAAAACATTTTATAGAAAATCCGATCACTAGGAATAGTGTTTTGTCTTCTGTTTATAAACACACAGAGTTGCCTCTTTATTTAATTCTACAGGAGGGTCGGGACATTATATATTAGTCTTTAAAGAGATGGTAGGTAAAGATCTAAACTACAGGCACAGATTCCATAGGAAGATAGAATAATTAATTCAGGGATTAAAAGTTTACTAGAAAATAACAATTTGGTCATAAATCCGGCTGATAAGAGGTGGGAGGTGGGGGTGTGGGAGGCAGGGGTGTGTGTGTGTGAGGGGGGGGGCATTGTACTTCTCAGTAAATATGATTATGTAGGAATATGTATAATATATTTCTCATCAGTGTGCAGTTCACTGGTTGTTTGGTGAAAGAATTGATGCAGATTGGATTGAATGGTGGAAGACACCTAACGTTTCTCTATTCATAACACTTGGTTTTGGACTTTAATATAAAGCCATTTCTCACTATGAACTTTAATATATGTGTCTTGTGAGTATAGTTACACTCATAAATAGTTATTTTTATTTTATTTTATTTTACATTGGATTCATCTGAAAAAAAATGTGCATATGTTATTTTTCCCTAAGGAGCCTAAATTAATCTGTGATCAGTGGATCAGGGGTGCAATGCCAGACTCCTGGAGACAAGCCCTGCAGTATTTAGATACAGGCTGACTGTTTACAAGCTGCAGGGCTTGTGAATGAACTAAAAGGCCGCTCATCATTCATTCAGAACTACAAGCAGTCAGCCATAATGGCTGACAGTAGTTGTAGTTTGTGCATTTACAGGAGACTGTGGCCATATTTGCATGTAAATATGCATGTATTTTTTATAATTTTCTATTACAGTCTATGAGCCGGATTACATTTCTGTTTAATAAATATGAAGAAAAAAATTACATATAAAAATTTATTATCTGAGACATGAAACATGTTTTCTATACTAACTAAATATTGACTTGATTGTTTGCTTTTTCTGATTCCCACTTTTCTAATTAAAGATGAGCTCTAGCTTTACCTTCAGGGCTTGTTCACACAACACTTCATGCTAAAATGCTCAGTTTTAGGCCTCATGCACAGTGGACATTTTTACAGCTTCTGATTTTGGTGTCAGACGTTTTTTTCTGCAGCCGCCAAAAAACACAGAAAAACACGGCTATTTGGCGTTTATTAACATTTTTGAGCCTTAAGCTTTTGTGGAAGTAAAGTTTTGCTAAAAAACCCTACAACTGAAAAAAACGCAAAAACGCTGAAAAACTCCTTCTACAGCTACAGCTTTCTACTGCCATTTTGATAACGTCTAGTGTGCATGAGGCCTTAGCGTACAGGCTTCTGTCAGTTCAGGAACAATGAAGCTGCAGTGTAATGTGTGCAATGTTTATTTTTTTTTACTCTAAATAAAGTGTCACAATGTGACACTTCATTCATGTCTCCACACATGCTTTCAGTGTGCTTCGGCAAAATGGCACATGTCTGCATTTTACCGCAGATCACTGCACCTCACACCTGAATTGCAATGTTAACAGGGTACATAGAAAACAAAAGTTTTCTATGTACCCAAAAGTGCCCTAGTGATGACCTGCATTCATCCAGTGCAGAAAAATTCAGAGAAGGAGCTCTCTGTCTTGCAAAGTTGTCTGTACCAAAACCACTTACTCTGATTTCACTGTACACTATTAACTTCTAACAGTGTGCATTAGAAGCTATAGTAATTAGAGCCCATCTCATTTCCTGGCTATAAGACAGATGAATCTGGCTATCCCCTCACAGTCACAACAATTAACCATTCCTGGATCAGTAATGATTACACAAACCCTGCAGCTGATGCTGCCAACATCATATTTCCTTGTAATCCAGCCTCCCAAAAATAGTACCTTTCATTAGTATTGGTATCTGCCACCTCTTCTGACCTGCCAAAATTACCAGCTTCTGCCACCTCTGCTGGCCTGCCACCATTACCAGCTTCTGCTACCTCTGTTTGACTGCCACCATTACCATTTCCTGCCACCTCTATTGACCTACCCCCATAACCAACTTCTGCCACCTCTGTTGGCCTACTGCCATTACCTGCTCCTGCCAGCTCTTGTGGACTGCCACCATTACCAGCTTCTGCTATCATTACCAAGTCATACCACTTCTGCTGGACTGCCTATATTACCAGCTTCTGTCACCATTTCTAGCTCCTGCCACTTTTTCTTGCCTGCCACTATTACCAGCTTTTGCCACCTCTGCTGGCCTTCCACTGTTACCAGGTACTACCACCTCTTTGGCTTGCCACCGTGACCCCCTCTTGCCACATCTGCTGGCCTTCCACCATTACCAGCTCCTGCCACCTCTCCTAGCCTGTCACCTCTCCTAGCCTGCCACCATTGCCTTCTCCTGCCATCTCACTGGACTGCCACCATTACCAACTCCTACATCCATTACCAGCTCCTTTGCTGGACTCCCACCATTGCCAGTTTCTGACACCTTTGCTGGCCTGACATCATTACCAACCCCTGGCACCTTAACCAACTCCTGGTTTATCTGCTGGTCTGTCACCATTACAGCACTGCAACCTCTGCTGGCCTCCCACCATTACAAACTCCTGAAATCTCTGCTGAAATGCCATAGTTACCAGCTCCTGTGGCCTCTCCTGTCCTATTCCAGTGCTCTGCCACTGTATAGGTACCATGCATAATGTTTTTGTAGCTGGGTTTCACCTGCAAACTTGCTAATGTTCGACGCAGAGTAAATTATTTTCTGTGTCTCCTAGTTTGTCACCTATTCCAGTGCTGCGGCACTCAAATGTTAATTTCAAGAAAACTGCCATGTCTCCTCCTTGTACATTCCTTGTACATTCCAATTCAAGTTGGCTAAATAATCTCAAGTCAATGTATACTATTTGTGGCTATTGCCTCTAAAATAATGCGCTTTTTTTATTTCACGATAAAACCTATCTTGTCTCTCAATCCTATGTTGCAGCCTATTCAAGCTGCTTACATGCTTTTGAGCAAATGTACAATATTTTGCGCTATTGTCTCTGAAATAATGCCTCTCCCACCTATAGTGCAACCTAATCAGGCTACTTACATACTCTCTGGCAAATGTGCAATATTTGTGGCTATTGTCTCTGAAATAATGCACTCTAGTTTTTATTGCATGAAATGTCTACCACATCTCTTTAATGTTGCTGCCTATTCATGCCCTTGAACATTGTTAAAAAAAATAGCCAATTTTCACATAACACAAACCTAAAGTCTATATATTTCGAATAATTTGGGAATAACTGCTGATTTGGAGATGGAATGGGCTTACAGGAATATGGAGTTGTGATTTTGAAGTGCCTAGTGTCAGTTTCCTGATAGGGGGTTACATAGTTACATTGGTAATGAGGTTAAAAAAAGACACCAGTCCACCCAGTTCAACCTAAGACGTGTGTGTGTGTATGTGTTTTTGTCAATAGTACAACGTATACCCCTGTATGTTGTGGTTGTTAAGGTGTCCATCTAATCATTTTTTGAAGCTATCGACGCTCCCTGCTGATACCACTGCTTGTGGGAGAGAATTCCACATCCTTACAGCTCTAACAGTAAAGAATCCTTTACGCAGTTTAAGGTTAAACCGCTTCTCTTCTAATTTTAGTGAATGGTCACGTGTCTTTTTAAAATCCCTCTCACTAAAAAGTTTGTTCCCAATGCTAGGGTCGCTAGTACGCTATTTGTACATTGATACCATATCCCCTCTCAAGCGTCTTCTCTCCAGAGAGAATAAGTTCAATGCTTGTAGCCTTTCCTCATAGGTGAAGTCCTCCAGTCCCTTTATTAGCTTTGTTGCCCTTCTCTGGACTCTCTCCAATTCTATCACATCCTTCCCTTCCAGATGTGGCCGGACCAGAGTCTTGTAGAGTGGGAGAATTATAGTTTTCTAATTAAGATTATCAAATTAAGCATGTTGATCTTGGTCTTGGCACCGAATCCCAATTGATTACATGTTCTTGTTAGTATAACATTGCAGTGATAAAAGGAGAAGAGAATCTTCACACATTTGACATCTTTATATGCTCAGGAGAATAGATATGGCAGTGTCCGCCCCAACAAAACACATTAGAGCAGTGATCAAACAGGCGCATCACAACACATAGAGAGAGACCACCTGGGATATCATTAAGAGCCCATGATACTGGGGAGCTACCTCTCTCTTTTACAATGGAGCCCAGAGACCATACTGGATTACAACTGGGAACACGAGCATACACAAAATCCCATATAGCCAGTGGCTGAATCTCAGCACCTAGTGCTTTGCGGGTCTATCTTTTTTCATAATTAAAAGCCTTATCCGAGTTCTGATTATGTCTTGAACATTATCAAGCATTCACTGAAACTACCTGAACTATTTAGCAAACACAGAAATATTTCCCTGCACTTTTTGAGTATGCACTCATGCTACGGATAAACACATACTACATCCAATGTCCCGGACTCTTGATGATATCTGAGACATCCTCTCTGTATGTAATGTGGGGTGCCTGTTTTGTCACTGCAAAACCTGCACCCTAACTATACAAGTGAGTAGCCTCAGGTGATACACAGAGATGAAAATAATTCTCTTGTATAAGTTGTACCTATTGATTTTCAGCCATCTGTCCTCTACAGCCTTCTACAACACACAGATGAAAGAATTTTTCTTAGCAGCAAAAAGCAAGGGTGGAAATCTTATGTCACACACACTGCAGAGCACAGGGCTAAATGTAGTCTGAGAGCAGATTGGAGGAATATGACACATCCCCTTCTTTACAGAGAGCAGAGGGTATGAGTCATCTCCTGTGTGCTGAGGGGAAGGGAGGCGGGCCATCTGCCATCCCCCAGGAGGCTGTGGCCAGGGCTGGCCTTAGGTGTTCAGGCGCCCTGTGCGAGCTAATCCTGTGCCCACACCCCCCCCCCTTTGCGTGCACATTTTCTTGCACCTTTTTTGCACTTTGACTTTTCTTTTTAATTATCACTAATAACTTAGCCCCCTTACATTAGACACCCCCCCTTACATCAGAGACCCCCCTTATATCAGAGACCCTCACAGAGGCCCCCCTTTACATCAGAGACCCTCACAGAGCCCCGCCTACATTAGAGAACACCACAGAGCCCCCCTTAAATCAGTGCCCCCCCACAGAGCCCCCCTTACATCAGGGACCCCCTTACATCAGGGACCCCCTTACATCAGAGACCCCCCACACAAAGCCCCCCTTACATCAGAGACCCCCCACACAGAGCCCCCTCACATCAGAGACCCCCCACACAGAGTCCCCTTACATCAGAGACCCCCCACACAAAGCCCCCCTTACATCAGAGACCCGTCACACAGAGCCCCCTTACATCAGAGACCCCCCCACGCAGAACCCCCCTTACATCAGAGACCCCCACCAAAAGCCCCCCTTACATCAGAGACCCCCACACAGAGCCCCACTTACATCAGAGCCCCCCACACAGAGTCCCCCTTACATCAGAGACCCCCCACACAAAGCCCCCTTATATCAAAGACCCCCTACACAGAGCCCCCTTACATCACAGACCCCCCCCCCCACACACAGAGCCCCCTTACATCAGAGACCCCCCACACAAAGCCCCTCTTACATCAGACCCCCACACAGAGCCCCCCTTACATCAGAGAGCCCCCCACACAAAGCCCCCCTTACATCAGAGAGCCCCCCACACAAAGCCCCCCTTACATCAGAGACTCCCCCACACAGAGCCCCCTTACATCAGAGACCCCCCACACAAAGCCCCCCTTACATCAGAGAGCCCCTCACACAAAGCCCCCCTTACATCAGAGACCCCCAACACAAAGCCCCCCTTACATCAGAGACCCCCCCACATAGAGCCCCCCTTACATCAGAGTCCCCCCACACACAGCCCCCTTACATCAGAGCCCACCCACACAAAGCCCCCCTTACATAAGAGACCCCCCACAGAGCCCCCCTTACATAAGAGACCCCCACACAGAGCCCCCCTTACATCAGAGAGCCCCCCACACAGAGGCCCCCTTACATCAGAGAGCCCCCAAACAAAGCCCCCCTTACATCAGAGACCCCCCACACAAAGCCTCTCTCACATCAGAGACCCCCCTTACATGAGGGAGGCCTCACTTACCTCACGCTGTCTGCAGCTTTTTTTCTTTAATCTTCCCACCCACACATCCCCGGGGAGTGTGGGTGGGGCAAACCCAGGAGGAGAAGGGGCAGGAGGAGGAGGAGCAGACAATCTCTCTCCTCTGGTGGCTGAGTTGTGTGTAATACACAGCTCAGTCCTGAAACGGTAGGAGACCGGGGCACAGCCGCACAGCGGGAGGTAAGCGGCAGCCGCGGCCTGTGTTAGCCCTGTCCTGGCCGCGGTCGCCGCTTACCTCCAGCTGTGCGGCCTGATCTTCTGCGAGCTGTGATGGCCGCACGGCGCCCCTTTTGCCCATGGCTGGCCCGGGCTGTGGCCTCTATTAGGAGTGAGTTATGCAGATAGTAGAGAGAAGTGAGGTCAGAGAGGAACGAGACTTGGCAGTGGTGGCTGGTGCTCGATTATTCCGGGGGGGGGGCAACCAAATGATACCCCCCAGAAACTTAACATAATTGGGGGGAACACACCAACCCAATCCCCAATCATTTTACATGCCTGACATTTATAACCACTTTAATATTGCAATATTGCAAAAGTAAAAAATTATCTATTAACATTGTATGTGGTGTCGCTACAGTGCCTTGCAAAAGTATTCGCCCCCCCCTTGAACTTTTCGACCTTTTGCCACATTTCAGGCTTCAAACATAAAGATATAAAACTGTAATTTTTTGTGAAGAATCAACAACAAGTGGGACACAATCATGAAGTGGAACAAAATTTATTGGATATTTCAAACTTTTTTAACAAATAAAAAACGGAAAAATTGGGCGTGCAAAATTATTCAGCCCCCTTAAGTTAATACTTTGTAGCGCCACCTTTTGCTGCGATTACAGCTGTAATTCGCTTGGGGTATGTCTCTATCAGTTTTGCACATCGAGAGACTGAAATTTTTGCCCATTCCTCCTTGCAAAAACAGCTCGAGCTCAGTGAGGTTGGATGGAGAGCGTTTGTGAACAGCAGTTTTCAGTTTTTTTCCACAGATTCTCGATTGGATTCAGGTCTGGACTTTGACTTGGCCATTCTAACACCTGGATATGTTTATTTGTGAACCATTCCATTGTAGATTTTGCTTTATGTTTTGGATCATTGTCTGGTTGGAAGACAAATCTCCGTCCCAGTCTCAGCTCTTTTGCAGACTCCATCAGGTTTTCTTCCAGAATGGTCCTGTATTTGGCTCCATCCATCTTCCCATCAATTTTAACCATCTTCCCTGTCCCTTCTGAAGAAAAGCAGGCCCAAACCATGATGCTGCCACCACCATGTTTGACAGTGGGGATGGTGTGTTCAGGGTGATGAGCTGTGTTGCTTTTACGCCAAACATAACGTTTTGCATTGTTGCCAAAAAGTTCGATTTTGTTTTCATCTGACCAGAGCACCTTCTTCCACATGTTTGGTGTGTCTCCCAGGTGGCTTGTGGCAAACTTTAAATGACACTTTTTATGGATATCTTTAAGAAATGGCTTTCTTCTTGCCACTCTTCCATAAAGGCCAGATTTGTGCAGTATACGACTGTTGTCCTATGGACAGAGTCGCCCACCTCAGCTGTAGAACTCTGCAGTTCATCCAGAGTGATCATGGGCCTCTTGGCTGCATCTCTGATCAGTCTTCTCCTTGTATGAGCTGAAAGTTTAGAGGGACGGCCAGGTCTTTGTAGATTTGCAGTGGTTTTATACTCCTTCCATTTCAATAATATCACTTGCACAGTGCTCCTTGGGATGTTTAAAGGTTGGGAAATCTTTTTGTATCCAAATCTGGCTTTAAACTTCTCCACAACAGTATCTCGGACCTGCCTGGTGTGTTCCTTGTTCTTCATGATGCTCTCTTTGCTTTAAGCGGACCTCTGAGACTATCACAGTGCAGGTGCATTTATACAAAGACTTGATTACACACAGGTGGATTCTATTTATCATCATTAGTCATTTAGGTCAACATTGGATCATTCAGAGATCCTCACTGAACTTCTGGAGAGAGTTTGCTGCACTGAAAGTAAAGGGGCTGAATAATTTTTGCACGCCCAATTTTTCAGTTTTTTATTTGTTAAAAAAGTTTGAAATATCCAATAATATCCACTTCATGATTGTGTCCCACTTGTTGTTGATTCTTTACAAAAAATTACAGTTTTATATCTTTATGTTTGAAGCCTGAAATGTGGCAAAAGGTTGAAAAGTTCAAGGGGGCCGAATACTTTCGCAAGGCACTGTATCTTTGAGAATTGTCCTGTACAGCTTTTAGACATCTCCCAAGCATGCAACCTAAAGAATTGGTGTTTTGCCATGTCATAATCAAAGTCACATATAAAGGAGAACCATCTCCCCAATGTATGATATTTTTAAACTTTTTTTGGTACATGTCTCCCATGCCAGTGCCAAGCTCGCCCAGTGCCCTTCTTTTGACAATCTCATGCCTATTAGCCTTGAAATTGCCCAGAACTAATTTTTATGATTAGCTACCCCTTAGACTTCAATAGGATTCAGATTTAGGTTTGCAATTTTTGGACTTTAGGATGGGTAAACCAGACACATTCACATATCCCTATTGGCAATTGAAGAGCTAGCTAGCATTCAAATGTTGCAAACAGATATTAGTCCTTAAAAGGATTTTGTACAGATCTGTGCCCACAGGTAGGGGGTGTAAGAATATTTACACCTGCACTGCAATTTAAAGAATGCAAGCACAGTTTGTTAAAGTTAATGCAAACCTAACTAATAAAATAATATATGTAGCACTATGCCCTCGGAGGTTGCTGGATTTGTTTGAGTCATCCTGCCCTGCTTTATGATCACCTGCCCTGTGCCTTGTCCCAAGAAACTCACATGCAGTCAAGGGACCCCTTTCTACAGAGAAAGGGAAACAAATATAATGTTCTACCATACTCCATGAGAACATCTGATGATTGGGTCTGCCCATTGTTATTCAGAAAATAACTGTTAATACCCATATCAGTCACACCACCTTTTATTGCAGGATCATACATGTGATCCCATGTTCTATCCTCAGCAGACCATAACCAATTATCTACATTCAATAGTTCAGCTTTCTCATTATTTCCCTACTTTACATCTTCAAAGAAAGCTGCATATGTTCTTGTTTATACAATATATAACACTTGTAAATGGCTGACTATCTTCATAAAAATGGCATATAGAACATGTTGTTTGTTCAGGCAAATGTATTTATGCTTAGCCTACATAACTCGGCTTGCAATTACGCATTTTTTATTAAAGATTAATAGTTAATAATCCAAAACTATAATATATTTATCTTTGTTCACTATACTGTTTGAGCTAGCAAACGTTTGCCCATTCCTTGATTAGCTAATTAAGAATTGTGTGGTTGATATGTGCACATTTATATAAATAAGTGGTAAGTAGTAGTGTCTTGAAAACAAAACCTTTTAAAGCAATACTAGAATGTTCCAGAATATATCAAATAAAGGTCCACTCACACTCCATTGTTTGCATTGAGTGCACATTAATGCATATGCATTGAAATGCATTCACATGCTGTGTTGCATTGTAAATTTAGCTGAAATACAGTTATTTTTTTATTTTTTTTAAAAACCTTACCTAATTTTATTTGTAAAGGAAATTGACTGATTTGTCTCTTGTGCTTATGCACATTACGGTGCACTTATATGCATTCCTACGTGTTGCATCATGTTGCGCTGACAAAATTCAAACATGTTCTACTTTTCTTGACACCGCAGGGCTACACACATCAATGCAACGCTTAACTGCTGCTATTGCAATACATTGCTTTTACAATATATATGCGCTGGCACATGTTGATCAATGCCAGCTCACCAGGTGTGAAGGGACCCTAAATGTATCATTTAAAGTGCAAATGGCTTGATACTAGTGTCCTCTGTAAACCATCAGTTCGGACCATGTAAAGTAAGAGACTTTGTGGTAACATTGTACTGCCTACTGCCAGAACCGGTTAGGGGAAGTAGTGCAGCTACAAATATTACCACCAAAGATGACCTTTTAGAAATTGTCAACATGTAAGTTTCCAGTATAGCTAGTAAGTGGGGTTACCAAGTTGAAGTGGGAAATTGAGATTCATTTTAGGTGACCATCATCTTGTGGGTCCCTGCTGGGTATGGGGCATTCTAAGGACAGATGAGAACATACTGGATTTGAAGGAAAGACATGTGAGCACTGGACAAGTGGAACTGAGAACAATAGTGATTAAGACAGCATGCTGGTAAAATACAGTCGGACAGGAATAAATTGGGTAGGCCTGGGATCACAGCTGAGAGGAAAATCCTGGAAGAGAGGGGCTGAAGAGAAAACATTGCACAAAAGAAAGCCCTGCTGGCAATGAAGAATACAGATAAGGGATGTGGATATTAGTGAGTAACCAGTCTAAAAGATAATTGAATGTGGGAAGAGACAAATAGAAGAGTGCAGTGTAGAGGAAATAGCAATGGGGTGGATTTACAAGGCAAATAGGCTGTGCACTTTGCAAATGCAGTTACGCTTATTTTTACTCAGGTCTTAGTAAAAGTGGTAAAATTTGACTTTTTAAAGAATAACCAATCAGATGCAAGGAAAATTTTAAAAAACACATAATGTTTGCTTGCACATGATTGAATAATGGAAATCAGCAGAGTTTTACCACATTTACTAAGCTCTGGGAAAAATGAGTGCAACTGCACATGCAAAGTGCACAGTCTAATTGCTTTTATTAAATTCACCCAATGTCTCTGTTGGAACCCTTTCAAAGTTGTATAAAGAAAATCCAGAAGGGGTAGAATTTCAGAGCTGGTGCAGTGAGACTGATTTAGTAAAGGAGTTGAGCATCATCTTTCGTTAAATTGAGTTTAATTGAGTAAATATTCGCTTCATTTATCCAGACATGAGAAAAGCTAATTCCAGTTCACTTTGAAGACCCAATAATGTGTAGATAAAATTGGTAAACAAGAATTTGCATATGATTGATTAATAGAATTCGCATTAGATTGGTTAATTGAAATGAGTTTCCATTTTTTTATGTGACGATTCTCAACTGCTTTAGTAAATTGGCCTCATTAACTTTAAGCCACATGATAGCGAAATCACCTAGAAGTAGCAAACAGAAACTGCAATCTCTCTTTATGCTACACACCTCAAGATTGCATACATAAAATACAATAGATAACTGTCCTTGCTTAAAGAGGAACTACAGTCTTTTGTAGAAAAAAAGAAAAAAAAAAACAACAGCAGCTACTAGGAGAAGCCTTGGAGTATGTCTCTATCAGTTTTGCACATCGAGAGACTGAAAATTTTGCCCTTTCCTCCTTGCAAAACAGCTCGAGCTCAGTGAGGTTGGATGCAGTTTTCAGTTATTTCCACAGATTCTTGATTGGATTCAGGTCTGGACTTTGACTTGGCCATTCTAACACCTGGATATGTTTATTTGTGAACCATTCCATTGTAGATTTTGTTTTATGTTTTGGATCATTGTCTTGTTGGAAGACAAATCTCTGTCCCAGTCTCAGCTCTTTTGCAGACTCCATCAGGTTTTCTTCCAGCGTGGTCCTGTATTTGGCTCCATCCATCTTCCCATCAATTTTAACCATCTTCCCTGTCCCTTCTGAAGAAAAGCAGGCCCAAACCATGATGCTGCCACCACCATGTTTGACAGTGGGGATGGTGTGTTCAGGGTGATGAGCTGTGTTGCTTTTACGCCAAACATAAAGTTTTGCATTGTTGCCAAAAAGTTCGATTTTGGTTTCATCTGACCAGAGCACCTTCTTCCACATGTTCGGTGTGTCTCCCAGGTGGCTTGTGGCAAACTTTAAACAACACTTTTTATGGATATCTTTAAGAAATGGCTTTCTTCTTGCCACTCTTCCATAAAGGCCAGATTTGTGCAGTATACGACTGATTGTTGTCCTATGGACAGAGTCTCCCACCTCAGCTGTAGATCTCTGCAGTTCATCCAGAGTGATCATGGGCCTCTTGGCTGCATCTCTGATCAGTCTTCTCCTTGTATGAGCTGAAAGTTTAGAGGGATGGCCAGGTCTTCGTAGATTTGCAGTGGTCTGATACTCCTTCCATTTCAATATTATCACTTGCACAGTGCTCCTTGGGATGTTTAAAGCTTGGGAAATCTTTTTGTATCCAAATCCGGCTTTAAACTTCTCCACCTGCCTGGTGTGTTCCTGGTTCTTCATGATGCTCTCTGTGCTTTAAACGGACCTCTGAGACTATCACAGTGCAGGTGCATTTATACAGAGACTTGATTACACACAGGTGGATTCTATTTATCATCATTAGTCATTTAGGTCAACATTGGATCATTCAGAGATCCTCACTGAACTTCTGAAGAGAGTTTGCTGCACTAAAAGTAAAGAGGGTGAATCATTTTGCACGCCCAATTTTTCAGTTTTTTATTTGTTAACAAAGTTTGAAATATCCAATAAATTTCGTTCCACTTCATGATTGTGTCCCACTTGTTGTCGATTCTTCACAAAAAATTACAGTTTTATATCTTTATATTTGAAGCCTGAAATGTGGCAAAAGGTCGCAAAGTTCAAGGGGGCCAAATACTTTTGCAAGGCACTGTATACTATGGAGTTATCCATTTGTCTTTTCATGAGCTGATTACTACTTGCCATGGAGCTTTCCCTTCATTAAGATTGCCATTTATGGATATGCATTAATACTTCCATCTAAGTTGATGACCGTTGCCTTGGAGTGAATCCCATGATTAAGATTACTTCATATGAAAACGCATTTTTTTTCCTGATTTAAGGTGAGTGGTCATTGCACTCGATGGTGGATAGTGTTTGTTGGGATTCTACACTGGTGACACCCTTATCATCGGACACTATTATTCACTTTTTTTGGATTTTCACTCATATATTTTTTTTTACCATTTTGATTCACCAAATTTTTGGACCTTTTAAATATATCTATTTTTTTAGATATCAGCGATATGTTTTAGTGGTTTCTATTCCAATTACTGTTGTTGTATTACATGTTGGGATTAGTCCATCACTCTGCTTATTTTGCATGATATGCACTCTTAGACCCTTTATATTAATTTTATTTTGTTCACATTGATTTGAATACTTTATGTATTTATTATATTCTCACATTGTTTCTTTTTTATTCTATGCCTTAGTGTCGATCTATTATTTTATTATTTACAAATACTGTAGCTGCTGACTTAGTAAACAGACACATACCCGTCCAGGAGTCCAGCACTGTTTTCACCCAGGTCAGTTCTCCACCAATCTTTGGGTTCCCAGTGCCACCATCTTGCTTGTGAGAAGCCAGCAGTCACTTCCTGTCATTTCACAGCCAGCTCCCTATTGCATATGTGCGAGATTGTGCTGAATATTCGGAGAGGTCCCGCAGCCTCCTGGGATTTGTATTGTGTTCCAGGAAGTTGTGGGCAAAGAGGAAAGGCTGAACTTCTGCTGTTCTTGCCTAGGTGAGAAGAGCAGAAGTAGGAGTGGGTACCTGTCAGAAATAGGTACCTGCTCCCTGAAAAAAAAAAACACCCTCTAAAAATAGTAGCGGAGGGGGGAAAGAAGAGGAAAAGTGGAACTTACAGTTTTAGGTTCCACTTTAATCAGCCAGTACAAACATTAACGATGTGTGTTTCTAATCTAATATATAATATAAGTATTCATTTTGTTAAGTTGACCATACAGGTTACATGCTGATTGTATTATTTCTGTACAACCTCCTTCATATTTACCAAACTATATATAGTAAGCGCTCACCCAAATAATCCAATAAGTTTGCATCAGATCAGGTTTGCCCTTCCACTACATAGTTGTTGCTAGATCTAAAGGAAATTGTACATCGAATTTTAACATGTATGGTCAGGTTTAGGGAAGCCAGAAAAATCAAGTTTCATTATTATTAGTTTCTATAGGCTACTAAACGTACGACAGAACCCTTTGCCTAATTAAATAAAATACCAAGTGAAATAAGAGTGTGATATTAAGTAAGACATTTTATTGTGGTTTTATTGTACTGACTGTGAATTGTTCTTTTCATCAGTGACTTCCTTTATACAATGAATTTTACCTCCAAATATAAAAGTGCATAAAAACCATGAGTAATGGAACAAGCAGTCTACATTTACCACCAAGGTAAATATTTTACTGCACGGTAGGCTATATATTTAAACTTATTTGCAGGATAAAGCTGATTCCAACAGTTACAATTGGGAATGCAATATTGGGTTTGCTACAATGCTTGCTTAGGCTAATGGAGGTCCTGTCATTCAGCTGCCTCAGCACTGGGAAACAAGATAAACATTTCTATTCGACTCCTTTGCAGACAAGTCCCCTCTTCAAAAGATCATAAAGAGTAAGAGTACACTTGTCCTATATCAATTGGAGAAATCTCTACTAAAGTGCACAGTGCCAGAGTAGCAACTGCCTGATCCTTACTGCTAAAGAAATCTGGGATCATCAGCTCTGACGGCTCAGCAGGTGACACCTAAGAGCCATTACTTGAAAAAGACATTTTACTTTCTCGGTTTAACATGATTTAAAAAAAGATACTCTTTTCATGGGCTGTCCACGTGCCCTCAGATTACGCATGTCGATTCCGATCAGCTTTAGGATGAAACTGTTTTTTCGCTCTCTTTTTCCCTGCCTAATCCGGTTACCTTCACGGATATAAATATTAATGCTTGCCACCATGATTATACTGTGATGGTTGTTTGCAAAAGTAAGATATCAAGAAGGATTTCAAGAAAAAGCCTCAATCAACCACAAAGATTGCTTGCCAAGAACATTACAAAATGGAATACAAAGGAGGTGTAACTGAGTCCTCGCTGTTTGGTGCTGATGTGGATGTGATGGAATTTTCTTACAGGCAAAAACATCATCCCTACAACACAATGGTAACTTCATCTCCAAGTCAGGACATCTGTGAAAGGTTTTATGATTTTGCATCGTTTGGCGAAAGTGGGATATCGTTTAATGAAAAACGGTCTCCTTTGACAAGTTTTCTCGAGGACGAAACTGACTGCGAGGAAGAAAATAAAGAATGTTCTCCTATTGGACGACAAAAGCGAAAACGAGTGATTACCTATGCCCAGCGGCAAGCAGCCAACATCAGGGAGAGAAAAAGGATGTTCAACCTCAATGAAGCCTTTGATATTCTCCGAAAAAAGGTGCCAACATTTGCATATGAGAAAAGACTTTCACGAATCGAAACTTTGCGTCTTGCCATTGTATACATCTCTTTCATGACAGAATTACTTAGCAGCCCTGGGAAAAAAAATTAAAAAACATACTATTTATGCTTGTGTTCACTGACATTTCTCTGAATGTATTCTGAAGGCTAGAAGACAGTATAGCTGGTGGTGTTCCTACTTTCTTCTTCTTTTCATGTTTGGCTTGAAAACCCAGCCATATGGATTAGATTTAGCCTATAGAAGGAAAATGAAAGTGACTTTGCCAAGATGTTTAATAATCACACAAAGCTTAAAGCTTGAAAGGAATTATGATATTGTTGGCAGTACAACATTGTGGGTGAAATGTTGTTGTTTATATTTTAATGTAATTAGGCTGATAAAGATATATTATGTCTATACTGTAGTATACTATGTGAGCTGAATTATAGTACCCTGTGATTAATGTGAGTAGAGGAAAACATACCTTAATTGCAAAGAATTAGTTAATGTAAAGTAAACTGTACTGAGCAATCTCGTGAGTTATTTAAAGTTGGTTATAATGTTCATAGCATTCCAAGTGTTCTGTGATTTAAATGCAGGTGCAGTAGTACATAAATGTGTATTATAGAACGTATTATAGAAATACTGTACGTTTATAAAGGGGATCAAATGTCATTAGATAATTAATCAAATTCAATGCTTTAGTACAATGTTTATGTTTTTAAGGAGTTGAGATATGTAAAAATAATGGAAACCAAAGAAATATATTCACTTGCATTTAATAAACCTTTCTCATTTAATCTGGAGTTCACAATGATGTGCATTGTAGTCAGAATTCAATAATAAAGAGAGGTGCTCCATTTGTTAAATCTGCACTAAACAGAACTAGCGAGCCAAAAAAACAACGATTAATCCAGTTGGTGAATTTGCAAACTTCAATGTTGTTTCTTAAAATGTACTTATAAACATGCTAATCCTTTAGTTGAAAAAAAAATATCTTATATATCAGCCTAAGATTTTTTTTTTAAACATTTACAGAGGCTTGTTAGTTTGTGACATTTATGTTAATTTTCATGGTATTTATTGGTGCTTTTTTTAATCAATATAGTACACTTTCTACATCCCCTTGAAATTTAGAATACCAAATAGTTTATATTTAACAAAAAATGGATAGATACAAATGTTGCCTATTTTATTGGTTAATGCTAGAGTAAAAAAAAAAAATTATAAAACAGACTCACTATTGTGTCTCAGTTAAGAAAAAATGCTGACCTAAAAAGAATCCATCACTTGCCTTCAATCACATTGTGTATAGGTAGAACAATCCATAAAAGCAAATAAACTTTGAGGTATTTTTGTGTTATTGGCAGTGACATGCCTGATATTAAAAAGCCAGAAAAGAATGTTTAACCAAGAGGCCACTTTTCAGTCTCACTGTTGGCACATAGCTCTTGGGAGCCCTGAGAAACCCTGGAGTTTCCTCTATTGTGTCAGCTACATTCAGCGAACTAATTGGCTTTTGATAGCTGTTGATGCTGCACTATACACCTGCAGGTGGGAGGGATTTAACTTCACAGGCAAAGTCAGATGCAAGAAAAACTTTAATTATTTTGGCATTATCTGAGCATGCCTCAGAGGTCACTGTAGCAAAATGCCTGAGATAGTACTGAATGTAGGTTAAATCGAGAGGAAAAGAATTTGAACTCAGATGTTGCTTCTTCAAATTGAAAAGTTTTGATTTTGTTTATAAAAATGTATTCATTTTCTGTTTTCAAATTTCAATTTGTTTTTAAATTCTCTTATTTTTAATAAGGGGACATTGGAACTTTGTATAATAATAAAATTTTAATGTCACTGCTTATTCGTGGAGACATTTAAGTTTAGACACCTTTACCTAACAATAAAGCTGCAAAAGGCAATTTCAGTTTCATAATGCTTTCGTGATAGCAGTCCTGTAATTCTTTTCCATTTTGTAGAATTTTTTGTGCACTTTATAAATATGCTTGTTGCTTTTTCCCCATATTTGTATACCAACCCATTTACACTTTTAAGCTGCATTGCACTGCTGCACAACATCAGCTATCCAGTCCTCAATAAACTGATAAAAAAAGGGCAGGAATTTGTGGCCAATAGGACAAAGTAAAAAAAAAAAAAAATGTTTTTTTATCTTTGCTTTTGAAAAAAAAAATCCTTAAATACAAAAGCAAGATATGGGTAAAATACTTTTATTATTTTGTAACTTGTATTTAAATTTGAAAAAGATACATAAAAAGTGAATTGTTTCACTTCTCTATTTTAATAGGGTATTCAGCTATTTCCATTTAGCTATTTATTTAGCAATGCCCAGAATTTTAAAAGGTATTGTTTAAATTCTTACATTGCTAGAGTTGCTAAAAATGTAAAAATATTGTTGCAGTCCTGGAGGGCATTAAAAAAAATATTAAATTAACTTTGTCAGCAAGTAAAAAAAATGCTGCAGGTAGAGTATAGGCATCTAGATGAGTCCCAGTCCATTCTCAGAGGCAGGGAGTTAGCACTTCCTAGTAGATATTCAAATCTTATGATTTACAATGTACATCATCGCAGTGTACACACTGCTCAGCCAGGTGATTGAAGCACTCATTAGTTAGTTCAGCAATGTAGCTTTCTATGTGAACCATGTATCGTCAATTCTGTCCAATAAACAGGGAGCTGATCCATGAAGTAGTAAGAGCTTTTGTTGACAGGCATTTGTTTGCATTGGACAAGTTTTGCATTCCTATACAAACCTATGGGAATGCAAATCCAGCTTGAAGCAAATAAAAAAACGCAGTTTAGAAGGAGGTCATCTGCAGGTCAAATGCACCTGTCAATGAATTCTGAATCTCAGAAGTTTCTCAAACTTATTTCAAACTGCAGCCATCAACACAAGGTCAAAGCTTGATGGCACCGAGTTTGTTTGCCTGGAGATTAACTTTAATATACTTAATTGGGTAGGCAACTCTGACAGACTGAAATTTATGCAAGAGAACAGACAATCCCTTATCTGGAAATTCATTATCTAAATGGTTCTGCACCAGAGACAGTAAGGTTATTACCTTTTATCAAAAAGTTTACACAGAAGTAACATATTTATTTCTTATTTTAACTGTATAAAAGCCTTTTGTCATTGTCATTTTTTTTATTGCAATCATAGGCGTACAGAATCTTGTTGCTTAAACTTCTACATACGCATGAAATGATAAACACGTGCAGAACAATACCCCTCCATGTAATTTTTTTTTTTACAATCTCCTTCATTGATAACTATGGGCACTTACCATGGTTATGGATGAACAATGACCAATGCAGCCGATGCTACCCGATTTTTTCTTTGAAATTCTGCTGCCATTGCTGGCCTGCTACCATTATCAGTTCTTGCCAACTCTGCTGGCCCACAACAATTTCCAGTTCCTGCCACTACTCCTGGCCATTGCCACCATTACCAGCTCCTGTCCCCTCTGCTGGAGTGAAAATCAAGGGCACCACATCCCTAGAAATAATTACCCATATTTTGTAAGAGTTTATTTGGGATTTTTAAGGTGCCTTTTATAGAAAAAAAACAATGTATAAAATAACATAATTTTATTTAGAAAACAATACAAGCATGTAAAATGTAAAATATGTAAAGCACATATAACATGTGAATTCGTGTAGGTTGTATATTGTGATCACTCCATCTCTACATGTTTCTCCAAAAGCATATTCTTCAGGAGATTCTAACAGAGTCACAAACTAAGATGAAAAACATAAGAGTGTAATGAGTATTATTTTGCATATATAATACATTATTTAACCACAATTGAATTTGATGAAAGGCATCTCATCACAACCACTTTGTTGTCACGAATCATTTGCAATAACATTTGGTATCAACCCATCTATTGTGCATCAGTTTACAGTTCCAGGACAATTGAGTAAGCCGTAGGGGGGGGTATAAGGCCTCAAAGATGGCACTGAAAGGAAAAAAATAAATTATCAAAACCACCCATGTAGTGGTGTCTGATAAAAGAACCTTCATGTATTCATAAAAGGCGGAGTAAATACCTCTAATATGTAACTATTCCAATAGAAAGAAATTGTTAAAATTTCCATTCCCAGAAACAGATGGGCATTTCAAAGATGGATAAAGGTACAAAGGGCCCCCAAAAGGATTTCCATCATGTTTGCACCAGGGATATCAAGATTGAGCCAACTAATAAATGACAAAGGTAAAAATAAATTGATAGTTGTCTATAAAGAAAGAGGGATAAAGAGGATTACAAAGTCATCCAATATCTGCGGGGCCACTTACATAGAACAGGGAATCACGCTGTGTAGGTGCAGTTGTCTAAGACCATGTGCTCCGGCAGACAATTCCTGCCAGGAGCACATTGTTAAACACCCCTTCCGCCCCACTGGCGTCTAATGTCGTTGACTGGCGTCTGATGCAATGACGTTATCACGCATGCATGGCTTCTCCCCCATATGTCACACACATGTGCCATGTTGCAGCCATCTTACCCCACCACTAATCCCAGCCATTATAAAAAAAAGAGCTGGGAAACAGCAGGGAAGCTAGCCAGCCATATAGAGTGATGCGCCATCTAGTGAAAAAAGGGCAAAAATAACTAAACAATGAGGCAAACCATAACCACAAATAGCAAAAATTCCTCCACTATATATCCATAAAGATGCCACTTGCCTCAACAAAAATAAAGAAGAGGAGAGAGAGACAAAATTACATATAAAGAGACAGATAATGAAATTAAAAAGAAAATAGAATAACCTAAAAGAAGAGAAAAATACAACAAGAACACACTGAGATGATAAAAGAAGGGCGCCATTAGGGACGGATCAGGATATAAGCAACTACAACAGGTACCCCCATCTCGAAAACCAACCAGGGGCGCCCTGGGCATCCATATGGCCCCAAATTCACTTGAAAAACAAAGACCAATAAACATGTCATTGGCCTACACAAGACAAACAGTATATAAATGATGAAAGGGGAAATATATTTTGAATGTAAGAAAGTACAGGGAAGTTTCAAACTGAATAAACAATGAGGCCGATCAGCAAGTTCTCACAATAAATTTAACCTTAGAAATCCCATATTATCTTTTACAAAATATGGGTTCATTTTTATTTTGGGGTAAAACCTCATTTCTACCACTCATGTTTCACCCTAAACAAGATATCCAGCAACTGTACAATATGTGTGACTATTTTCTATTAATTAATATTTCGTTTTTAATTAAAGATAAAATCAATATCATATGCCTACATACTGTACTGTCCAGCTACTAAGCAATATTTATGGCTATTGTCTCTGAAGTAATACACTCTAGTTGACATTTTAGGGTAAAACCTGCTTCATCTCCCCCTCTTACATTGAGGCATAGTCAAGTTGCTTGCATACTGTTTAATGATTCTACAGTGCAATATGTGTGGCTATTGTCTCTGAAATAATACACTCATTTTTATTTCAGGATAAAATCTAAATTGTCTCTCTCTCACAGTACAGCCTTAAACAGCTGCTTACAACTTGTGCAGCCACTGTGCAGAATGTGTGGCTATTGTCTCTGCCATAATACATTCAAATTTTTAGTTAGGGGTAAAACTTACCTTTTCACTCCCTCTTACTTTGTGACCTAAACAAGCTGCTTACACATAATCCAACTGCTGTGCAATATGTATAGCTAAAGTCTCTGAAATAATACACTCTAATTTTCATTTTAAAACCTGCTTCCTCTTTCCCTTCTACATTGTGGCTATACAAGCTGCTTAGATATTGTCAAGTCACTGTACAATATGTGTGCCTATCGTCTCTCAGATTACACAAATTCTAATTTTTATTGCAAGAAAGAAGCAACTTTGTCTCTTTCAACTGCCATTCAAGGGCTTGCATAGTGTCCTGACACTAGCCAATCTCTAACTTAATTATATATATGAAATACCTTTGAGATATGAGGATTATAGGATATTTCAGGAGTGTGAGTGTCAGGGTCCGGACTAGCGGCCAAAGAAGACAGTAGGGGTGGATCCTCTGTGTCAGTGAGGGAATGGCGTGGACCGTGCCAGGGGACCGGTTCTAAGTTACTACCGGTTTTCACCAGAGCCCGCCGCAAGGCGGGATGGACTTGCTGCGGCGGTAGCAACCAGGTCGTATCCTCCAGTAACGGCTCAACCTCACGGACAGCTAATTCAGGCGTGGTACAGAAGGACAAGGCAAAGGCAGGGTCAGACGAAGCAGAAGGTCAAGGCAGGCGGCAACGGTTCGTAGTCAGGGGCAACGGCAGAAGATCAGATACACAGGCAGGGAAAATACACCAAACGCTTTCTCAAGGCACAATGGCAACAAGATCCAGCAAGGACAGGAAGGGGAAGTGGGTTTTTATATGTTTTGGGCTGATTGGGTCAGGCACCAATTAGTGGTGCACTGGCCCTTTAAATTTCAGAGCAGCGGAGCGCGCACGCCCTAGGGAGCGGAGCCGCGCGCGCCAGGCGGAAGCCAGGGCGGGAGCCGAGCGGGAGGTGAGTGGAGTCCGCGGACGGGAGCGTGTGAGAGATGCGGGGGAGCGGTGCTCACGGTCGGGGAAGGTGACCGGAGCGCCGCTACCCGCAGCACGCCTCGAGTGCTCCGGGGACGCTGCAGGACCCGGAGCGCTCAGCGTGACAGTACCCCCCCTTTGGTCTCCCCCTCTTTTTGGAGCCCAGGAATCTGTGGATGAGCTCTTTGTCGAGGATATTGGACTCGGGCTCCCATGACCTCTCTTCGGGACCACAATTCTCCCAGTCAACAAGAAATTTTTTTTTACCTCTGACGACCTTGGAGGTGAGGATGTCTTTCACCGAGAAGACGTCAGAGGACCCAGAGACAGGAGCAGGAACGATGACTTTGGAGGAAAATCGGTTAAGAATGAGGGGTTTGAGGAGGGATACATGAAAGAAGTTAGGAATACGGAGAGAGGGAGGAAGATGGAGTTTGTAAGAGACAGCATTAATTTGGCTTTTGATTTTAAAAGGCTCGAGATAACGCGGACCCAGTTTGTAGCTGGGGACCCGAAACCAGATGTATTTGGCAGAGAGCCACACTCTGTCCCCAGGGGCAAAGACAGGAGGAATTCTTCTTTTCCTATCAGCATGTCTCTTCACGAGAGAAGAGGCCAGGGTGAGCGACTTTTGAGTCTCTTTCCAGATGGAGGAGATGTCCAGGGTCAAGGCATCAATGGCAGGAACTCCATAAGAGGTGGGAACGGGGAGGGGGGCAGCGGGTGACGGCCGTACACCACAAAAAAACGGAGATTTGGTGGATGACTCTGAGTCTCTAAAGTTATAAGAAAATTCGACCCAGGGCAACAGGTCGACCCAATCATCCTGACGGGAGGAGATGAAGTGTCGCAGATAGACACCAAGGATCTGGTTAACCCTCTCCACTTGTCCATTGGACTGAGGGTGGTAGGCGGAAGAAAAGTTCAATTTGATTTTTAATTGAGTGCAGAGAGCTCTCCAAAATTTTGAGATAAACTGAACGCCTCTATCGGAGACGATATGTGTTGGAAGACCATGGAGACGAAAAATGTGCAAAAAGAATGGCTTCGCCAGCTGTGGCACAGAAGGAAGACCAGGAAGCGGGACAAAATGTGCCATTTTTGAAAACCTGTCAACAACCACCCATATGACTGTGTTGCCATGGGATACGGGAAGATCAGTGACGAAGTCCATTGCTATGTGGGACCAAGGCTGTTCAGGCACTGGCAGAGGGAGGAGAAGACCTGCAGGCTTCTGGCGGGGAGTTTTATCACGTGCGCAGACAGTACAGGCCCGAACGAACTCCGTTACATCTTTCTCAAAGGAAGGCCTCTGCAGGGAAGGAGACTTTAGCAGCAGAAGAAATCCGTACTGGAACAATCAAGCGTGGAGAGGAAGACTTTACACCCAGCGACGCCTCTCCTACGTTCACTAGGTACGAGCGTTTCCCTGACGCTGAGGACGAACTGGACAGTCCTTTAAGAAGTGTTCGGAGCTCGCACAGTATAAGCATAAGTTCTCGTTTCTCCGGCGAGACCTTTCCTGCTGGGTCAGGCGAGCCCGATCCACTTGCATGGCCTCCTCGGCGGAAGGCACAGTAACCGGCTGCAAAGGTTGCTGGAAGAGAGGTGCCAGGCGTGGATATCGCCTGTTGCGAACAAGGTTCTTTTCCTGGTGAAGTTCTGGACGTCTTTCAATGAAGCGCATATCTATGCGAGTAGCCAACTGGATGAGTTCCGTCAGGGAGACAGGTATCTCTCGTGCGGCCAGAGAATCCTTGATATGGCTGGATAAACCTTTTTTAAAGATCGCGCAAAGGGCATCGGTGTTCCAGGTCAGTTCGGAGGCCAGAGTACGAAACTGTATAGCATATTCGCCCACTGTAGCGTCTCCTTGGAAGAGGTTTAGCAAGGCTGTTTCCGCTGACGAGGCACGGGCAGGTTCCTCGAAGACACTGCGGACTTCAGAAACGAAGGACTGGACGGAGGCAGTGGCAGGATCGTTGCTGTCCCAGAGTGGCGTGGCCCAGGCCAAGGCCTTCCCAGACAGTAAACTGACCATGAAGGCCACCTTAGACCGTTCCGTAGGAAACTGATCGGCCAACATCTCCAGGTGCAGGGAACATTGGGACAAGAATCCCCTGCACATCTTAGAATCCCCATCAAATTTGTCCGGAAGAGACAAACGGACTCTAGCGGTGGCGGCGGCCACCGGCTGCGGAGGTGGAGCAGAAGCAGAAGCAGACAGAGGAGGCGGACCGTACCAGGGGACCGGTTCTAAGTTACTACCGGTTTTCACCAGAGCCCGCCGCAAGGCGGGATGGACTTGCTGCGATGGTAGCAACCAGGTCGTATCCTCCGGTAACGGCTCAACCTCACGGACAGCTGATTCAGGCGTGGTACAGAAGGACAAGGCAAAGGCAGGGTCAGACGAAGCAGAAGGTCAAGGCAGGCGGCAACGGTTCGTAGTCAGGGGCAACGGCAGAAGATCAGATACACAGGCAGGGAAAATACACCAAACGCTTTCTCAAGGCACAATGGCAACAAGATCCGGCAAGGACAGGAAGGGGAAGTGGGTTTTTATATGTTTTGGGCTGATTGGGTCAGGCACCAATTAGTGGTGCACTGGCCCTTTAAATTTCAGAGCAGCGGCGCACGCGCGCCCTAGGGAACGGGGCCGCGCGCCGGGAGGAAGCCAGGGCGGGAGCCGAGCGGGAGGTGAGTGGAGTCCGCGGACGGGAACGTCCCGCCGCACGGACCAACTGTGTGAGAGATGCGGGGGAGCGGTGCTCACGGTCGGGGAAGGTGACCGGAGCGCCGCTACCCGCAGCACGCCTCGAGTGCTCCAGGGACACTGCAGGACCCGGAGCGCTCGGCGTGACAGTGAGGTTGTTGTGGGGTTATGGTTTTTAACTTTTTTATGTGCTCTGTACATAATACTCATGTATTTGAATACATTTCTAAAAAATATTGTCTGGTACTGCAAAAAAACTCACAAACTGTATTATGAACGTGTTTTGCCTCTAGCAAATTACTATGGAGTTGGCGGCTTTAACTATTGTTTTTTTTTTTCATTAAGAGCTTAAGCTTTTAGATCTGTTGTAGCTGCTACTTCCACAGTTCAATTTAGGCCATTACAGCTGAATAAAAAAATTAGGTGAAGCAGATAAAACAACTTAAAAAAATATCTTACTGTGTGAATAGGAACACGCACACACACTGTAACAAAAACACAGTGGGGTTTTATCAAATTTGACTGCAAAGCGGGAAATAAACTTTAAATGGCAATTATTTTATTTTTTTTTTTTTGAGAATGTCCCTTTTAGCTTAGTACATTCTACATGTGTGCCACTTCACAGGCAGGTTGATATTTAAAGGCATGGTACATTTTTAATGTTTCAATTTAGGCCTTTGAAAAAAAAAAAAAAAAGTTGCTTTCTGCTGAACTGTTGTTTTTAAATTTGTGTTTGTATTTGTACATGTCCCCCCTGGCAGTGCCAAGCTCCTCATGCCCTTTGCTTAACCATCCTTTGTCTATTAGCCTTGAGGGTGAAGATACATGAATTTCAAGATTCACCTCCAATTGACTTCAGTGGAGTTCGCAATAAAATTTGTAATTTGCAGATTTTTGGACATGTTCACTGAACTCGCCCTCGTATGGAACCTAGGCAGATTTACCCATTAATACTTGTTAGTAAATTCTGTTCACTTCAGTCTGTGTGTCATGTTTAAGCATACGGTACATTCCATGAGTATGTTATTTTCTTGTTTACAGCCGATGTGCCAGCATATGTGCACATTCTTTGAAAAGTTAAGTCCATTACACAGACAAGTGACAACAGGTGCTTTTTTACTGGATTTGTTAACAGCAGGCAGAGGTTTTATTTCTGGGATTGGTTTTGTTTTTGCTGACAGTCTATAGATTTACTAAATCTAAGCTAAGAAACACCAAAATACAATTATTTTCACGTATTTGTATTTCAGAGTGGATGACACTGGAAGCAGACATTAGGTGCAGTACAGAGAAGAGGGGAAAAAGGTGGGAGGGTCACCACTGTTGGGGGGGGGGGGGCGGATCTGGAGGTAGCTAGGAGATGAAGTACAGAGAGGGGCCACTAGAGGCAGACAGGAGGTACAATACAAAGAGGAGGACACAGGAAACAAAAAAAGGGAGCAGTAGAGAACAGAAGCAGTACACTGAAGGAGGATGAAGAAGAATGAGAGGAGAAGTACAGGGGGTGGAGATGTGGGAGTTGAATGAAAACAATTTGGGGGGGGGGCTTTGATGAATGAGAGAGAAATAGGGGGGGTGGAAGTGAATAAGGAGAAAACTTAGTGGCAAAATAGAGAAGCAGTATGGGGGATAGGGGTTGCTGGTGAACAAGAGGAGCAGTACAGAAGTGGTGGGAATGTGAAATGTAATTAGTAGGAGCAAAACTATAGGACTAAATTCCTTAGACCAAACCTAACTTTCTATTCTTTGGATACAGAAACCCTGTAATTTCATGCCAGTTTCAGAACTACAAGTCTCAGTAACTCCACAGCAAGCAGCAGCCAGAGCATTCTGTCATATCCTAAATCCCAGCATCCTAATTGTAGACATACACAAGAAATACCGGAGCAGTTTCATACCCCAATCTGCCTGTATTATTCCAGCAAACCTGTCAGGGTACCAATAGCAGGAGGGCTCTAGGACCCAGTATCCGTCAGAATAGGAGAAGGGCTCTAGGACCCAGCAACTCTGTCAGCCCCTCACCTGGGCCTTTATAAGGAAGCCAGCCCTTCTCTAAGTGCTGTTTGATCTTCATCTTCTACCAACATCCTGTGATTCCTGGTTCCTGACTTGGCTTGTTACACCTCCATCTTCAGCTTGCTTCCTGACTTTGACCTCGGCTTGTTTAACGGATCTCCTCTGCCTGCTACCTGTCCAGACCTTGGCTACCACTTGCCCTTGTCTCCTCCGCTACCCACCTGGCATCGAACCTTGGCTTGAGTCAACCACCCTCTGTCTCAGCGATCCTAAGTACCTGCTTCATCTCACAGGTGCCACCTGCCTGCAGTAACCCCGTAGCACAACAGCGGTATCCCTGAACCCTTTTCTGCAAGCAACTCTGCAGGTGACCTGTGCGACTTTGGGCCTAACTCCTCCTGTCTCATCTCCAGGGGAGTTTGGCACTTAGCTGCAAGGGAAGCCCTCTCTCCATTGGCCTCCAGCACTTGATACATGATAGTATCAAACAGCCAGGATGTCTGAGGCTGAGAGAGGTGCTTCTGCACTTGAAACCCTATGTCAGCAGATGGCGGCTCTGACGCAAGCAGTCAAAAATCTGCAGGAAGGTTACTTCCAACTTGAGGGGCGGTTCCATGCCCTCACAGGTTCCATGACTTCCACCGAATCCAACCAAGCCTCTAGCCCCGCCTTTACACCAGCGTCCTCCACATCAGCTGTTGCCGCTCCACCCGCTGTGGTACTGCCTCCCCAAGAGCCCAGAGTTCCCACTCCTGAGCGCTTTTCAGGGGACCGGCGGAGGTTCAGAGCTTTCAGGAATGCCTGCGAACTTTACTTTGCCCTGCAACCTAGGACCTTCGCTTCAGAAACTGTCCGAGTGGGGTTCATCATCTCCCTTCTATCTGATGAACCACAATCCTGGGCCCATAACCTCCTAGAACGAAAGTATGAGGTGCTGAACTCAGTCTCCATGTTTTTTGAAGCCATGGCTACTTTATATGATGACCCACAGAAAACTGTCACCGCAGAGTCTGCCCTTCACTCCCTGGTGCAGGGAAGATGACCAGTAGAGGATTACATTGGGGAGTTCCGTAGATGGGCAGCTGATACCGGATGGAATGATGCAGCTTTGAAGTATCAATTCCGTTTAGGCCTATCCGAAACAATCAAGGATGAGCTGGCCAGGTCTGAAGCTCCCGCCACGCTAGAGACTCTGATCCAAACTTCCATCCAGCTAGATAGGCGTCTGCGGGAGTGACGCTTTGAGCGTTCTCAGACCTTTCGCCCAACCTGGGGACTGCCCAAGGTCCCGGCTCCAACACTTCCTGCCGCTGCTCCTCTAAATACCTCCAATATAGAACCAATGCAGATTGGTCTGCTTTGACCCACTTTAACCCCAGAAGAAAGAGGACGCAGGCGGCAAAACAATCTCTGTCTCTACTGTGGAGCATCAGGACACTACCTTCGCAACTGTCCGATTCGGCCAAGTAAGTCCAGGCACCTGTACCCTACATATCTTCAGCTGTCCGCATCACTATCTACTCACATTATTCTCCCCATCTCTCTGCAGGTGGCTGGAAGGGAGGTCAAACTGCGGGCAATAATTGACTCTGGAGCTTGCAGCTGCTTCCTGGACATCAACCTGGTTAAAGACCTGCACATTCCTCTGACTACCAAGGATCAAAGACTAGACATACACCTAGCTGACAGAAGTCAATCTAGTTCAGGACCTGTTACCCAGGAAACAGTCCCTATTCTCACAACCACAGACACAGGGCACCAGGAACTTCTCTGTTTTGATGTGATCAGATCTCCTATTTTTCCAGCTATTCTTGGAATCCCGTGGCTACAAGCCCACAACCCATCGGTGGACTGGTCCCGAGGGGAGGTCACCTTCTCATCCAGCTACTGCCGCCAGCATCGTGGTTTCCCCACGCTAACCAACCCCCATACCTGCCTGACCATACAACCAGCAACAGACACCAGTCTAGTAGTCCCTTCAGTCTACCATGACTACCTTGACGTCTTTGACAAAAAGAAAGCCGAAACCTTGCCTCCACACCGATCATATGACTGTCCTATTGAATTGCTCCCTGGAGCGGAAATTCCCATCGGGCGCATCTTCCCTTTGTCCGAGGTGGAATTGGAGGCTCTCAGACAATACATAGATGAGAACCTAGCCAAAGGTTTCATTCGTCCCTCTTCCTCACCTGCTGGCGCAGGCATCTTCTTTGTTGAAAAAAAAGACCACTCCCTCAGACCCTGCATCGACTACCGGGAGCTCAACAAAATTACCATCAAGAATAGGTACCCTCTTCCCCTCGTTCCGGAGTTGTTCCAGAGGTTTCGAGCGGCCCGGGTATTTACAAAACTGGACTTAAGAGGGGCTTATAATCTAGTTCGCATCAGAGAGGGGGACGAGTGGAAAACGGCCTTCAGAACAGGCTTTGGCCACTTCGAATACCTCGTAATGCCATTTGGGTTATGCAATGCCCCCGCAACATTTCAACACCTGGTCAATGATATATTCCGAGAGTACCTTGACTTATTTCTGATCGTCTACCTGGATGATATCCTGATCTTCTCCCCCTCTCTCGAGCTCCACCGAATCCACATCAAGAAGGTATTGAGTACCCTCCGCAGGCACTGTTTGTATGCCAAGGCCGAGAAATGCGATTTTGAAAAACAATCTATTCAATTTTTGGGCCTCGTAATCTCCGTTGGGGGAATCTCTATGGATCCCCAGAAGGGAGTCCAAAGATTCGTAGGCTTTGCCAATTTCTATCGGAGATTTATTAAGGACTTAAGGACTCCACTATCATCGCCCCAATTACTCAACTCACACGTCTCCACACCCATTTCCTCTGGAATCAGGAAGCCCAAGTAGCCTTTGAAAAACTTAAAACCTTGTTTACCTCTGCTCCGGTGCTGCAACACCCGGACCCAGCGCTCCCTTTCGTTCTTGAAGTAGATGCTTCTGAAGTGGCGACGGGAGCCGTGCTTTCTCAGCGGATGGGCCCAAAAGCTCTATTACACCCAGTAGCCTTCTGCTCTAAGAAATTAAACCAGGCTGAGAGAAACTACGACGTAGGTGACCGAGAGCTTCTGGCTATTAAAGTGGCCTTTGAAGAGTGGAGATATCTATTGGAGGGCGCCAATCACCCGATCATGATTTTTACGGACCACAAAAACTTAGAGTATCTGAGGTCCGCCAAACGTCTAAGACCCCGACAAGCTAGATGGGCATTATTCTTCTCACGATTCAACTTCCATTTAACCTATAGACCAGGATCCAAGAACGGGAAGGCAGACGCCTTGTCCCGGATGTTCCCTGAATCCACAGAACCTGCTCCACCGAGCACTATTCTTTCGGCCCAGAACTTTTTATTGATTCAACCCAGCTTGAAATTGGTCATTGACGAGCCTCTGCTTCATGCCCTGAATCTGAGCAGGTCTCTTTAAGGAAATAAGATGGATTACTCTTGCACCAGGATAAGGTCTTCTTGCCTCAGGAGGCAAGGCTTCAGGTCTTCAAGACGTACCACGACCACCAGTTAGCCGGCCACTTTGGAGTTCGTAAAACAAGTGAGCTCATCCAACGGTCCTTTTGGTGGCCCAACCTTAGTCGAGACTGTAGAGCCTATGTTAAATCCTGCTCTGTGTGCCTACGTAGCAAGGGTGACAAGACAAGGCCCTGGGGATACTGAGACCCTTACCTATTCCTAACCGTCCATGGGAAGGTATCTTGATGGATTTTATTGTGGAGCTTCCGCCCTCGGAGGGTTTTACTGCCATTATAGTGGTGGTGGATCGCCTGTCAAAGATGGCCCATTTTCTACCCTTGGTAGGCACTCCTTCAGCAACTGAGACTGCCCACATCTTCCTCAAGGAAATTGTAAGACTCCACGGCTTTCCCCGGAAGCACTGTTTCTGATCGGGGGGTACAATTTACCTCCAAGTTTTGGAGAGCTCTGTGTAACGCCCTGAAAATAGAACTTTGCCTCTCATCAGCATACCATCCTCAGAGCAATGGACAAACAGAGCGTACGAATCAAACCTTGGAGCAGTACCTCCGCTGTTTCACAGCCTTTTCACAGGATGACTGGGCCTCGTTGCTTCCATTTGCTGAGTTTGCTTATAACAATTCACTACACTCAGCCACAAACCAGTCTCCATTCTGGGCCACCTATGGATTCCACCCACTTGCCTTGCCTGACACTATATTTGAATCTGCAGTACCTGCGGTCCAGGACAGACTTGCTTTTATACAGCAAAACTATCAAAAGCTTCAAGAATGCATACTGAAGGCTCAAACCGACTACAAGAAATTTTTTGACAAGAAACGCAGGAGGAATCCCTCCTTTAAAATTGGGGATGAGGTATGGCTGTCTACGGCCAATCTGAAACTGCCTTGCCCATCGAAGAAGCTGGGGCCTAAATACATTGGTCCGTTTCCAATTAAATGAGAGGTAAACCCAGTGGCTTTTGAATTATCCCTGCCGGATTCTTATAGGATTCACCCAGTTTTTCATGCCTCTCTCCTAAAAATGGCCATTCCGGATCCATTTCCTGGGAGAGTGGAACATCCTCCACCATCAGTAACTGTTGGTGAAGAAACAGAATATGAGGTGAAGTCAATATTGGATTGCAGGAAACAAGGCAGGCAAATCCAATATCTGATCAAATGGAAGGGGTATCCACCCGAAGAAAGCTCTTGGGAACCAAAGATCAACATCCATGCCCCTAGACTCCTTCGGAATTTCATGCCAGATATCCAAGGAAGATGGCCCGGTTGGGCATCTGGAGGCTGCCCATTGGGGGGGGGCACTGTCAGGGTACCAATAGCAGGAGGGCTCTAGGACCCAGTATCGGTCAGAATAGGAGAAGGGCTCTAGGACCCAGCAACTCTGTCAGCCCCTCACCTGGGCCTTTATAAGGAAGCCAGCCCTTCTCTAAGTGCTGTTTTATCTTCAGCTTCTACCAACATCCTGTGTTTCCTGTTTCCTGTGATTCCTGGTTCCTGACTTGGCTTGTTACACCTCCATCTCCAGCTTGCTTCCTGACTTTGACCTTGGCTTGTTTAACGGATCTCCTCTGCCTGCTACCTGTCCAGACCTTGGCTACCACTTGACCTTGTCTCCTCTGCTACCCACCTGGCATCAAACCTGGGCTTGAATCAACCACCCTCTGTCTCAGCGATCCTAAGTACCTGCTTCATCTCACAGGTGCCACCTGCCTGCAGTAACCCCACAGCACAACAGCGGTATCCCTGAACCCTTTTCTGCAAGCAACTCTGCAGGCGACCTGTGCGACTTTGGGCCTAACTCCTCCTGTCTCATCTCCAGGGGAGTTTGGCACTTAGCTGCAAGGGAAGCCCTCTCTCCATTGGCCTCCAGCACTTGATACATGATAAAACCTCTGCACTGTATTTCCCCCCAATATATAGCCAAGTATGAGACTCCTGCTGTTATTTTTCCATTGAAAAAGCCCCCTTTAGACTAACAGCTATAAAAAAAAAAAGGTGAGATTTTCATTCACGGTAAAGACTGACCCCTTAGTACATAAGTGGTCCAAGACATAAAATGACATACATTACTAGTCAAAAAAAGCCTTAGGGGACATAGGACAGACAGTATATATATATATATATATGTAGCACCCTCCTGGGTAGGTGCTAAGCAAAGCATATATGTGGCCCTGTTCTGCCTATCAGGAGGGCCTGATCTGTTAGTTAGCCTGTCACATGCTTCCAGGTGTGACCTGTTGAGTCTGCGGAGTCACCCCACTGTATCCAACCTTGTTGGACAATGGAGGAAACCTAGCCAATAGCACACCAGGGTTTATGACTGTCCCAGTGGGTGGGAATTGCTGCAATGCATCCTGGGATGGGGAATAAATCCAAGGGGGGTATGTGACAGGGGTCTTTTGGCAGGAGCAAATCTCAGGTGGACGGATGTCTCTCCTCCTTCTGAAGTGAGGAAGGTGGTCCAGGCAGTTGGCCTAGGGACCAGGGGTTGAGCTGAGCTGACAGGATCCAGTGTGCTGACCGATTGGATCTGCTGGACAGAGGACTTCAGGAAAAACAGTGTCGTAAGTACTCAAGGATCTGCCCAAAGGTCTGCCTAAGAGAGGGGACCACTCCAGAGAGGTCAAAGGGATCAAGGAGCCAGTTAACCCAGAGTGTCACAGTAAAGGGGGAGCCAAGTTTTTAAGCCCTGAAGATTAGGGATAAAGGGGGCATCAGGAAGGGCCCTGAAATTGTTCAGCAGTACAGTCTACCTCAAGGAATAGCTTGCCTTAGGACCGAACTACCTCAGGAAGCTTAAAGAGATCCTTTCATAGCCAAGGGCAAAGTGAAGCAGCGGATTAGCTGTGGCTAGCTCAATTTCAGTGTATTCAGCGTTACTCAGCGTTACTCAGCGTTAGCCAGCGTTAACCAGCGTTAACAAGCATTTATTCAAGTCATCCCAGCCTATTGTGCATAGTTTAGTTCAGTTGGAGTATCCCACTCATCCCTTCTCCTATCCAAGTTTCTAATAAAACCAAAAAAAAACAAAGTAACTGGATTGGTCCTTGTCTAATGTAAAAACACTTGGAAACATGTCAGAATGGTCTACCGTTGCTAATGGGAACCCAGGGGGACCCGTCACCAGCAGCTCCCTTGGGAGTAGTGATATATATATGTATACTTACTGATAACTATGATAACTATGAAGACATCTTCCTGTCCTGGAGCAAGTCATTGGAGCACCAGGACCCTCCACAAGGCTTTTCTGATGGTAACAGTGGCTGTAACAAGAATCAAAGGTCAGACCTACCCAAGGGTATAGTTCACTCTCTGTTTTTGCTCATTTACTGACAATTATTAAAATTAGAAACATACAGTAGCTTGATATTATCATACCTTTTACTCATTCAAAGTCTATCTTGCTAAACGTGATCCCCCACCGGTGCTGACTGCATCTTCTCCCTGCAAGTGTCCCTTTAGCAAGCCAGCTGCTATGGGGACACTTGTGTGGACATGCTCCTGAACCGGGCTGTGTGCATCCATAGATACACGTATCATGTCTCAGCCACACCCCTGCTCCCTCCTCACAAGATTTGACTGACAGCAGCAGGAGCCAGTGGCCCTCGCTGCTATTAGTGAAGCCTGTGAGAGCAGGAAGAGGGGAGAGAAGACCTGCAGCTGGCACAACGCTGGATTGATCTGAGTAGCCATGTAAGTGTTTTTATAGGAGGGGGGAGAAGGGGTAGCTAAACCTTTTTTACCTTAATGCAGGCAATGCATTAAAGGTAAAAACGTTTAGACTTTAGAACCACCTGAGGAAAAGAAAATAAAGTCAGTATAAAGATGAGATTATAATCTTAGCAGTACATAGTAAAACAGTACAATAGTTCTCACTGCAGGGCCAATATACAGATCTACAGTGTATGTGGTGCAATAATGGAAATATGGTACAGCAAGTATGTAAAACTGTAAGGGTCATATACAGAGAGAATATTTTTTTTGATTGACAATTTTATGTTGTAGATGAGAAATATTGGTGTTAAGCACCAACAGTACCTGCACAGTGGAAAGTTGTGAATAAAAAACCCAAATTACAGTTACAGCACATAAAAGACATACAAGCTGAAAAAACCAGGTGAACGCCGCTTCCGCATTCCGGTTTGCGTTCCACCCGGAGCCGGAAATGACGTAGCAACGTGCTTGCGATCAGACGTCCCTATCGCAATTGCTGTAATCAAGTTACCACGATGTAAGTGTAATTGTTTCAATAAAAACATTGTACCGATATACTTCCCTATGGGAGTTTCTTCTTGTCATCTTCCTATGACCACTGGAAGCTTCGATTCCTGGCATTGAGAATACTCCAAGGTGGATTATTTATACTCGGCTGGATTAACACAGTGGAAATTGGTTTTATATCCTGTGTTTATACCTGTGAATCAAGGCTTCTACTGACCCCCTATAATTTAGGGGTCTGTCATATCTGGTAAGCAGTTGACACACTGGGTGGTCCTGCATTTTGGTGGAGGTGCTGTTACTAGAAGAAGTGCTATTGTAGGATTTATCAGATATTCCATACCTACCTGGACGGTGCTATTTGGACTGATTTCCTGTGGTCCATCATCATCTATTGTTGGGACTTTTGTTTGCACTATCTATTTATTCAGTCACTTTGCACTTTAGGATCACTTATTTATCTATTTATAATACTATTTATTTATTTATTTATTTATTACTAATATATGATTATATCTATTCATTTTTATGTGCCCACTAACCCTATATGATTGTTGCCAATTAATAAGTTATTGCACTTGATATTTACACTATATTTATATCTATCTACTCAACACTATCAGTTCGCTATTTGTACACACGGCATTTGTGCTTAATTTAATTAGTGATTATTTGTCATTACTTTTATATTTATTGATATATTTAACTCATCTAATTGGTTGAGCGCAGCCATTATATATTATTATATAATCCATTTTATAATTTTATGTTGTACATGACATAAATCTTTACATCTATAGTAATAACCGCAAATATTCTAGACAGCTGATAAAAGAGTCAGATATCACACGTAAAATATTCAGCATTTCGAGAAACCTTAAAAGTGTCACCAAGTTCCTCATTACTGATGGTGTCCAGGAATTGTAACAAGGCAACTCATAGACATTTATAGAGCTGGAACTCCTTTATGGGAACCTGCATTAATTACTGTCTTCCGATTTCTCATGTCCCATATGTAGAAGAAATTACTGACTTCTGAGTAGCCACATAAGACAAAAGCTGTGAAAAGTCAGGCAGGCTATCCCAGTCTCATGAAATCAAAATGAAAGCTACATAAACACTGACATCTTTCAAAGGATTTATAAAGTCAGCCTCAGTAACTAGCTGTCTACTGTCTCTCGTGATGACCCATCGACTGTACATCCAGTGTCAGACCTAGAGGATGATTGAAAAAACAAATGTTCTACCTTTACCCACAAGGAATAGATGTCTATGTCTTTCAAGATCAACAAAATATCTGACAAAGCATACTGTGGTTCTACCAACTCTTGTGTCTCAACAGCTGTGTTTGTACTTTGTGTGCTTCTCAACCGGAAACAAAATCTGCAATCTTTTTACTTTTTTTAGGTACACATTATTGTCATCTAGACTTGTTTTTCTTAAAAAGATGCCTTTGGGTACCAAATCCAACAAATCTAAATGTTCACTGATCTAGCAAATCCTTAGAAGGATATCATACATTAACATGTGTATTATCCTAGCAATTTGATATCCTGCCGCATATTGATTATCTGTGTAGCTACTTTCACCTAATAAACACTCAGGATTGCGTATACCCAACCAACCTTTTCTTCTCCATTGCCTTTAACAGTTGCATCATACCACTATCTCATTCCTATTTAGGAGATAAACTGTTCAAAAAGACAATATGATATGATTTGGTTATAAATTCATGTCTGATCAGTCACTAATATTTTTGGCCTGTTTTATCCAAGCATTAGTTCTAATTATTTCATCCAGAACTGTCAGAACCTCAGCTGATACTGTTTTACCATAGAAAGCACATCTGCAAGTCAGTACATATGAAGTGTCATTTCTATAGAGGCCATGCACAGTTCCGACTTATGGACTTGCAATTAGTTTAGTTACTAATTCATTTTCGGGCGAAATTCGGCATATTCGTTCATTCAGGGGCATCCAAATGAATGAAAGACTCCTTTGACAAATGCGTACGAAAACGAATTGTCAGAATTAACGAAAATCTGAAAATACAAAAATAAAAAAAAACAAAAAAACGATTTAAACTATGAGTTTAACAAATCGATTACATTCGGATAATTTATTTTTTCGTATTTTGTTCTTTCCAACAATTCATATTTCTTTTGGATATATTGAGATTCATTCATCTTTTTCGAATGGTTAGTGTTAGTGTGCTATCTCTGGCCCCTTGTGTGTTTTTCTGTGTCAGACTACATTTCATCCAGAGTCCAGACAGGGTGTGGTGGGCCGGTGGCACTGTTTTGTTGGATTTGTGAGCATCTTGTGACACACAGAGTGAGAGATAAATTATTTATAAATTTTTAATTATACTTAGTCAAAACCAAAAACATTAATGTTACATCCATGACTTCTGAAAATGTTGGGAGGTTTTAATATGTATTACTTCTCATTTAAATCATTTTGGAAAACCCCAGAATAATTAGGTATTTTAAATGTAACGCAATGCCATACAATGTAATGCAATGCAATGCCAAATGTAATGCCATCTAGTTCATGCTCAGTTGCTCATGCAAACCTGTTCTGTATACAGTAAAACCTTGGTTTGAGAGTAACTTGGTTTAAGAGCGCTTTGCAAGACAAGCAAAATTTTCAAATAAATTTTGACTTGGTTTACAAGCGATGTCTTGATATACAAGTAGCTTCAAGTCACAGCTGAGTATAAAAGAGAAGAGAGGCGCCTCTAAGTGTAGCAATATGGTTACATTTAATGAAGGTACAACATTTAGCAACTCACATGATTGATGATTGGAACAGGCACATCTAAGTATGCAGGCATCCAGGCTAAAGCTGTCCACATAGACCATCCTCTGCACCGCCATCTACGTCATCCCTTCCATGCTGCCCCTCGCTTTTAGATCCCTTTACTGCAGGGTGGTCTTCCCGGTCAGGATTACAGACTAGCAGCCGGCGGTGCAGAAGATAGTCCATGTGGACAGCTTTACCCCGGATGTCTGCATACTTAGATGTGCCTGTTTTATTCATCAACCATGTGAGTTGCTAAATGTTGTACCTTCATTAAATGGAACCATATTGCTACACTTAGAGGCGCCTTTCTTCTCTTTGATACTCTGTAGCTCCTACTGGATTTTGCTTCTAATCCCCTTGTGGAAGTGGCTATTTGTGGATGGACATTTTATGGTTATATAACCTATCGCAATGCTATAATCTTTTTATATGGACTATAAACTGAAGGACTTATGAATAAATGGTTGTGGAACGAATCATCTGAGTTTCCATTATTTCTTATGGGGAAATTTGCTTTGATATAAGAGTGCTTTGGATTACAAGCATGCTTCCGGAACGAATTATGCTCGCAATCCAAGGTTTTACTGTATTTGCCCTTCATTGTGGTCTCTCTTTACCTTGCTTTAACTATCTGTATACAACATTTACAGTGTTTCAGGTCTCAGCGAGAGTGATCTATGTCTCCTTTTGTCCTCATATGTGTTTTCTATTCCTGTTACTGTTTGCTCATTTCCATTGCTTTCTTCTTCTGTCTGGATCAGTCTCTAGGTCAGTTTCTAGGTTTTTACCAAAAATTACTGGAACTGTTTTCTATATCTAAAGACTTCAGTGGGGGAGACTAAAATATTTAAATTCTAGTGCAGACATATTAGACTCTAACGTTTGATATATATATATGTATTCCATTTTAAAATGTAGAAGGGTTTAGTAATGCAGAGATGATATCCTATAAATTCCCCTACTCACAGTTACTCTTCCACATATTCTCCATCATGGTTGATGCATTTAGGGTGGATGAAGGAATTATTCCCGCTGCGCTATTGTATTCTGACAGTGGACTCCTCCACTGCCAGAATACATTGATCATCACTGCGACTGATAGGCTGCATGCACTGATCGAACACAAATTTTCCAACATTCTCGTTTTAAATGAGTTGATCACTAGGTTCCAACTTCCTGCTAATTTGGCCGAATTTCAATCTATCTATCTATGGCCAGCTTTACTTAATGACTAGGACTGTTCACGGCATTGGCTGCATCACCATACATGGATCTCAACCACTCTCAACCATTATCAGAAACACATTTACTGTTCCTTGTTTCAACCTCTTATCCATGATTTATTTTGTACAATCTGAAAAACAGATGCACACAATGATTGAATTAGATATATATTACATATATGACATATATTGGGCATTTTATATTTTCATATGAACAGCAAATATGAAACAATAGGCAAACAGGAAATACTTTTTGTTAGCCCCTTATATAATTTATGTAATATACTGTAAATACAGTATCTCACAAAACTAAGTACACCCCTCACATTTTTGAAAATTTTTTATTATATCTTTTCATGTGACAACACTGAAGAAATGACACTTTGCTGCAATGTAAAGTAGTGAGTGTACAGCTTGTATAACAGTGTAAATTTGCTGTCCCCTTCAAAATACCCCAACACACAGTCATTAGATTGTTCCTGTAATTGCTTCTCCAAAACTGATCCCCCTCCCTGTTCTGCCTGCTTCTGTTCCTCCCCCCATGTGCCCCCCTTTCACTGTGCCGCCCCTCCCCCCCCCCCCCCCCCGCAGTGCTGCAGACTTCCCTGTCCTATAAAAAAATAACAAATTGTAAAAAATAATAATAATTAAACATTTTAATAAATAATAAAAAAAAATGTAACATAAAACAATTGCAACATTTTTTAACATTTTAAAGAAAAATTTTATATTTTTTAAAACAAATGTAAAAAAAACTGTTAAAAAAGGGCTAATTCACACAGGTTGTCCATTATGTTTGTGTCTGCTTATGATGATTTTAGTGTATTTTTAGTGAAAATATTGTTTTAATATATTCGGGGGGGGGGGGGGGGGGCTGCATGGTACATTGTACTGGGCCCCGTGATTTCTAACAGCAGCTCTGTACATGCATATGCATAAGTTTCCCTCTGACAGTGATATCCGTCATGCAAAGAAAACTGTATTGCTCTGTGAAAGGCATCACCTATGCTATTTGGTTCTGTGGCAGATGTCAAACCAGTCTCTATTGTCTGTTAGTTAGCCATAGACAATTATTTTCAGTGATTGGCAGACTTCGGAAAATTATTTTATATGACTAAGCTCCCTACAAAAGATCTTTCCATTGACAGTAACAATTGTATCTGCTGAAATAATTTTTAGTTCACACAGTGCATATTCAACATTGTAAGATAAGATTGAAATTATGCTTTCGGGTGCTGGAAATGTGCATTTATATTGGGTATGATTGTTCAATAATGTTAGGATGGAAAAACATACTACAAAGAGCACATAACTTACCATAAGCCATTATAATTTCTATTAAAGCATTGTGTTAAAGATGAGCAGTAGAGATGGCCTTGCGGTTCACCCAGCGGTCGGTTCGCGGCGAATTTTGCTTGTTCGCAAATTTGTGAAAAGTCAGACTTTTGCTGATGTTCGTGAAGATGTCCGCGCCGCCATTTTCTTTTTCATTAAGAAGAACTTTGACCCATGACACAGCCGTCATGTGGAACGGGACAGCCAATTGAAACATTTCAGCACATGGACATGCCCCCTACCCTATAAATAGACCTGAGCTGTCGGCCAATTCACATTCTGCTTTTTGTCAGCGTAGGGAGAGTTTGGCTGTGCTCATGAGGGAAAGATTGCCAGACACAAATAGCTGTGTTAAGATCCACAAAAGTCATTTTCAGGGCTGGTATTTCGGTATAGGTCCAGTCTGTTTTCAGGTTAGGGGCAGGTATCCAGTCTGTGCTTTAGGGGCAGTTAGAGATCGGCAGCAGTGACACAAATCGCTCTGTTAATGTCCACAAAAGTCATTTAAAGGGCTGCAATTTTTTGGTATTGGTGTGCAGTGCACTATATAGGGGGGAGGGGGGTAATCCACGGTATAATATACTTTGTAGAAACCATATTATAGTGGATTAGTAGTATTATTGTGCACTGTGCAGCATTGTGACAGGTGTGGTGACTGAGCGTTGCTGCAGCAATACTACAAACAGTGCCAAACTCCCTGGCCAATTTTTTGAACAACTGGTGTGATAGACCAGTGGCCCCCCAATACCACATATTGAGGTGGGGTGTTATCTGAGTATACTTTTACAAGTGTATTTGTGTCCTGCAACAATATTGCCTCTTTTGCTGACTATAAGTCTGATACACACAGTGCCAAACTCCCTGGCCAATTTTTTGAACAACTGGTGTGATAGACCAGTGGCCCCCCAATACCACATATTGAGGTGGGGTGTTATCTGAGTATACTTTTACAAGTGTATTTGTGTCCTGCAACAATATTGCCTCTTTTGCTGAGTATAAGTCTGATACACACAGTGTCAAACTCCCTGGCCAATTTTTTGAACAACTGGTGTTATAGACCAGTGGCCCCCCCAATACCACATATTGAAGTGGGGTGTTATTTAACAGTATACTTTTCTAAGAGTGTATTTTAGTCCTGCAAAAATTTGGCCTCTCTTGCTGTGTTAACTGTGCTACACACCGTGACAACAGTTACTGGCCAATTATTTGTAAAACTGGTGTAATAAACCTGTGGCCCCTCCAATACCACAGATTGAAGCGGGGTGTTATCTGAGTATACTTTCATAAGTGTATTTGTGTCCTGCAACAATATTGCCTCTTTTGCTGAGTTAAGTCTGATACACACAGTGCCAAACTCCCTGGCCAATTTTTGAACAACTGGTGTGATAGACCAGTGGCCCTCCAATACCACATATTGAGGTGGGGTGTTATCTGAGTATACTTTTATAAGTGTATTTGTGTCCTGCAACAATATTGCCTCTTTTGCTGAGTTAAGTCTGATACACACAGTGTCAACCTCCCTGGCCAATTTTTTGAACAACTGGTGTGATAGACCAGTGGCCCCCCAATACCACATATTGAAGTGGGGTGTTATTTAACAGTATACTTTTCTAAGAGTGTATTTTAGTCCTGCAAAAATTTGGCCTCTCTTGCTGTGTTAACTGTGCTACACACAGTGACAACAGTTACTGGCCAATTATTTGTAAAAAAACGGGTGTAATAAACCTGTGGCCCCCCAATACCACAGATTGAAGCGGGGTGTTATCTGAGTATACTTTCATAAGTGTATTTGTGTCCTGCAACAATATTGCCTCTTTTGCTGAGTTAAGTCTGATACACACAGTGTCAACCTCCCTGGCCATTTTTTGAACAACTGGTGTGATAGACCAGTGGCCCCCCAATACCACAGATTGAAGTGGGGTGTTATCTGAGTATACTTTTACAAGTGTATTTGTGTCCTGCAACAATATTGCCTCTTTTGCTGAGTTAAGTCTGATACACACAGTGTCAACCTCCCTGGCCAATTTTTTGAACAACTGGTGTGATAGACCAGTGGCCCCCCAATACCACATATTGAAGTGGGGTGTTATTTAACAGTATACTTTTCTAAGAGTGTATTTTAGTCCTGCAAAAATTTGGCCTCTCTTGCTGTGTTAACTGTGCTACACACAGTGACAACAGTTACTTGCCAATTATTTGTAAAACTGGTGTAATAAACCTGTGGCCCCCCAATACCACAGATTGAAGCGGGGTGTTATCTGAGTATACTTTCATAAGTGTATTTGTGTCCTGCAACAATATTGCCTCTTTTGCTGAGTTAAGTCTGATACACACAGTGTCAACCTCCCTGGCCATTTTTTGAACAACTGGTGTGATAGACCAGTGGCCCCCCAATACCACATATTGAAGTGGGGTGTTATTTAACAGTATACTTTTCTAAGAGTGTATTTTAGTCCTGCAAAAATGTGGCCTCTCTTGCTGTGTTAACTGTGCTACACACAGTGACAACAGTTACTGGCCAATTATTTGTAGACCTGGTGTAATAAACCTGTGGCCCGCCAATACCACAGATTGAAGCGTGGTGTTATCTGAGTATACTTTCATAAGTGTATTTGGGTCCTGCAACAATATTGCCTCTTTTGCTGAGTTAAGTCTGATACACAGTGCCAAACTCCCTGGCCAATTTTTGGACTAAATGGTGTGATAGACCAGTGGCCCCCCAATACCACATATTGAAGTGGGGTGTTATCTGAGTATACTTTTACAAGTGTATTTGTGTCCTGCAACAATATTGCCTCTTTTGCTGAGTTAAGTCTGATACACACAGTGTCAAACTCCCTGGCCAATTTTTTGAACAACTGGTGTGATAGACCAGTGGCTCCCCAATACCACATATTGAAGCGGGGTGTTATTTAACAGTATACTTTTCTAAGAGTGTATTTTAGTCCTGCAAAAATTTGGCCTCTCTTGCTGTATTAACTGTGCTACACACAGTGACAATAGTTACTGGCCAATTTTTTAAACAACTGGTGTGATAGACCAGTGGCCCCCCAATACCACGTATTGAAGCGGGGTGTTATCTGAGTATACTTTTACAAGTGTATTTGTGTCCTGCAACAATATTGCCTCTTTTGCTGAGTTAAGTCTGATACACACAGTGCCAAACTCCCTGGCTTGTTTTTTGAACAACTGGTGTGATAGACCAGTGGCCCCCCAATGCCACATATTGAAGTGGGGTGTTATCTGAGTATACTTTCATAAGTGTATTTGTGTCCTGCAACAATATTGCCTCTTTTGCTGAGTTAAGTCTGATACACACAGTGCCAAACTCCCTGGCCAATGTTTTTGAACAACTGGTGTGATAGACCAGTGGCCCCCTAATACCACATATTGAAGTGGGGTGTTATGTGAGTATACTTTTACAAGTGTATTTGTGTCCTGCAACAATATTGCCTCCTTTGCTGAGTTAAGTCTGATACACACAGTGCCAAACTCCCTGACTCATTTTTTGAACAACTGGTGTGATAGACCAGTGGCCCCCCAATACCACATATTGAAGTGGGGTGTTATCTGATTATACTTTCATAAGTGTATTTGTGTCCTGCAACAATATTGCCTCTTTTGCTGAGTTAAGTCTGATACACACAGTGCCAAACTCCCTAGCCAATTTTTTGAACAACTGGTGTGATAGACCAGTGGCCCCCCAATACCACATATTGAAGTGGGGTGTTATCTGAGTATACTTTTACAAGTGTATTTGTGTCCTGCAACAATTTTGCCTCTTTTGCTGAGTTAAGTCTGATACACACAGTGCCAAACTCACTGGCCAATTTTTTGAACAACTGGTGTGATAAACCAGTGCCCCCCCAATACCACAAATTGAAGTGGGGTGTTATTTAACAGTATAATTTTCTAAGAGTGTATTTTAGTCCTGCAAAAATTTGGCCTCTTTTGCTGTGTTAACTGTGCTACACACAGTGACAACAGTTACTGGCCAATTATTTTTAGAACTGGTGTGATAAAACTGTGGCCCCCCAATACCACAGATTGAAGTGAGGTGTTATTAAACAGTATACTTTTCTAAGATTGTATTTTAGTCCTGCAAAAATTTGGCCTATTTTGCTGTGTTACCTGTGCTACACACAGTGACAACAGTTACTTGCCAATTATTTGTAGAACTGGTGTGATAAAACTGTGGCCCCCCCAATACCACAGATTGAAGCGGGGTGTTATATACCTTTTTCCAGATATACTGCGATTCTCTAGAGACTTTTGTCACAGGGTAATTAAAAAACATGACAGGCAAAGAAAGAGGCAGACACTTACGCAGGGGTGGTAGGGGTAGGGCAGAAGCAGTAGGCCAGAGCCAAAGTGTGAAGTTTCAAAAGCCGAATGCAAATACGTCAAAGGACGCACCAGACTTGGTTGAGTGGCTCACTCAGCCTTCCTCTTCTGCACCCTCCTCATCCTCTCTATCTGCACTGTCTTCACTCTCTGCTGTGTGCACGCCCAAAGACACCACCACAAACACCACCACCACCACCACATACCCTCCGCTTGAGTCACTGGAATTATTTTCCAATCCATCACAAGACGTTTGCGATGTGCAGCCATTGTTGGCATCAGATCAGGAAGAGGAGGTAGCAACAGCTGCCACTCAGCAGTCTGACGACAGTACCCAGATCAGCCCAAGGAGGTTGGTCCCCGCTGTTGCTGCCTACTCCGAGATCTCGAATGTTAGTGGTGGGGAAGGTGACATGGATGATGACGTGTCTATGGACGTCACGTGGGTGGCCACAAGAGAGAAAGAGGAGGGGAGTTCAGAGGGAGAGACGGACCGGCAGATATGGAGGAGAGGCAGGCAGAACTTGCATTGCACAAGAGGTACAAAGCAGACTGCAAATGTATCAGGAGCGAGCCATCAACCATGTACAGTCACATCTGGCGCTCCCAGGACGCCGGCACATGGCTCTTTAGTGTGGGCTTTTTTTAATGTGTCCGTTGCTGACAACAGTGTTGCCATCTGCAGCCTTTGCAGTCAACGCATAAGTCGCGGTAAGCCCAAAACTCACCTAGGGACGACCGCCTTAAGAAGGCACCTGAACTCCCATCACCGAGCCCAGTGGGAGCAACACTGTCAGAATCCACAAAGCCACACTCCAGGCTCTCACCGTGCAGCCCCTTCTCCTTCTCCTCTCTCCTCACATTTGTCCTCCACTCCACCTTCCATGATGCCGTCGTCACGTTGTGCTGGAAAAAGGCAGGCTTCTGTGGCCCAAATGTTGGAGCGTAAAGAAATGATGACGCCAGATAACCCTCTTGCCCAACATTTGACTGCTGGCTTGTCGGAACTGATAGCCCACCAACTACTGCCATATCAACTGGTGGACTCGGAGGCCTTTTGAAAATTTTTGGCCATTAGAATACCACAATGGAAGGTCCAAGGCAGGAAATATTTTTCACAGAAGGGCATTTCAGAGCTGTATGGCCATGTTCAGTGGCAAGTGAATATATCTCTGGCACACAGTGTTGGTGCCAAGATACATCTGACCACAGACACATGGTCTAGCAAACACGGGCAGGGAAGGTATATCACTTTTACTGCCCACTGGGTGAACCTTCTGACGGCCGTCAAGCATGTAACCCGTGGCACCCGTGTAGATTTAGTTGTACCGCCACAGATTGCATGCAGGCCTGCCTCTTCTTCTCCTCCTCCTCCTCCACCTGTGCCTGGTTTCCTCCAAACATGACGCTTGCCATTCAGGGCAAAGAGTTCAATCTTTGTTTCATCAGACCAGAGAACTTTATTTCTCATGGTCTGAGAGTCCTTCACGTGCCTTTTGGCAAACTCCAGATGGGTTGTCATGTGCCTTTCACTAGGTACAGGTTGTAGGTTATACAGGTTGTGGTATACATTTATGTATACAGGTATAAATGAGTGGGTTGTGGATACCTACCCAATGAGATGAATATGAAACTCTCTCCACGCTATTGCTGGAGCAATGTACTGTATATCTATTTACAACTCTTCTCACCCTTTATGGCCATTAGAAGGGGAGTCAGAATATCTTTTTTATTTACTTTATATTACAAAGAAGGCGACTTCTGCCAGAGAAGAGAGATTGGATTGTGCGAAGAGGCAAAAATTTAAACCTCTGCTAGTAGGTCTCACTGCAGTGTATATAGAAAATCATTGGCTAATTCAGCCCACATAGGTCCATCCAGGTAAGAACAGTTTGAAAAGGGCTAACCCTTAAAAAAAATGAAGGTGATTGCATTTTTCATGTCAACTGGATCACTCTGTCACTTCCTCCACATTGCTCAACTTTTATATAGGCCTCTGCAAGCCAGAAACCTTACTAATCAGCTTCATTTCACGCAGCACATTTGTTTCTGCTGATACAATTTCCTCTGGTAATTCTTGTAACATGCCTGATATGTTCATTCTGGAACAGAACTACATTCCATGAAATCGTTCAGGCTGAGTGAACTGGTAATATTTGTTCTAAATTTGAAACTGTCAGAAGGAGATTATTTATCTCAAAGTGTGAACAGACCCTAAGGAAGTACTTATTATTTCATCACATTATTGGGTCATTTATAAAGTCATATACCATCCTTCCTAATTTATAATTAAATTTTCTCCTCAGATATAGGCTATAGTCTAGGGCTACTCAACTTTTTAAGTGTTGGCCATCACACTACTTTCTGGGCCCGCCATTTACCATTGTTTTGAGACCTCAAAAATAGGCTTTCGTTTTGGAAAGAGTGGTAATGGGTTAGAACCCCTATCAAGCTTTTATTGCTAATAGTGAGGACACAAATATTGAGTACTTGTGCTGTAAACCATATACAAATGCAAAATAACCTTATGCACACAGGTAGGCATACATGGCGACAATAATGGGCTGAAAATTGCACTACAGAGGAACGCGCAGGAACATGTTTTGTTTTTTTTTTATTTTTTTTATTTTTTTCAATAATTGGCTCTCTATCAAAAATGACAATTTTTAAGAACTCTTTTTTGTGTGATTTAGTGTCTGGGGGGATCTAAAAGGTGTACTTGTGAAGTTTCAGCTCTGTAGCATGTCCAGAACCAGAAAAAAATAGTTAGTTTGTATTAGTGCAATTATAGAACAGGGATATGGCTCCGCTCTTTTTACACCTTGCCGGTTTTGTAGCAAGCGTTTTTTTGGGCATTTTTTGGGGGTTATTGGAGGCAGGCATAACATCTGTACTTCTGTGTATATATACACACACAGGTATATGTATATATACACATACACATATAGGTGTAAAAGTAGCAGAACACTATACTTGCGCTAATGAAATAATTAACACCCATATGGCTCTGCTCCTATAACACCTATATATGTGTATGTGTATAAATACATAGAAGTGTGTGTGTATATATACCCCTATACACAAGTTCAGATGTTTTGCCTGCCTCCAAAGACCCCAAAAAAATGCCCCAAAAAAACGCCTGCAATAACACACCTGGACGTTTTTTTTTTTTGGCGCAGGCGTTATTCCATCAATGTATTTTTTCTTCCCTGATGGCACAGGCATAGTCCAAGATGACAATGCCAGGATTCATCGGGCTCAAAGAGTGGTTCAGGGAGCATGATACATCATTTTCACACATGGATTAGCCACCACAGAGTCCAGAACTCAACCCCATTGAGAATCTTTGGGATGTGCTGGAGAAGGCTTTGCACAGTGGTCCGACTCTCCCATCATCAATACAAGATCTTGGTGAAAAATGAATGCAACACTGGATGGAAATAAATCTTGTGATGTGAATGTGTGCCGAAAATCAAAGCTAAAGGCGATCCAAAGTGTGTGATCTTTGTTGTTTTTTTTTGGTGGTGACTTTATTTTTGGCCAGGCAGTGTGTATATACCTTTTGGAACTTTTTTTTTTTGGTAGTTACGTGAAGTCAAATGAACTAACATTCATGTAACTACTAAACGTCTTCCTATAATATACTGTTAGCTAAACTCTGACTCGTGGTATGACTATAAGTGTTTTGTCAGTGAGAGGCAAAAAAAGGAAACAACAAACATTTTGTGACCTCTCTCTAAACAGAGCATAACTTGGTGACCCAGCCATTTCCTGCTAGATCTCCTCTAACATTCTACAAACGGTTGGTGGTCTGCAACATGGAAATCCGAGGGCTGGTTTTCTAGTCATTGAGAAAGTACAATGATGCTCATAGAATGTCTTGTATATATCTGCTAGCCACACTAAAAGAAGACTGTGCTTAAAACCGCAGTTCCTGCAAACTATCATATTACAATTATTATTCAGACACGAAAACCAGCAAATATGTCTAAATGAAATCACGTTGGAATGATGACATGTGTAGGCTTCCCCAGAAGTAAAAATAAGCAAATGATTTTACAGTCAGTGTCGGCCTAAATTTATTCTGGAATAGGCAATCTAATGAGCTGTCACGATTAGCAAAGAATAACAGTTTGGCAGATTCAGAGAGTACAGTCTTTTTATTTAGGTCAATCTATCACAAAATAAAACAATACAAATGGATCATTCAAACAAAAAAAAAAAAAAAAAAAAGAAGAAAGATTGTCTTCTTAAATCAAATAAGGGTAATAATAAATTTATTTAAAAAAAAAACAGCTTCTCTGTGCAACCATACAGCACAGAAATGTTGCTTTCATCCTCTTATCCTCATCTAGCAGTTGCCCCGGTGCTATAGGCCCCTTTCTCCCTTTGGGTGCCTCCTGTAGCAAGCCAGGTGCTAAATTGGCACCCGTGTATATGAGCTCTCATCAGGTCCAACTCCAAGTTGTGTGTCTCCTTAGATTTGTTTCTAACTAGAGGGGTTTTGGCCAGACTTCCAGGGGGGTCAAAGCGCTTATAGCAGAGGTCTCCAAACTGCAGCCTGGGGGCCTGGATGTGGCCCTTTCCTTGCCTTTATCTGGCCCTTGGGGTACTATTCCTCCCACTGACATCAATGATGTGGCACTATTCCTCCCACCGACACCAAAGATGGGGCACTATTCCTCTCACCGACAATAAATGATAGGGCACTATATCTCTTACTGAAAACAATTATGGGGCACTATTCCTCCCACTGACACCAATGATGGGGCACTGTTCCTCCCACTGACACCAATGATGCAGCACTATTCCTCCCACTGACACCAATGATGGGTCACTATTCCTCCCACCGACACCAAAGATGGGGCACTATTCCTCTCACCGACAATAAATGATAGGGCACTATATCTCTTACTGAAAACAATTATGGGGCACTATTCCTCCCACTGACACCAATGATGGGGCACTGTTCCTCCCACTGACACCAATGATGCAGCACTATTCCTCCCACTGACACCAATGTTGTGGCACTATTACTCTCACTGATACCAATGATGGGGCACTATTCCTCTCATTGACACCAATGGCAGGGCACTATTCTTCTCACTGACATCAATGATGGGGCACCATTACTCTCACTGACACCAATTATGGCACACTATTGATCTTTTATTGAAAAGAATCAAGCAACATATTTTATACAAAAGTAAAAAACAGAACAATAGTACAATATTCCAACAGAAAACAAAGGAATACACATCCATGTGCAGAATATATACAATATATACATAATCCACTTCCAACATTTTTAGAAAACTATTTACATAAAGCAGCAGAGAGGGCCTAAGAGGCACAACCCATCACCTATGTATGCAGCCATTTATCAAAAACTGAGCATTAAGAAAAAATATAGGGTGATAAGAGACAGAAAGCCACACCCGGGAAAGAGACTCCTGGCAGTCAGGGAGGCTTGAAACCCCTCCACGCCTTCAGCCAAGCCCTCTGACCCCACTTGTCTCTCTCAAGCGCCCGAATCTTCCCCACCTCATGCAGAATGTCACACACCACCACCTGAACAGGAAGGATTTTACGCCGAAGGGTGACCTGACACCGTGCGTTCCAGGTGTAATAACGGACTACTAAATTAACTAAAAAAAGTGTATCCAAACAAAAGCCCCCACCAGTATTGAATGCTCCGTACACCCACTCAGCATAACCCAGCCTGGAGAGGAAAGGAACACTGAGGGCTCGCCCAACCTGTTTGTATACCTCTATGTTAAAAGGGCAACGAAGCAGAAAATGGTCCATAGTCTCCTCCTCACCTGTACATTCCTCCCGAGGACAACCACGATCCATCCCACTGCGGAATTTCAAATTGCCCCGAACATAGAGCCTCCCGTGGAAGCACAACCAGGCCAGATCCCTGAATTTAAGGGGGACTCTAGCCAAATTAATCAGTCTTAACCCTTCCCTCAAAATTGGGCCTGGGCAATCCCTTAAGGCCAGTGGGTCATGAAAGACTTCGCTCAAGACTCGGCTCATAAGGACTTTCCTCGGAGCGGATCTGAGATCTTCAGCCGGCAGTCGCCACTGCCGCAGTAACTTCAGACACGGAGCGACATAGGCTGGGAGCTGACCACGATGACCCCTGAGATTCTTCACTTGGCCACCTTCTACCCAAAGTCGCAGAAAAGGCCTAAACCAAGATCTAAACATGCCTGCCCATCCAGGAGGTTCCACTGTAAGCATACTACCAATGTTAAACTTGATAAATAGCAGTGAAAAGAAAAGAACGGGGTTGACCATACCTAAGCCACCCTCCCTCCTGGATAGATAGGTGACATTCCTCTTGATGGGGTTCAGTCTGTTCCCCCACAGCATCTGGAAGAACACACTATAGATCCTAGCATAGAGAGACACTGGCAAGATGCAGACAGGGCTGACATACAAGAAAATCGGTATCAGGTAAGTCTTAATCAGATCAACCCTTTCCCTCAGAGATAACTTCCATCTCTTCCAGTTGACCACCTTAGTATTGGCAACTTCCAGCCTGCCTTCCCAGTTTTTGAGGCCATAATCGCCAGGTCCAAATTCAATGCCTAATATCTTAATATTTTCCTGGGGCACTGGAAAGGTGTCCGGGAGATCAAACCCCTCACCTTCCTTTCCCATCCAAAAAACTTCACTCTTTTCCTGATTGATCTTGGAGCCTGATGCTTCAGAGTACCGTGATGTCAGAGAGACCACCTCCTCCGCTTCATCTGTCCCAGTGACAATCACTGACACATCATCCGCATAGGCAACAACCCTCAAAGGCGGCTCACCCGGGATTCCCACTGGTACCCCACACAACATGCTGCTCTCTAGCCTCCTGATGAAGGGGTCGATTGCAAACACATAGAGCAGGGGACTCAGGGGACAACCCTGGCGCACCCCAGAACCAACCTCAAAGGACTGTCCAACCCAACCATTAACAAGAGGGAAGCTTTCTGCCCCCTTATACAAGACTTTTAACCAATCGACAAAACCACCCGGCAGACCGTACTTACTAAAGAGCAACCACAGGTACTCATGGTTGACACGATCGAAAGCCTTTGCCTGATCCAATGCCAGTAAATACTTTCCCCAGCCTGCAGCCCTGCACTGCTCCAAGGCCTCCCGGACAGCTAAAACCGCTGTGAAGGTGCTCCTACCCTGGATCGAACAGTGCTGATGGCGAGAAAGCAAAGACTCTGCTACTGCCGATAGGCGCCAGAAAAGTATCTTCGCCAGAACCTTTCTATCGACATTGAGAAGGCTGATGGGGCGCCAATTCTCAATCATCGAAGGATCTTTACCTTTTGAAAGAAGAATCACAGCTGAGAGTCTCATGGAAGGGGGAAGCACCCCCTCAGCAAGACAAGACAAAAATCTCTACCAAATGTGGGGCCAGAATAGACTTAAAGGCTTTGTAAAACTCAGCCGTCAGACCATCCGGTCCAGGTGACTTTTTGATGGCAAGCTGTTCAATTGCCCTCGTCACCTCTTCAACTGTGATCTCTTCTGTCAAATTCATCAAGAGGACATCTCCACCATTTAGACCTGGAGTAGAGTCCAAAAAGCTTTCCATCTTGTCTCGGTCAAGCTCTTTCCTCCCAAGAAGTTCAGCATAAAAAGACCTCACGACCTCCAGGATCCCTGACCTGGACTTTGTCAAGGAACCTGTACTATCCTTAAGGCCAACGACCATCTTAACAGCTACACCCTGTTTGCAGTTCTGGTAAGGGTCAGGCGAGTGGTATTTCCCATAGTCCCTCTCCAGAACCAAAGAGGTATGCCGGTCATATTGACACTTCCTGAGGAGGATTTTCACTTCAGAGATTGCCCCAGGATCTCCTCCTCTCGAGACAAGAATATCCAGCTTCCTCCGCAAACGTTGGTAGGTCATGTATCTATTAAACTGTTTTTTATTGGCTAGGCCCCTGAAGAATCCAGCAATCCTCTTTTTGGTCAGCTCCCACCACTCAGCCTTGCTGCTACAAAAGTCCAGGATGATCACCTGTGCCTGAAAGAATTCCTCAAAGGATTGTCTAACATGTTCTTCCTCAAGGAGAGTCGAATTTAATCTCCAGATGCCTTTGCCCCTCTGAGGGAAGTCTGAAGCATTCAAGACCACAGATAGCATACAGTGATCAGAGAACTCCACTGCCTGCACCACTGGGGGTGAGAAAGCAGAGGCCTCCTTCAAAAAAAACCTATTCATCCTACTCTGACTATTACCTCGATGAAAGGTGAACCTTGTGTCATCCGGAAGGTGCTTAATGTGCACATCCAAAAGACCAGCATCCCTAACCATACTATTTAAAAAAACGCTATCATATCCCAGCCTGTCATTGAAGTCCTTCCTGTCCTTGGGCCTAGTCACAGTATTAAAGTCACCTCCAAAAACCACTTGCCGGGATGTAAAAAGAAATGGCTTGATCCTTGTAAAAAGGCATTTCCTGTCCCACTTTGTGTGTGGCCCATAAATATTAATTAGGCGCAGGTCCTGCCCTCCCACAAGAACGTCTAAGACCATACATCTCCCAATCTCCACCTCAATAACCCGCCGGACAGTTACCATGCCGGTTTTAAACAACACCGCCACCCCGCCGTAAGGCTCGGCCGCAAGAGACCAGTAAGATGGACCATACCTCCACTCTCTCTTGGCCATATGAATATCTGCCAAGGAGGTGAGCCTAGTCTCCTGCAAAAATAAAATTTCAGCATCTAATTGGCTGAACAAAAAGAAGGCCATAGAACGAGCTCTTACCGACTTAATGCTGGCGACATTTATTGTCACCACTTTTAACGGAGGGGGAACCGCCATTTGGGTTATTGGGTGGATTGCTTCTTAGCTCCCCTCTGCTGCTCATCACCAGAAGCCTCTCTCTTTCTTGAGGCCTCCTCCAATTCCATTTCTGAATCAGAATTTTGCTCAGAAGAAGCTCCAGATGAGGATATTTCCCATGCAGAAGCCCTAGAACGGTTGGGGACAGACACTGGGGCTTCCTGTCCCTGTTCCGTCCTCACCGCCTGTCTCTTCCGCCTCACAACCCTCCTTCTCTCCTCCAGGTACTGCAGGTCAGATTCAGAGATGTTATCTCTTGTTTTCTTCTTTTTTGAAGTCTTCACAGAAGACTTCTTTACAGAGGAAACCGCAGCACCCTTTTTGGTACCTTCTACCACTCCTGGTGGGGGGGGACCTTCCCTTAAGTCAGACCTAGGAGGGGATGACTCATGGGGCAAGACTGACTCGGGGGGTACAGACTTAGAAGGTTCTGACACAAGAGGAGCGGGTACAGTAGGCTGGGGGGACACAGAGACAGCCACAGAAGGAATACCTACAGACACAGGAGGGTTGGCCACAGAAACTGGGGAGGGATCCTGAACAGGACCTGGGGGGTCAGTGACCGCTGAGGAGGATGGTACACCAGGGGCCTCATCCTCCATCCCGTCCAGCCTCAACAGTTCATCTACTACCTCCTTCTCCATGTTGTGCCAGGCCTCCGGACATCGGCTGTAGGGGTGGCCAAGGCGCAGGCACAGGTTGCACCTTATCGCCTGGGTACAGTCCCTGGCCACATGACCCTGTCCCCGACATACTGAACATATTAAGGCTGAACAGGAGGAGCTAAAATGCCCCTTTTCTCCACAGCGGTGACATAGCTTTGGCTGACCAGGATAAAAAATATTCATCCTATCCCTCCCTATGAAAGCCGAGGAGGTCAGGTGACGGACAACATTCCCATCCCTGGCCAACCTGACTGTTACTGACCGACCCCCGGTCCAGATGTCACGTTCATCAAGGATTTTTTCTAGCCTTGTCAAAACCTCACCATAGTTCCTTAACCAGACCTCTAGGTCCCGAGCAGGAACACTCTCATTATTGAGGATGATGGTTATTTTTTTAACAGTTGATCTCTGCGAAACAGCAACTGGTGCCAGATCTTCCCATTCGGGTCTTGACCTGCACCGAGCTTCATATCGTTCCCAGAACAGGTCAAGAGCCTCCGGCCTGGTGAAGCTGATTGTGTACTCCCGGCTCCCAGCTACGTGTATTAGGGCATAAAGGTCATTAGCCCCAAAGCCCATCTCCAAAATCATATCCACCACCACACGCCGTGCTGGAGAGACTGCACCACCTTCCCATTTAAGTATAACGACATTACGTCTTGGACCCCCAGCAGAAGCCAGAGACCCAAGACCGGAACCAGGGGTGCTCAAAGTGGCAGTTTGTGGTGTAAATCTCTGCCTGGAAGCAGGGTTCCTCATTGGCTGCAGCCCTGGCTTAATAATATTACCAGGAGCAGAGCGTACCACCTGAGCAAAAGAAGGCTTATCAGGACCAAGACCCCACACTGATGTAACTTTAGCCGGTACATTATTATTATTATCCTTATTATTAACTTCTTGTACTGAGCCAGCAGGATTGTCCATTAAACACACATTAGTAGGATTATTCAGAACAGCTGTGTTGGAAGAAATGTCACAACAATCAGTATTCACTATCACAGTTTCTGCTGTAGTACCACAGGTGGCCTGATGCTGCAGTATAGAGACAGCAGCTGTGACTGGACAAACAGCCTTTGACTCAGCAAAAGGCGGGTTAATGGGTTGCTCTGGCTCTTTTAGTTCCTTTGCTGCAATGTCACTTTTTAAACGCAGTTTTTCCTGCAAGGAAACATCAGCAGCTGAAATATTGCTGGATATGGAATTACCAGCCTGGGTGTCATTGGGCAAAACATCCGCATTAGCCAAGGTGTTAAATGGCACAAAAATAGTTTTATCAGTCACTTGAGACTTGATAGGCTTTACCTTATCAGGCACATTATCAGGAAAGTTCTCCTCACCAAACACCAGCTGATCCGCCTGTAATGGAGACTCCACTGCCTGGATCACTGTCAGCATGCCTCCTGAGCCATGAGAAGGCAACGTGTTGCTTACCTCACCTTGGGGGGTCAAGGGGTCAGAATTAGGGGTCACCTCCTCCACCTCCATCTTTGCCATCCTTGCAAATCTCCGGTCATTGCAAAACTTTTCCTTAAAGGGCCCCTCTTTACCTTCCATCATGGCCACAATGGTTTCCTGGTGTTGAACCCGGACCTTTGCCAACTGCATTTCAGAATCCATAGATCCACGGTTGCGGCTGTGCAAACCTTCACGTTGCTTTCGCAGACGCTTCAACTCCGCTCTCAATTTGTAGAGCTGGTCTCTCTCCCTATTCAGGACCTTGATCCCGGCCACCACTTGCTCCCGAATGGACTCGGTATCCTCATCCTCACCAGGGGCAGAGAGATCCCCAGCCATGGCTTGTCCAGGAGCAGGTATATCATCCATCAGCCCAGGGGATAGCTGAGAGCTTCCAGCAGGAGAGGCCCTGCTGGCCTGCATGGCCTCCCCAGATACAGGGCTGGGAGAGATTTTACCAGACTCCCCTCTCACAGAAATCACCTGGAGCAGCTCCAGACACACAGCCAGAGAACCTTCCTGCAGCCACACCCGAAGCTGAATGATGGGAAACTACTCCTCCCACTGACACCAATGATGGGGCACTATACCTCCCACTGATACCAATGATGGGTCACTATTCCTCCCACCAACACCAAAGATGGGGCACTATTCCTCTCACCGACAATAAATGATAGGGCACTATATCTCTTACTGAAAACAATTATGGGGCACTATTCCTCCCACTGACACCAATGATGGGGCACTGTTCCTCCCACTGACACCAATGATGCAGCACTATTGATCTTTTATTGAAAAGAATCAAGCAACATATTTTATACAAAAGTAAAAAACATAACTATAGTACAATATTCCAACAGAAAACAAAGGAATACACATCCATGTGCAGAATATATACAATATATACACAATCCACTTCCAACATTTTTAGAAAACTATTTACATAAAGCAGCAGAGAGGGCCTAAGAGGCACAACCCATCACCTATGTATGCAGCCATTTATCAAAAACTGAGCATTAAGAAAAAATCTAGGGTGATAAGAGACAGAAAGCCACACCCGGGAAAGAGACTCCTGGCAGTCAGGCAGGCTTGAAACCCCTCCACGCCTTCAGCCAAGCCCTCTGACCCCACTTGTCTCTCTCAAGCACCCGAATCTTCCCCACCTCATGCAGAATGTCACACACCACCACCTGAACAGGAAGGATTTTACGCCGAAGGGTGACCTGGGGCACTGGAAAGGTGTCCGGGAGATCAAACCCCTCACCTTCCTTTCCCATCCAAAAAACTTCACTCTTTTCCTGATTGATCTTGGAGCCTGATGCTTCAGAGTACCGTGATGTCAGAGAGACCACCTCCTCCGCTTCATCTGTCCCAGTGACAATCACTGACACATCATCCGCATAGGCAACAACCCTCAAAGGCGGCTCACCCGGGATTCCTACTGGTACCCCACACAACATGCTGCTCTCTAGCCTCCTGATGAAGGGGTCGATTGCAAACACATAGAGCAGGGGACTCAGGGGACAACCCTGGCGCACCCCAGAACCAACCTCAAAGGACTGTCCAACCCAACCATTAACAAGAGGGAAGCTTTCTGCCCCCTTATACAAGACTTTTAACCAATCGACAAAACCACCCGGCAGACCGTACTTACTAAAGAGCAACCACAGGTACTCATGGTTGACACGATCGAAAGCCTTTGCCTGATCCAATGCCAGTAAATACTTTCCCCAGCCTGCAGCCCTGCACTGCTCCAAGGCCTCCCGGACAGCTAAAACCGCTGTGAAGGTGCTCCTACCCTGGATCGAACAGTGCTGATGGCGAGAAAGCAAAGACTCTGCTACTGCCGATAGGCGCCAGAAAAGTATCTTCGCCAGAACCTTTCTATCGACATTGAGAAGGCTGATGGGGCGCCAATTCTCAATCATCGAAGGATCTTTACCTTTTGAAAGAAGAATCACAGCTGAGAGTCTCATGGAAGGGGGAAGCACCCCCTCAGCAAGACAAGACAAAAATCTCTACCAAATGTGGGGCCAGAATAGACTTAAAGGCTTTGTAAAACTCAGCCGTCAGACCATCCGGTCCAGGTGACTTTTTGATGGCAAGCTGTTCAATTGCCCTCGTCACCTCTTCAACTGTGATCTCTTCTGTCAAATTCATCAAGAGGACATCTCCACCATTTAGACCTGGAGTAGAGTCCAAAAAGCTTTCCATCTTGTCTCGGTCAAGCTCTTTCCTCCCAAGAAGTTCAGCATAAAAAGACCTCACGACCTCCAGGATCCCTGACCTGGACTTTGTCAAGGAACCTGTACTATCCTTAAGGCCAACGACCATCTTAACAGCTACACCCTGTTTGCAGTTCTGGTAAGGGTCAGGCGAGTGGTATTTCCCATAGTCCCGCTCCAGAACCAAAGAGGTATGCCAGTCATATTGACACTTCCTGAGGAGGATTTTCACTTCAGAGATTGCCCCAGGATCTCCTCCTCTCGAGACAAGAATATCCAGCTTCCTCCGCAAACGTTGGTAGGTCATGTATCTATTAAACTGTTTTTTATTGGCTAGGCCCCTGAAGAATCCAGCAATCCTCTTTTTGGTCAGCTCCCACCACTCAGCCTTGCTGCTACAAAAGTCCAGGATGGTCACCTGTGCCTGAAAGAATTCCTCAAAGGATTGTCTAACGTGTTCTTCCTCAAGGAGAGTCGAATTTAATCTCCAGATGCCTTTGCCCCTCTGAGGGAAGTCTGAAGCATTCAAGACCACAGATAGCATACAGTGATCAGAGAACTCCACTGCCTGTACCACTCGGGGTGAGAAAGCAGAGGCCTCCTTCAAAAAAAACCTATCTATCCTACTCTGACTATTACCTCGATGAAAGGTGAACCCTGTGTCATCCGGAAGGTGCTTAATGTGCACATCCACAAGACCAGCATCCCTAACCATACTATTTAAAAAAACGCTATCATATCCCAGCCTGTCATTGAAGTCCTTCCTGTCCTTGGGCCTAGTCACAGTATTAAAGTCACCTCCAAAAACCACTTGCCGGGATGTAAAAAGAAATGGCTTGATCCTTGTAAAAAGGCATTTCCTGTCCCACTTTGTGTGCGGCCCATAAACATTAATTAGGCGCAGGTCCTGCCCTCCCACAAGAACGTCTAAGACCATACATCTCCCAATCTCCACCTCAATAACCCGCCGGACAGTTACCATGCCGGTTTTAAACAACACCGCCACCCCGCCGTAAGGCTCGGCCGCAAGAGACCAGTAAGATGGACCATACCTCCACTCTCTCTTGGCCATATGAATATCTGCCAAGGAGGTGAGCCTAGTCTCCTGCAAAAATAAAATTTCAGCATCTAATTGGCTGAACAAAAAGAAGGCCATAGAACGAGCTCTTACCGACTTAATGCTGGCGACATTTATTGTCACCACTTTTAACGGAGGGGGAACCGCCATTTGGGTTATTGGGTGGATTGCTTCTTAGCTCCCCTCTGCTGCTCATCACCAGAAGCCTCTCTCTTTCTTGAGGCCTCCTCCAATTCCATTTCTGAATCAGAATTTTGCTCAGAAGAAGCTCCAGATGAGGATATTTCCCATGCAGAAGCCCTAGAACGGTCGGGGACAGACACTGGGGCTTCCTGTCCCTGTTCCGTCCTCACTGCCTGTCTCTTCCGCCTCAGAACCTTCCTTCTCTCCTCCAGGTACTGCAGGTCAGATTCAGAGATGTTATCTCTTGTTTTCTTCTTTTTTGAAGTCTTCACAGAAGACTTCTTTACAGAGGAAGCCGCAGCACCCTTTTTGGTACCTTCTACCACTCTTGGTGGGGGGGACCTTCCCTTAAGTCAGACCTAGGAGGGGAAGACTCATGGGGCAAGACTGACTCGGGGGGCACAGACTTAGAAGGTTCTGACACAAGAGGAGCGGGTACAGTAGGCTGGGGGGACACAGAGACAGCCACAGAAGGAATACCTACAGACACAGGAGGGTTGGCCACAGAAACTGGGGAGGTATCCTGAACAGGACCAGGGGGGTCCGTCACCGCAGAGGAGGATGATACACCAGGGGCCTCATCCTCCATCCTGTCCAGCCTCAACAGTTCATCTACTACCTCCTTCTCCATATTGTGCCAGGCCTCCGGACATCGGCTGTAGGGGTGGCCAAGGCGCAGGCACAGGTTGCACCTTATCGCCTGGGTACAGTCCCTGGCCACATGACCCTGTCCCCGACATACTGAACATATTACGGCTGAACAGGAGGAGCTAAAATGCCCCTTTTCTCCACAGCGGTGACATAGCTTTGGCTGACCAGGATAAAAAATAGTCATCCTATCCCTCCCTATGAAAGCCGAGGAGGGTAGGTGACGGACAACATTCCCATCCCTGGCCAACCTGACCGTTACTGACCAACCCCCAGTCCAGATGTCACGTTCATCAAGGATTTTTTCTAGCCTTGTCAAAACCTCACCATAGTTTCTTAACCAGACCTCTAGGTCCCGAGCAGGAACACTCTCATTATTGAGGATAATGGTTATTTTTTTAACCGTTGATCTCTGCGAAACAGCAACTGGTGCCAGATCTTCCCATTCGGGTCTTGACCTGCACCGAGCCTCATATCGTTCCCAGAACAGGTCAAGACCCTCTGGCCTGGTGAAGCTGATTGTGTACTCCCGGCTCGCAGCTACATGTATTAGGGCATAAAGGTCATTCGCCCCAAAGCCCATCTCCAAAATCATATCCACCACCACACGCCGTGCTGGAGAGACTGCACCACCTTCCCATTTAAGTATAACAACATTACGTCTTGGACCCCCAGCAGAAGCCAGAGACCCAAGACCGGAACCAGGGGTGCTCAAAGTGGCAGTTTGTGGTGTAAATCTCTGCCTGGAAGCAGGGTTCCTCATTGGCTGCAGCCCTGGCTTAATAACATTACCAGGCGCAGAGCGTACCACCTGAGCAAAAGAAGGCTTATCAGGGCCAAGACCCCACACCGATGTAACTTTAGCTGGTACATTATTATTATTATCCTTATTATTAATTGCTTGTACTGAGCCAGCAGGATTGTCTATTACACAAACATTAGTAGGATTATTCAGAACACCTGTGTTGGAAGAAATGTCACAACAATCAGTATTCACTATCACAGTTTCTGCTGTAGTACCACAGGTGGCCTGATGCTGCAGTATAGAGACCTGAACAACAGCTGTGACTGGACAAACAGCCTTGGGCTCAGCAAAAGGGGGGTTAATGGGTTGTTCAGGCTCTTGTAGTTCCTTTGCTGCAATGTCATTTTTTAAACGCAGTTTTTCCTGCAAGGAAACATCAGCAGCTGAAATATTGCTGGATACAAAATTACCAGCCTGGGTGTCATTGGGCAAAACATCCGCATTAACCAAGGTGTTAAATGGCACAAAAATAGTTTTATCAGTCACTTTTGACTTGCTTGGCTTTACCTTATCAGGCACATTATCAGGTATGTTCTCCTCACCAAACACCAGCTGATCCGCCTGTAATGGAGACTCCACTGCCTGGATCACTGTCAGCATGCCTCCTGAGCCCTGAGAAGGCAACGGGCTGCTCACCTCACCTTGGGGGGGGCAGGGGGGCAGAACTTGGGGTCCCCTCCTCCACCTCCATCTTTGCCATCCTTGCAAATCTGCGGTCATTGCAGAACTTTTCTTTAAAGGGCCCCTCTTTACCTTCCATCATGGCCACAATGGTTTCCTGGTGTTGAACCCGGACCTTTGCCAACTGGATTTCCGAATCCATAGATCCACGGTTGCGGCTGTGCAAACCTTCACGTTGCTTTCGCAGGCGTTTCAACTCTGCTCTCAGTTTGTAGAGCTGGTCTCTCTCCCTATTCAGGACCTTGATTCCGGCCACCACTCGCTCCCGAATGGACTCGGTATCCTCATCCTCACCAGGGGCAGAGAGATCCCCAGCCATGGCTTGTCCAGGAGCAGGTATGTCATCCATTAGCCCAGGGGATGGTTCAGAGCTTCCAGCAGGAGAGGCCCTGCTGGCCTGCATGGCCTCCCCAGATAGGGGCCAGCAGGGCTGGGAGAGATTTTACCAGACTCCCCTCTCACAGAAATCACCTGGAGCAGCTCCAGACACACAGCCAGAGAACCTTCCTGCAGCCACACCCGAAGCTGAATGATGGGAAACTACTCCTCCCACTGACACCAATGATGGGGCACTATACCTCCCACTGATACCAATGATGGGTCACTATTCCTCCCACCGACACCAAAGATGGGGCACTATTCCTCTCACCGACAATAAATGATAGGGCACTATATCTCTTACTGAAAACAATTATGGGGCACTATTCCTCCCACTGACACCAATGATGGGGCACTGTTCCTCCCACTGACACCAATGATGCAGCACTATTCCTCCCACTGACACCAATGTTGTGGCACAATTACTCTCACTGATACCAATGATGGGGCACTATTCCTCTCATTGACACCAATGGCAGGGCACTATTCTTCTCACTGACATCAATGATGGGGCACCATTACTCTCACTGACACCAATTATGGCACACTATTCCTTCCACTGACACCAATGATGGGACACTAGTCCTCTCACTGACACCAATGATGGGGCACTATTCCTCATACTGACACCAATGTTGGGGCACTATTACTCTCACTGATACCAATGATGGGGCACTATTCCTCTCATTGACACCAATGGCAGGGCACTATTCCTCTCACTGAAACCAATGATGGGGCACCATTACTCTCACTGACACCAATGATGGCACACTATTCCTTCCACTGACACCAATGATGGGACACTATTCCTCTCACTGACACCAATGATGGGACACTATTCCTCTCACTGACACCAATGATGGGGCACTATTCCTCTCACTGACACCAATGATGGGGCACTATTCCTCTCATTGACACCAATGATGGGGCACTATTCCTCTCACTGACACCAATGATGGGCATTGTTACTAACGGCAGGACATTTTCTACTCCTATTGGCCACATGTGGGCCCCTCTAAAGTCTGGCCCTTTGTTTAGAAAGTTTGGAGACCCCCTGGCTAACAGGTATGTCAATAACATTAATGGACATTTTAAAAAGCTCCACGCTTTTTTAAAACCTACTTGAGCTCCATGACTGCATAGGCTTTTTCTCTGTAAAGATGAACTTAGCCTTTAAAAAAATGCCTGCATTAGCACTTTAACCACTTTACCACCGGAGGATTTTCCTGCTTTACGTCCAGGCCACTTTTTGCAACTTGGCACTGTGCGAATTTAACTGGTAATTGCGTGGTCATGCAACCCTGTACCCAAACGAAATTTACGTCCTTTTTTTCCCACAAACAGAGCTTCCTTTTGGTGGTATTTGATCACCTCTGCACTTTTCATTTTTTGCGATATTAATAAAAAAAAGCAAAACTTTTGCGAAAAAATTTACATTTTCTAATTTGACAGTTAAAAAATATCCAATATATTAAATTTTTGTCATATATTTAGGTCAAAATGTATTTACCTACATGTCTTTGACAAAAAAATTCTCAATGAGCGTATTTTTAACCGCTTTAAGACCGGAAGATTTTACCCCATTCCTGACCACGCTATATTTTGTGATTCGGCACTGCGTTACTTTAACGGACAATTGCGCGGTCGTGCGATGCTGTACCCAAATTGAATTGATGTCCTTTTTTTCCCACAAATAGAGCTTTCTTTTGGTGGTATTTGATCACCTGTGCGATTTTTAATTTTTGAAAAAAAGAGCGACCATTTTGAACAAATAAAACAATATTTTTTACATTCTGATATATAACATTCAAATCAAAATGTTTTAACATTTTAGGCCAATTTGTTTCCTGCTACAAATTTTTGGTAAAAAAATCACAATAAGAGTATTTTGATTGGTTTGCGCAAAAATTATCGCGTTTACTAACTACGGGAAAGATTTGTCATTTTTATTGTTTATTTTTTTTTTTACTAGTAATGGCGGCGATCTGCGATTCTTTTTTGCGGGACTGCGACATTGCGGTGGACAGATCGGACCCCTAACTGACATTTTTGACACTTTTGGGGGTACCAGTGACATTACTACAGTAATCAGTGCTAAAAATATGCACTGTTACTGTAATAATGACACTGGCAGGGAAGGGGTTAACTTTATTGGTGATCAAGGGGTTAAATGTATGCCTCATGCTTACTGATATGTGTGGGGGGAGGGGATTGTGTGACACAGACAGAGATCGTAGGTTCAGCTATGCTGAATCCTGTAATCTGTCACTGTCTGTCACAGAGGAGATCCGCCCGCTTTGTTTACACAAGTGGGTGGATTTCCTCACTCGATCCCCGACGATCGGGGAAGAGCGGCGGTGATCACCGCCTCTCCTCCCCTGGCCCGACTCCCGCTGTTTCTGAATACAGCGCGCCGCCGAGAGAGGGGAGAGTCTGGTCTATGTTGCCAGACGAAAACGAGCCACTTTGCCATAGTACCAGCTCAGTGAGTGGTCGGTAAGTGGTTAAATATGTGAACATGGCAGGCATATTACTGAAGATTTTCATTCACTGCATTCTGATGGTGACCAAATATTTCATTAAATGCAAAACTCTTTTCAGCTTGTAAAGAGAAATAAGAACAGGAAAAAAAATTGGCATTCTGAACTAGTTAGCGCAATTTTTTACCCAGAATCCACCACTGCAAACCACATTAAACTTGACAGTTTAGGAAAAACACAGTGTTATTTACGTTTATCATAACATTTTTTTCTTTTTTTTTAATGATATCCCTAAATCACACAAATTACATGATATATTAGGGGACACTGCCTATTCCAGAGTCACTCTCCGGCTAATGGCTGTGTGCAGGGATGAGAATATTGCACTTGCTTCAAATGATGTAATTATAACATGTATTATCAGAGAGATAGCCATGATAGATAAAAGCAAAGCCAAGGCTGTGTGCGTCACAGCTAAAATCCCCTGTCTGCTGTGTAAGCTGTAAACGTGTGCTTTGTAATTATGTGATTTGGGAATAAACAAACTGAATATATGAATTTTCTTTTAATCGATGGTCTGCTAGACCTGACATCACTTCTTTATGCTCTTAGGGACCACACTGAAATCTCTTAGTGGAAACGGTTTTATCTAGATATTTCATATAAAAAGAGGGTAAAATTGATAAATAACTGTTTTATGGTATATAATACTAACACACGCATGTGCATGCGTGTACACCCACACAAAAACACTGATTGTTCACTGTGTTGTTGTTAGCAGCTGTGAAAAACACTATAAGTTATAAGTGACGTGTTATTGCATTGATGGGACATTGCAATGTATTATTAGTCATTTTAGTTTTTATATTTCTAATCTCTTGCAGGGGAGAATGATAAGTAAGAGCGCTTCTGCTAGAAGGGTCCTCCAGGTGCTATATACACTATATTACCAAAAGTATTGGGACACTTGCCTTTCCACACACATGAACCTTAATGGCATCCCAGTCTAAAGGGCCATACACACTATCAGATTATCTGAAGACTTTTTCCTTCAGATTTACCTTTTCTATGTAGTGCAAGGGCCTGCCGGATTGCATACAAATTGAAAGTGTTTAGGTTTGACCGCATATTATATGGTTTTGGTAAGTCTACAAACAAAAGTCTTCAGATAATCTGATAGTGTGTATGGCCCATTAGTCTCTTGGGTTCAATGTTGAGTTGGTCCACCCTTTGCAGCTATAACAGCTTCAACTCTTATGGGAAGGCTGTCCACAAGGTTTAGGAGTGTGTCTATGGGAATGTTTGACCATTCTTCCAGAAGCACATTTGTGAGTTCAGGCACTGATGTTCGATAAGAAAGGCCTGGCTTGTAGTCTCTGATCTAATTCATCCCAAAGGTGTTCTATCAGATTGAGGCAGGCCAGTCAAGTTCCTTCATGCCAAACTCGCTCAACCCTGTCTTTATGGACCTTGCTTTGTGCACTGGTCCAAATCATTTGGTGGAGGGGGATTATGGTGTGGGGTTGCTCTTCAGGTGTTGGGCTTGGCCCCTTAGTTCTAGTGAAGGGAACTCTTAAGGTGTCAGCATACCAAGCCATTTTGGACAATTTCATGCTCCCAACTTTGTGGCAACAGTTTGGATATGGCCCCTTTCTGTTCCAGCATGACTGCTCACCAGTGCACAAAGCAAGGTCCATAAAGACATGAATGAGCAAGTGTTTGGGGTGGAGGAACTTGACTGCACAGAGTCCTGACCTCTGCCCTATAGAACACCTTTGGGATGAATTACAGCACAGACTCCGAGCCAGGCCTTCTCCTCCAACATCAGTGCCTGGCCTCACAAATGCACTTCTAGAAGAATGTCTTTCATTCCCATAGACACACTCCAAAACCTTGTGGACAGCCTTCCCAGAACAGTTGAAGCTGTTATAGCTGCAAAGGGTGGACCAACTCAATATTGAACCCTATAGACTAAAGTCTCTTACACACCATAAGAAAACCGGGCAAGAACTTTAGTTCAAAGAACTTTCGTACTATTTTCATACAGTGTGTACACAACTGCCACAAGTTTGTATAGCCGATTCCGACCTTCTGAATGTAAATTTCTGAAGTGACAAGCTCCAACATTTTTCTCGTATAGGAACGGAACAAACGGTTTTCGCTTAATGTGTACCATTTTCGTACGATTTTTGTATGAGAAAAATCAGAAACAAAATACTGCGCATGATCAGAAACAATAAACAACAAAAAAGTACAAAATTTCTTTCATCGATTCCAATTTGCTGTGAAACAACGAGTAAAATTGGATGATCGTTCGCCCGAATTTATAATAGTGTGTGCCCCATTTAAGACTAGGATGCCATTAACCCCTTCCGGACCGCCCACCGCAGTTTTACATTGGTACTTTGATGGTAAATACCGGGATTATGGCAGCAGATAGCTGCCATAACCACGGTATTTTCTTACTCGGCCGGCGGTCCTCTTTCACATAACAGTGGTCACAGTGGCGGATTTGCTGTGGGATTACTTTTATGGGCGGTGGGAGAGATGCCTTCCCCCCTCCCGCCACCTCCTGACAATTTCCTCGCTTACCAGAGCCAGCGGTAGCGGGGAAAAGGATCCGATCCTCTGAGGTGCTGTGCAGGAAGTTGAGTGAGGGCAAGATGGCCCCCACTCGACTCTATGGCTTTAAAGGACCTATTTTTTTTCTTGCTGAAAAAAAAAATGACATTTTTTTCTTTCTTTTTTTTGCTTTTAAGCGCAGATGCCAGATCTGAGGTCTTTTTGACCCCAGATCTCACATTAAAGAGGACCTGTCCTGCTTATTTCTATTACAAGGAATGTTTACAATCCTTGCAATAAGAATAAAAAGTGATCAGAAATGTATATATTTTTTTTAAAGGGACATTGTAAAAATAAAAAATAAAAGAAATAAGAAAATGAAAAATGTAAAGTGCCCCGTCCTTCTGAGTTTGCGCGCAGAAGCGAACCCACACTCAAGTCGCGCCCACATATGTTCAAATGTTCAAACCACACATGTGAGGTACCACCGCAATCGTTAGAGTTGGAGAAATAATTCTAGTCCTAGACCTCCTCTGTAACTCTAAACTGGTAACCTGTAGAGATTTTTAAAGCGTAGCCTATGGAGAATTTTAAGTGCCAATGTTTGCCACCATTCCACGAGTGTGCGCAATTTTGAAGTATGACATGTTGAGTATCTATTTACTCGGCGTAACATTATCTTTCACATTATAGAAAGAATTTGGGCTAACTTTACTGTTTTGCTATTTTTTATTCCAAAAAGTGTATTTTTTTTTTTAAATTGTGTTTTTAAAACCGCTGTGCAAATACGGTGTGACATAAAGTATTGCAATAATGTCCATTTTATTCTCTAGGGTCTCTGCTAAAAAATATATATATCTATATCTAAATATATATAGATATATATATATCAATATATAATGTTTGGGGGGGTCTAAGTAATTTTCTAGCAAAAAATACTGATTTTAACTTGTAAACAACAAGTGTTAGAAATGGGCATGGTCCCTAAGTCGTTAAAGTTCATGCGCATGTAGCCTGGACCGAACTACCATGTTTGAATGTACAAGTTTACCTTTTGTTTTATGAGATCGTCATCTTGAAGAGACTGGAAGAGTGGCATTGTGGGAACTGTAGTCTTTTACAGGGTGTCGGTCATGTGGTTTGGATTATTCAGGAAACCACCCTTCCCAGAAGGCAAGGAGACAGACAGTGGAGCATCTTGGGAGGAGCTATAAAACTATCTGCCTAACAGACTTGAGCTGAGTGAGTGAGACAGCAGATTGCGGCCTACTGCTTGTTGCCTGACCCACTCGCAGATTCATCCTCGGCAGAACGGATGTCCATCGCTGCAGTGCGGATATCCTAGCAGTGTCGCTGACAGAGTGGAGGTTGGCTGAATATCCTGAAGTAGCAGAGCGCAGTTATTTTCGGCCACAGAGTGTGGAGGACTGCATCACCTGTTCCCCAGGGCCCTCACAGACGGACATCAGGATTTGGTGAGAGGGCACCTGCTCCAGGTCAACACTGCAAGTATTATACTTCCACATTACACTGATCACAGACACTGAAGCAGATACCAGATCTCTTAGGATTACAATCCATCATCCTGTTTCCTTTGTTATATAGCAAGCTACATTGGGAATTGCTTTACATGAGCTCCAACTGCCGGTGAAGAATATAGCAAGGCCTTGCAAGGGGGGACATTGTTGCATGGCGATTCTTAAAGAGGACACATTCTGGTTTTCCTATTATCATATCTCTCATTAGGATACACATGGTATAGGTCAGCTCAGAGTTCCTCTTTAGTTTGGGTGCTGTTTGATTTACTTGCATATTATAAAAGATTGTGTTTAGTTATATCATTTGATGTTATAACATTCTGTTTCCTTAATGTTTTGATGTCTTGCTAAACTTTGGTGGCTTTTCCAGGGCTTAAGTGACTGACATAATTCTGGACATCTATTCTTTAAGTAAACGTTAAAACTTCATTCAGTGCATTACTTAAAGGTGTATACATCATGTCTGAACCTAGAGTGTCAGGAGGGCTGGACGGTTCACAGGGTCAAGGCAGTGCGGAAGAACATACACTAAACAGCAACCCCCAAGGAGGGTGACCTCACAAATGCGCTTCTAGAAAAATGGTCAAACATTCCCATAGATATACTCCTTAACCTTGTGGACGGCCTTCCCCGAAGAGTTGAAGCTGCGATAGCTGCAAAGGGTGGGCCAGCTCAGTATTGAACCCTATGGACTAAGACATGGATGCCATTAAAGTTCATGTGTGTGTAAAGGAAGGTGTCCCAATACACTTGATAATATAGTGTACATTCAGAATCATCCAAGGTAGCAGGATAGCAAGCTGACAGGCACTCGAGCAGCACTTACAGGGGAGAAGCAGGCTCTGGATAGACAAAGATATGCAGAGGCGCTTCTAAGTGCAGTATGTCGGCAATTATATTAATAGGCAATGATTAAAAACACTTACAGGATTGCAGAGTAAACGGGATCATCACTGTATGAAGTCCTCCTGAGATGGCATACCCTGTCACTGTGCTGGCCAGCAGCTGCAGGAATAGGGTTGCCACCTCATCCCTTTAAACCAAGACACACATTAATTACACAGGTTCTGAGGCTGATTAAGGTGGTAATTAAACTCACTTGGTGCCTTATGTGTATTATATCGGCCTCAGAACTTTTGCAATTAATATTTATCCTGAGTTAAAGGGATGAGGTGGCAACACTATGCAGGAACCAAGGTTCTGGAAGAGCAAGATGGCTGCTGCACTTCCTGAAACCCACTAGTTTTGGAGCACAGGGGCGAAAGTGACATCACAAGGGGCGTTGACTAGTTTCGAAGCATGCTTAAAGGCTCCTTTAAACCTTTTATTTTTTTTTTTTAAAAGGAGCCTTTGAGTATGCTCCGAAACTAGTGGTTTCAGGAAGTCATCTTTCTCCTTCAGACCCTCAGTCTGAACCCAGAGTGCATATTTGTGAATGTGCATGTGCACATTAGCTAGCATGAAGCTGCATTTAGAGGCATAATAAATGCCAGATGTCTCTGAAAGCTGTGTTTTTTTTTTTATACGCCCTCGGGCATGAGGCCTAAGGCTCCATGTACACGGGACGTTGTAAATGGCCATTTAGGAGCAGTTGGGCGTTTTTTTTAGAAGCCCCTGAACCCATCTACATTTTATCTTATCTGCCCATGTACACAGGGTCGTTTACAGTCATTTGCAGGCAGTTGAGTTCAGGGACGTTTTTTGGAACGCAATTATTTGCGTTTGAACGTGTGTTTCCTGGCGTTTGAAACGCAGAAACGCGGCCGAACATGACCAAACGTGACCGAACGTGATGAACATACGTTCAGCCACGTTATACGTTTTTTTTCTTCCATTGAAAATCAATGTTTCCCTATGGGAGCCTATTGATTTGAATGGAAGTCGCACCGCAAGTCGGATCAGGATGATCCGACTTGCAGCGCGACTTGCGCTGTGAGAATCTTGAGGGGGAACTCCACGCCAAAAATGGGAAAAAAAATGCGTGGGGGTCCCCCCCAGGTTCCAAACCACGCCCTTCGGGTCTGGTATGGAATTTGAGGGTAGTCCCACGCCGAAAAAACGGCGTGGGGTCCCCCCCCGAAATCCATACCAGACCCTTATCCGAGCATGCAGCCCGGAAGGGCAGGAAGGGGGAGGGGAAGAGCGAGCGGCCCCACCCCCCTGGACCATACCAGTCCACATGCCCTCAACATGGGGGGGTGTTGGTGCTTTGGGGCAGGGGGAGCTCTGCACCCCCCACCCCAAAGCACCTTGCCCCCATGTTGATGAGGACAAGGGCCTCATCCCCACAACCCTGGCTGGTGGTTGTGGCTGGTGGTTGTGGGGGTCTGCGGGCAGGGGGCTCATCTGAATCTGGAAGCCCCCTTTAACAAGGGTGACCCCCTCCCTATGTGAATGGGTATGGGGTACACTGTACCCCTACCCATTCACCCCATAAAAGGCAGTGTATGTAAATAACGACAGGAGACGTTTTGGAAAGTTTATTAAAAATCTTCATTTGTTCTTCTCTGCTCTGGTCTTCTCCTCTCCCTCTCCTGGTCTTCTGCTCTTTTGCTGTCTGCTCTTCTGCTGTCCAATCTTCTGCTCTTTTGCCCTCGGCTCTTCTCTTCTTCTTCCTCCGGTCCTCCTCCGACGATGTCTCCGGTGATTATGCCGGTCTCCAGTCTCTGCAGCTTGTTATATAGCCATTGTGGGGGTGGCCTCCCGGCGATGTCACCGGAGACCGGCATAATCACCGGAGACATCGTCAGAGGAGGACCGGAGGAAGAAGAAGAGAAGAGCCGAGGGCAAAAGAGCAGAAGATTGGACAGCAGAAGAGCAGACAGCAAAAGAGCAGAAGACCAGGAGAGGGAGAGGAGAAGACCAGAGCAGAGAAGAACAAATGAAGATTTTTAATAAACTTTCCAAAACGTCTCCTGTCGTTATTTACATACACTGCCTTTTATGGGGTGAATGGGTAGGGGTACAGTGTACCCCATACCCATTCACATAGGGAGGGGGTCCGGGATCTGGGGGGCCACCCTTGTTAAAGGGGGCTTCCAGATTCAGATGAGCCCCCTGCCCGCAGACCCCCACAACCACCGGCCAGGGTTGTGGGGATGAGGCCCTTGTCCTCATCAACATGGGGGCAAGGTGCTTTGGGGTGGGGGGTGCAGAGCTCCCCCTGCCCCAAAGCACCAACACCCCCCCCATGTTGAGGGCATGTGGCCTGGTATGGTCCAGGGGGGGGCACTCGCTCGTCCCCTCCCCTTTCCTGCCCTACCGGGCTGCATGCTCAGATAAGGGTCAGGTATGGATTTTGGGGGGGACCCCACGCTGTTTTTTCGGCATGGGGCTACCCTCAAATTCCATACCGGACCCAAAGGGCCTGGTTTGGAACCTGGGGGGGACCCCCACGCCGTTTTTTCCCCATTTTTGGTGTGGAGTTCCCCCTTAAGATTCTCACAGCGCAAGTCACGTCGCAAGTCGGATCATCCTGATCCGACTTGCGGTGCGACTTCCATTCAAATCAATAGGCTCCCATAGGGAACCATTGATTTTGAATGGAGGCAGAAAAAACGCTGCTAAAAGCAACGTAGCCAAACGTGCAATAACGCCAATGGAAAAAGCTATTGAAAGCACGTTTAACAGCTGCTTTTTCCCGGCGTCAGAACTTGCTTTGCAGCACGTTTTTTCTAACGTCCCGTGTACATGGAGCCTTACACTACCCTCTCCATAGACTGACAATGCTGCTGTCCAAAGGTGTGTCAATTGCTCCTTTATCCAGAGTGGGAACACCCTAAGACAGGAAGTGTGTTACTGTCCAAAAATAAAGGGCCAGGTAAAAATAAAGGGAAAAAAAAAAAGAAAACAAATGCAGCCATCACATTTATAGATTGGTGAGCTGTAATATATAAAACTTTTATTTTTGGCTTTAAACTTTCGATGTAGTGTGATGTGTAATTCGATTTGTCATCTGGCCAGTATTTTAGGATAAACAATAAAAAGAATAACAAATCGACCATTGAATTAGGCCATCTTAGAACAAGGGTGTGGTCAGATACAGCATTTATTTAGACGTTCATTTGTGAACGTATGTTATAAAAAGTACATTTAAACTATTGCATGCAAGAGATTTGGAGCACACCACAGAACAAACTTTAGCTGAAGGGCACATTGTTCCATTATGGCACTTAAGCAGAATTTTTTTCACAGTCTTTCTAAAAAAGGTACAATTCTTAACCACTTGCCTACTAGACACTTTCAACCCCTTCCTGCTAAGGCCAATTTTTAGGTTTCAGCACTTTCACAGTTTGTATGACAATTGCACGGTCATGCAAAACTGTACCCTAATGAATTTTTTATACTTTTTTTCACACAGAGATTTCTTTTAGTGGTATTTAATCACTACTGGGTTTTTTTTTTTTTGCTAAATAAACCAACTAAGACCGGAAAATTTGAAAAATAAAAATTCGCTGATGTGCGCTGATGAGGCTGCACTGATGGGCACTGATGAGGCAGCACTGATGAGACAGCATTGATGGGCATTAATGGGCACTGATAAGCTGCACTGATGGGTACTGATGAGGCAGCACTGGTGAGCACTGATGAGCGGACACTGGTGGGGGATGATAGGTGGCACTGATGGACACTAATAGGCAGCACTGAAGGGCACTGATAGGGGGCAAAAATATGCAGCACCGATAGGCAGGACTGATGGGCATTGATAGGTGGCACTAATGGGCATTGGTAGGTGGCACTAATGGGCACTGGTAGGCAGCACTGATAGGTGACACTGATGAGGAGACACTGATGGGCATTGATTGGCAGCGCTGATGGGCACCTATTGGCAGCACTAGTGGGCACTGATTGGCTGCACTAGTGGGCACTGTTGGGACTGCACTGACAATCGGGCTGTCCAGGAAGTAATGGAGAACAATCTGGAGGCTGAAGTAAGGCCTGGTATAGGACAAATAAAAAGCTTTTTCTTTTCTGCAAAAAAGATACATTAATGGTATATTGATATGTAGGGATGCTGGAATTTACAGACCTCCACAGACAAATATAATTACCTTCCTCTCACTCCTCCACTGTTCTGTTCAGCAGATGGGAGTGAAAGAAAATCCCTTTGTAGGGTACACAGGGCTATGGGGAACTACAAATACTAAAAATAGCTCACTGGAGTTTTCCTAATGTGGTATAAAATACTCTTGACTACAGGAGATAAAATATACTACATTATTATTTTTGCCATACGTATTAAAAATGTAAATTGTATGCATCCTTTATGTCCCATCATCATAGAGATCACTTATACAATAAAATTACAATTCCCTCTCTAGGGAGATTTCCTTGCAGTTGACCAATGCATTACTATGTATATCTGCATCAAATAGTCCAGAGGCTTATTTTCCTTGGCACCAGCAAAGGGTCTCCTTTCTCAAAGCGTTTCACGTGTATAGCTTCTTCAGGAGAATAGGGAGAGGAACATTCTATTAAATCATATAAACATTAAAGACAGAATATATATATATATATATATATATATATATATATATATATATATATATATATATATATATATATATATTATATATATATATTTATATATATATATATATATATATATAGCAAGGTTTCCAGGCCTGTGGCCTGATGTGGGTCTGCCATTAGTACCGTAATCCTCTCCAGCCCATGTGAGCTGAGTCCCTGGGTGTGACAACTGAAGCAATGACAACTCCAGCATCTTTGTTTGTGGTTTTTATTATGTTAGAGGGGATGGGAGAAGGGAATGAGTGGGATACTCCTTTAGGCTCAAACTAATTACAATTGGGACTTGATCCTGAAAAATGCCCATTGGCGCTTCCTTGACGCCAGCCGGCGCCAGCTAAGCTCACTAACACTGAATACACACTGCAACTTGATAGAAGTGCTGAATCCTCGACTGAAAGTCTAAAAGATCCAGAACTGTGAAACTGCAGAACTCCTGACACTGTTATGCTGTACAATTCACTGAACACTTTGGCCAGCTTGAGGTAGTATGAAGTGGAACTCTGCAAATCTGTACTTGCTTCAACTGATTTTTATTTGGTTTTTCACAAAAAGGAAACAAACATATGGGAAACATAATAAGTTAACGTAAAATAATAATAGGAGAAGAGGGAAAAAAAAAATCTGTACTTGCACCTGACACACTCTATACAATTCAGGGCCCAGATGCAGATGCCCCCTTGACTGTAACTCTTCAGGGTCCACTGACTAGGTACCCCCTTTACAGCTAGCTGACACTGGATCCCAGAACCTCTTCTGGAGTGGTCCCCTCTGACTTCAGGCAGACTCCTAGGGGCAATTCTCAGTACTCACAACCTGTGTAGGCTTTCCTGGGACTGGACCCCTCTCGCTCTCCGCAGGCTCTCGACACACCGGATCCCCAGCTCAACTCAGCACTCTCTGAATATTCAGACGACACCCTGAGATATCCTCTTCCTCTGACAGGAGGAGCGACAGCCGTACTCTCCCTCCTGGGACTCTGCTCCCTCCAAACACACCGTGCCACGCACTTACCCCCAAACTTATACCCACTCCCAGAATCCTTTGCAGCCTAATCTGCCTTCTGGGGTAGTTACAAGCTGGGATGTGTCCTCTAATTGGGCTTCCCACACTGCCCTATGAGATGCCTCTCACAGGAGCCAGTGGGGATACTTCTCCCCTCAGCAGGCACATCTGGAAGCCCTGACACCCTAGCTAAATAAATCACAGCCCTGCTGTTAGGCAGACAAGGCCCACTATACATTTACCTAGCACCTACCTGTAGGATGCTGCATATATATAAATACATATATATATATATACAGTAAGTCCCCTACATACAAACAGGTTCCGTTCCGAAAGTACGTTTGTAAGTCCAATTTGTTTGTAAGACCAACAAAGTACTCAACCAACACAATCGGCCTAATAAATGACTGGTTTTATAACACATTTCACACAAAAAATACATGGAAAAAAAAGGTTGAAATGAAGATACATTACTGGATACAATAAAGTACACAGAAGCACAACCACTTGTAGAGGATGCACACAAAAGAATGTATGCCTGAAATGTGAACTAACTCGTAAGATTGGACATGTACCTGTACAGCACGTTCGTAATGATGGCTAACACCCAATGTTTCACTGGGAAGCCATCCTTTATGTTTCCCAAATCTATTATTGGCGACCTCCTCCTCTCTTTTAGGAGTACCCGGCTGGGTCCTTCTCTCTGGAGTTGTTAAAACCTGATATTACATTTCTATATCTTTCCTCTTTATATCTGCTACTGTATAATCCTTTGTACACCTGTACAGCCTTAAAGAACTCGCCATAATATAATACACCCTTCAGAATGTTTGGGTCATCACTCTTTCTCTTTTTTCTTTTTATGTCGAAATGTTAAATATTACATATGTCCACGATTGGATTCCACCCCTTGGAATGTTAATATTTGAATTCTATGTTCCGTGCTTGTATTGACATTACTAGTTTCATATCTTCAAATTTAATAAAATATGATTGAAATAAAAAAAAAAAAGATTGGACATACACATGAATTTGAAAGTTTGTATGTAGGGGACTAAATATATATTTATATATATATATATATATATATATATATATATATATATATATATATCCAAAACTGGTTTAGAGGCAATATATATATATATATATATATATATATATATATATACTGAACAAAATTATAAACGCAACACTTTTGTTTTTGCCCCCATTTTTATGAGCTGGACTCAAAGATCTAAGACTTTTTCTATGTGCATAAAAGGCCTATTTCTCCTAAATATTGTTCACAAATCTGTGTTAGTGAGCACTTTTCCTTTGCCTAGATAGTTTATCCACCTCACAGGTGTGGCATATCAAGATGCTGATTATACAGCATGATTATTGCACAGGTATGCCTTAGGCTGGCCACAATAAAGGCCACTCTAAAATTTTTTATTGTATTGGGGGGGTCCAGGCAGGTCCGAAAACCAGTCAGTATCTGGTGTGACCACCATTTGCCTCACGCAGTGCAACACATCTCCTTCGCATACAGTTAATCAGGTTGATGATTGTGGCCTGTGGAATGTTGGTCCACTCCTCTTCAATGGCTGTGCAAAGTTGCTGGATATTGGCAGGACCTGGAACACGCTGCCGAAGACACCCCAATCCAGAGCATCCCAAACATGCTCAATGGGTGACATGTCCGGTGAGTATGCTTGCCATGCAAGAACTGAGATGTTTTCAGACTCCAGGAATTGTGTACAGATCCTTGCAACATGGGGCCATGCATTATGATGCTGCAACATGAGGTGATGGTCTTGGATGAATGGCACAAATATGGGCCTCAGGATCTCTTTACAGTATCTCAAATTGATTTATTTGATGGCTCAAAATGCCATCAATAAAATGCACCTGTGTTCATTGTCCATAACATACACCTGCCCATACCATAACCTCATCACCACCATGAGCCACTCGATCCACAATGTTGACATCAGCAAACCGCTCACCCATTCAACGCCACACACGTTTTCTGACATCTTCCCTGTACAGTGAAAACCGGGATTCATCCATGAAGTGAACACCTCTCCAAAGTGCATGATGCCATTGAATGTGAGCATTTGCCCACTCAAGTCGGTTATGATGACGAATTGCAGTCAGGTCAGGACCCCAATGAGGACGACGAGCATGCACATGAGCTTCCCTGAGACGGTTTCTCACAGTTTGTGCAGAAATTCTTTGATTATGCAAACGGTTTGTTGACCAACATTCCACAGGCCACAATCATCAACCTGATTAACTGTATGCGAAGGAGATGTGTTGCACTGCGTGAGGCAAATGGTGGTCACACCAGATACTGACTGGTTTTCGGACCTGCCTGGACCCCCCCAATACAATAAAAAATTTTAGAGTGGCCTTTATTGTGGCCAGCCTAAGGCATACCTGTGCAATAATCATGCTGTCTAATCAGCATCTTGATATGCCACACCTGTGAGGTGGATGGGTTATCTCAGGAAAGGAGAAGTGCTCACTAACACAGATTTAGACAGATTTGTGAACTATATTTGAGAGAAATGGGCCTTTTGTGTACATAGAAAAAGTCTTAGATCTTTGAGTTCAGCTCATTAAAAATGGGGGCAAAAACAAAAATGTTGAGTTTATATTTTTGTTCAGTGTGTGTATATATATATATATATATATATATATATATATATATATATATATATATATATATATACTGTATATATACAATATATACAGCATCTTGAAAAAAGTATTCATTCCCCTTGGAACATAATTGTGAAGTGGAGGGAAAATGATAAATGGTTTTCAAATTTTTTTTACAGATAAGTATCTGAAAAGTGTAGCATGCATTTGTATTCAGCCTCCTTTACTCTGATACCCCTAACTAAAATCTAGTGGAACAAATTGCCTTCAGAGGTCACCTAATTAGTAAATAGAGTCCACCCATTTAATTTAATCTCAGTATAAATACAGCTGTCCTGTGAAGCCCTCATGAAGGTTAAGGAACACACCAGACAGGTCAGGGATAAAATTGTGGATAAGTTTAAATCTGAATTAGGTTTAAAAAAAAAATATTCCAAGCTTTGAACATTCTACGGCACACTGTTCAATCCATCATCCAAAAATGGAAAGAATATGGCACAACTGCAAACCTACCAAGACATGGCCGTCCACCTAAACTGACAGGCCGGACAAGGAGAGACAATCAGAGAAACAGCCAAGAGGCCCATGGTAACTCTGGAGGAGTTGCAGAGATCCAGATGGGAGAATCTGTCCACAGGACAACTATTGGTCGTGCACTCCACACATCTGGCCTTTATCGAAGAGTGGCAAGAAGAAAGCCATTGGTGAAAGAAACTATAAGAAGTCCCATTTGCAGTTTGCAAGAAGCCATGTGGGGGACACAGCAAACATGGAAGAAGGTGCTCTGGTCAGATGAGACCAAAATTCAAACTTTTTGGTCTAAAAGCAAAACACTATGTGTGGCGGAAAACTAACACTGCACATCACCCTGAACACACCATGTGTGGTGGCAGCATCATGTTGTGGGGATGCTTTTTTTCAACATGGACAGGGCAGCTGGTCAGAGTTGATGGGAAGATGGATGGAGACAAATACATGGTGATCTTAGAAGAAAACCTGTTAGAGTCTGCAAAAGACTTGAGACTGGGGCGGAGGTTCACCTTCCAGCAGGACAAAGACCCTAAACATACAGCCAGAGCTACAATGGGATGGTTTAGATCAAAGCATATTCATGTGTTAGAATGGCCCAGTCAAAGCCAGACCTGAATCCAATTGAGAATCTGTGGCAAGACTTGAAAATTGCTATTCACAAACGCTCTCCATCCAATCTGAGCTTGAGCTATTCTACAAAGAAGAATGGGAAAAAATGTCACTCTCTACGTGTGCAAAGCTGGTAGAGACATACCCAAAAATACTTGCAGCTGTAATTGCAGTGACAGGTGGTTCTAGATTGACTCAGGGGGGCTGAATACAAATGCATGCCACACTTTTCAGATAATTATTTGTAAGAAAATGTGAAAAACATTTATCATTTTCCTTTCACTTCACAATTATGTGCCAGTTTGTGTTGGACTATCACATAAAATCCCAATAAAACACATTTATGTTTTTTGGTTGTAACATGACAAAATTTGGAAAATTGTAAGGGTATGAATACTTTTTCAAGGCACTGTATATATAGCCCCTTCCTGTTCCAACCTGACTGCGCACCAGTGCAAAAAGCAAGGTCCATAAAGACATGGATGAGCGAGTTTGGGGTGGAGGAAATTGACTGGCCTGCACAGAGTCCTGACCTCAACCTGATAGAATACCTTTGGGATGAATTAGAGCAGAGACTGCAAGCCAGGCCTTCTCATGCACATCAGTGCCTGACCTCACAAATGCGCTTCTGGAAGAATCTGGAAGAATGGTCAAACATTCCCATAGACACACTCCTAAACCTTGTAGACAGCTATCCCAGAAGAGTTGAAGCTGTTATAGCTGCAAAGGGTGGGCCAACTCAATATTGAACCCTATGGATTAAGAGTGGGATGCTATTAAAGTCCATACATGTAACGCCAGGCATTCCAATACTTTTGGTAATATATATATATAATAAAATCCACAGGGATTGCTGCACTTAAGAATTTTCTTTTATTGGAAAAACATCCAAAAAGTAAATTTCAGTACAATTGCAGTGTATTTCATCATAACAGTTTCAGGCTAGTAGGACAGTGGTTCTCAAATCCGGTCCTCGGGACCCACCAACAGGCCAGGTTTGCAAGATAACTAAATTACATCACAGGTGATCTCATTTGCTTCTCAGTGATTGCAGTATTCTAGTCTGCATCCCCCAAGGTAATACTTAAAATCTGGCATGTTAGTGGGTCCCGAGGACCGGATTTGAGAACCACTGTAGTAGGATGACGCCCTTCCTCAGACAGAAAGTCTGAGAAAAAAAGTGCAGCAATCCCTGTGGATTTTATTATATATATATATATATATATATATATATATATATATATATATGCAGCCGGTGGGATGGCTTGATTGCTTTGCACATGAACTAATGGAAACAATGCTGTAGTGCTGCTCACCGCATCTGTGATATATATAGATATTATAGTTTCCCTATATAGAAAAACGTATATAGTGTCCCTATCAAACTTACAAAATAACATGGTGCTCTAAATTCCACTGATAGCCCATTATACTGTTCATAGACATTACTCAGGGCTATCCATGTTCTTTCATACCTGGGAATTTCCTTGGGCTGCTGGGGTCTGAATGGAGTTGGGAGGGGGTAAAGGAAAGGTAAATATACACCGATCAGTCATAACAATGTGACCACTGACAGGTAAAGGGAATATCTCGTTTCAATGGCATCTGAAAATTGGTGGGAAATATTAGGCAGCAAGTGAACATGTTGCCAATGAATCTGATGTGGTGAAAACAGAAAAAGATGGGCATCACAGTTTGTTGTGTATGGGGCTGGGGAGCCCAAGGGGACCAATGTTTACAGCCAAAAGCTTCTACAATGGTCACATGAACAGTAGAACTGGACTACGGAGCAATGGAAGATGGTTGTCTGGTTTGATAAATCACGTTTTCTTTTACATCATGTGGGTGGCTGGCTGCATGTGCGTCATTTACCTCGGGAAGAGATGGCACCAGGATGCGGTATTTAAAAGGCAAATCAGCAGAGGCCATGTGATGCTTTGGGCAATGTTCTGCTGGGAAACCTTGGGTCCTGCCATTCATGTGGATTTTACTTTGGTGTCCATGCCTTAATGTGTCAGGGCTATTTTAGCCAAAGGGGGCCATACTCAATCTTAGGTGGGTGGTTATAATGTTATGGCTGATCGTGTATGCAGCTGGGGTTTTTTGCAAATTGCCCTAAGATGTAGGCTGCTTTAGCATCAGAGCACAGAGGAAAAACATTGACATCAATAGTTAAAGAGGAACTAAACCCTCCTATCCTTTACAACCCAAGAAGCTGCCATCTTAGCCTCTCTTTGATCGACAGTTGCTGTAGGACCCTTTCACACTGCTGCGCTTTTGGAAAACTGGACCATAAAGGCACCTTCCACTGCAAGTCAATGGGGTATGCAGGGCTTTTTAAAGTGCAACACACCTGCAGTGTGAACAGTTACATAGGATTTAATGGGGAATAGTTTTCATGTGATTTGTTGCCTTAAAAAAGCCCTGCAAAACCAAACTAGTGTGATATGGGCCATATTGCTGCACATGTGATCAATTTGATTGCTTCAGCTGAGAGCTCAAGCAACTGTAACTGTTATCATTTCTGGCATGCCTTGAATGTAACTATTTTGGGAAACCATTAAATAAAAAGTTTTAGTTCTGCCTTAAGAAAATAAAGTAAAACTGCCGATTTCCAGGCAGCCTGTGTGTGTGTTATGCACTTTCATACATTCCTTTGTAGTATAAGGCCCCTTTCACACAGGCGGACCGTTCAGATCCGCCTGTCAGTTTTTTGGCGGATCTGAATGGTCCCCCTATGCATCCCTATGGGGCATCGGATGTCAGCGGAGACATGTCCGCTGACATCTGATCCGACCTGATCCGTCAAATCTGGACGGATGGAAACCCTATTTTCGATTCGTCCAGCGGATCGGATGGGATCGGATGAGAACGAACCGACAGTCCGTTCCCATCCGATTCCCCCATAGAGATATATGAGATGTATGGGGCTCTGACAGCTCTGACTATGTGCGGAGAACAGCTGTCATTCTCCTGCTCAGCGGGGGATCGGGGGATCGATCCCCCGCTGAGATAAACGGAGTCCGACGACGGAGCGGACTGTGTGAAAGAGCCCTAAGTTTGTACTGGAAAGTCTATAAGAATGAATGGGACCACTTTTCATGTTCCACCCATATTTGGAGTATAACATGAAGATTATATCACATTATTTAAATTTCCATCTAAAACAGGTGTCCTATGCAAAAATAAAAAATAAAAAAAATGGAAAATCAACAATAATTCAAAGGATTTTAAAAGCTAATTTTTTTGCTTGTTTGTTTGTTTTAAGTTTGCAAATTTTAGCAATAATCACAGAAACAAAGCATAGATTCCTTCAAATATATTTTTGTGATTTACTCAGAGTATTATCACCAGCAAATTACCTGCTAGTTTAGGGTGACGTGACAAATCCACCGCAGACTAATTTTAAATACATCACACATTTTAACCACTTAAGCCCCGGAAGATTTTACCCCCTTCCTGACCAGGGGGTTTTTTGTGATTTTTTTACTGTGTGAATTTAACGGACAATTGCGCGGTCGTGCGACGCTGTACCTAAATGAATTTCACGTCCTTTTTTTCCCACAAACAGAGCTTTCTTTTGGTGGTATTTGATAACCTGTGCGATTTTTTGATCATGTGCTATAAACAAAAAAAGAGCGTAATTTTTGCAAAAATAACAATATTTTTTCACTTTTTTTATATGAAATTCCCCCCCCCCCCCAAAATTTTTTTTAACATTTTCGGCCAAATTGTTTTATGCTATATATGTTTGGTAAAAAAAAATCGCAAAACGCGTATTTTGATTGGTTTGCGCAAAAGTTATCGCGATTACTAACAAAGGGAAAGATTTTTGTCATTTTTGGTGTTTTTTTTTTTAACGAGTAATGGCGGCGATCTGCGATTTTTTTTGCGGTACTGCGACATTGCGGCGGACAGATCGGACCCTTGACTGACATTTTTGACACTTTTGGGGGTACCAGTGACATTACTACAGTAATCAGCTATACATATGCACTGTTACTGTAAAAATGACACTGGCAGGGAAGGGGTTAACTGTATTGGACAGGGAGGGGTTAAGTGTGTCCTAGGGGCGTGATTCTAACTGTGATTGGACATGGCTACTAGTGTAAAAACAGAGATCAATGGTTCTACATAGTAGAACCGTCTGATCTCCATTTTTACACAGGGGAGAATGACAGGCGGCTTGTTTACATAAGCCGCTCTGCCTTTCTCCTGCTTTACCGACGATCGTAGTGTGACCGGCCGACATCGGGTCCGCCGGTCACATGCCCGCACTCCTCCCTGAACGAGCCTCAGCGGGCGCGTGCCTCAGCGGGCGCGCGCTCGCCCGCTATTGGCTCAAATCCCAGTGACAGGCGATCGACGTAGATCTACGTCACTCTGCCTGGCCTGGGCTGACGGCCGCAGTAAATATACTGTGCGCAGTCGGCAACCGGTTAAACACCAACATCTGCTTCTTCAGAATATGTTGATAATAGTAAATAAGAAGAAGAACTCTCATTCCCCCAGTATCCAGTTAGGTAGGTGGATTCCAAGAACATGTGCTAAACCACCATTTTTTTTCTTTACCACTATGTCCTCTATGCACTATATTTTATGCAGAGGAAGACTACAAGTCCCAGTACACTCTCCATACACTCATAGCTCCCAAAGATTTAAAACACTGTCCCTTTGTCCCTCTTCCCTCTTCATTTGTCCCTCATTTTGGTCTGATCTATAGAGTTGTATATAAAATGCACTTTTTATCTTTCACAAAGTGTTTTCCAGTGTTAAACCTTCCATCCAATTTTTAAATTGCTGCATTTGTAAATTCCTAAGCCAGTACAAAGGAATAAATATTAGTGATAAAAAAAGCACTTCTGGGCTTAAAGCGGAGTCCCACCCAAAAGTGGGACTTCCACTTTAAATACTGCTGACCCCCTGACATGCCGCATTGGGCATGTCTTTTTTGGGGGGGGGGGAGTAGGTACCCAAATTTGGCAGGTACCGGCTCCCACTTACGCTCGGGCCGCCTAGGCGGCTTGAGCGGAAGTTCTCCTCTCTCTCCCTCCCTCCCTACAATCTTCTGGGACACATGACAGGTCCCAGAAGATTGCCCGGCCATTCACAACGTGCAGCACGACTCGCGCATACGCAGTGCGCACCCGGCTGTGAAGCCGCAAGTTGTCACAGCCGGGTGCCCACAGTAGAGATGCCGGCGCCGCTGAGAGGAGAGGGAGAGGAGGGAGGCTTTGAGTGGCCGCATCGCTGGATAGTGGGACAGATGAGTATGTGTTTATTAAAAGTCAGAAGCTACATGTTTTGTAGCTGCTGACTTTTAATAAACACAAACATGAGTGGAACTCCGCTTTAAATAATATTTTTTTGCATATTTCTCCTTTAAGGGGGGCATGGCAGTGGATGTGTCCTATGCCTACATACTTTTGCTAATTAATAAATAAATAAATAAATTCATCAGAAGCCCCCTCTTGCATCAAGGGTGACAAGCCACATAACAGGTGTTTGCGACAGGGTGGGGGGGAGGGGAGCTCGCTTAGCCGTACTAGACCAACTGAGAACGGAGCCCTCACGCAGCTATTTATATACCCTTCCAGCCACGTGATGGATGCTTCCAGAAGGTCACGTGTTTCCCGCCTGAAAGGAACTCACGTGTTTCCCGCCCGAAAACATGTGCCTACCGTGTAGCTGCTTAAAGGCACATATAGCAAAAATGTATTTATTTTTTTTTTAATAATATTGCGGCAGCCACAATCACATGAAGCGAGGCACTTAACACGCCCCGCCTGTCATGGGAATGTAGACTACACAAAATTGATATATATATTTATATATAACAGAAAGAAACAGTCACAAATTTTGGTAGTTAAATGGCCACGGCACCTTTATTGGCATAAATAAATAAATAAATAATTCAAATAACTTTATTAAATTCAAAATTGAATAAATATTGAAAATTCAAAATCCAAATAAATATGCAAATAATTCTCGCTCAGTCGTAAAAAACTCAAGCAAATAAATAAATAAATAAATTCATCAGAAGTCCCCACCAGCCGATTTTGTTGCCAAACAAAAACGGCCTAACCGAACACCGCGGCCATTTGAATTATATTTTGAAAACCCAAATTCAAAATATCCAGGCCTACGTCAGACAAATGAATGCCATCTTGTCTATACAGGCCTGGTAAACGCCTTTCCAAGTCAAAAATACCGACGGATGGAGCAAATTTAGCAATAGAATGGTTGATCCTCCTCTGAATTTTATCTAGTGGAATCAATTCAGAAGAAGGCAACCAGACTAAACGTGGCACCATTTCAGAAAAAAAACAAACAGGACCCTGGAAATAAATGTTTTATCAGATGTAAATGACGTTTAATCATTAGCATTAAGTCCAATGTCTTGCGATTACCCATGTCATTACCACCCAGATGTATTATTAACAACGAAGGTAAAGGCCAGAGTTGAGACAACCTAGAAAGATGTGAAAAAAGATTGATCCACTGCAAACCAAGAATGCCCTTCCAAAGAACTTGAAAAGAATCAGGAGGTAAAGAGAGATTAGATGAATAACAGCTCTGACAAGCCCTCTTATGAGCCCAATGTATAAAGGAATGTCCCACAATCCAAATGCAATATCTGGAACCTGAGAAAATTAAAGAGACAAATTAGGGCGAATATATAAGCAAAATCTTTGAGAGTCCCACCTGCCTAAACGTTTAATGATAGAATCATCAAGACCCAACCTGGCGGCTTCAGTGGCAGCTCCAATCCGAAAAGCGTGAGAAGAAAACCTTAATTGAGCTAAACCTAACACAGAAAGACAACGCTTAAATATCGCTGAAAACTGAAATTTTGTAAGAGGAACGCTATCCTCATGTACTAAAAAATTACCTTCACCATAAGGCCTAACAGAAATATATTTCTTTAAGATGATAAGCGGGCAAATAATGGAGTCGCCACAAGCCTGCAGGCTGATCCAATGACCTACACCCAATACATCCGTTTTAGATTGCCGAATAAAAATTTTAACAGAAGAATCAGATATAATAACCTCTGGAACTTTTAGACCAGAAAGACGTAGCTTATTATTAGGTACCATCTCCGAAATTCGAAGTGCAGCAAAGAACAATAAAACAAAAGCTGCATGAAATAATAATGCTTCAAATTCAGAAGCACACACAGCAGAAGTTGCTAAGCAAACCTTTTTTAATATGTCCACTGTTATCGGCCTACGCATATCTGGTCTAAAATTTCCCTTCTTATGGCCCTTAACCACTTGCCGACCGCCGCAAGTACATTTACTGCGGCGGTCAGCCCCGTACAGGCAAAGTGACGTAGTACTACGTCGCTAGCCTGAGAGCCTCTAGGGAGCGAGCGAGCGGCGCCGGAGGCACGCTTCCACCCCCGCTCGATCCCTAGCATGTCCGCGCGTGTGACCGGCGGACCCGATGTCCGCCGGTCACTCGCGATCTCCCGGTGGAGAGGGAGAAAGGCAGGCGGCTGATGTACACAAAGCCGCCTGTCATTCTCCCTGATCTAACTGCAGAGATCATACGATCCTGCTATGTAGGATCGTATGTCTCTGTGGTTACATCACTAGCCACACCCCTTTACAGTTAGAAGCATGCCCCTAGGGACACATTTAACCCCTGCATCTCTAATAAAGTTAACCCCTTCCCTGCCAGTGTCATTTTTACAGTAACATTGCATATGTATAGCACTGATTACTGTAGTAATGTCACTGGTACCCCCAAAAGTGTCAAAAATGTCAGTCAAGGGTCCGATCTGTCCGCCGCAATGTCGCAGTTCCGCAAAAAAAAATCGCAGATCGCCGCCATTACTCATTAAAAAATAAACAATAAAAATGACAAAAATCTTTCCCTTAGTTAGTAAACACAATAACTTTTGTGCAAACCAATCAAAATATTTTTTTTTACCAAACATATGTAGCAGAAAACAAATTGGCCTAAAATGTTAAAAAAATTTTGTTTTCTACATTTTTTTGGGAGGAATTTCATATAAAAAAATGTGAAAAATATTGTTATTTTTTCAAAATTGTCACTCTTATTTTGTTTATAGCGCAAAAAGTAAAAATCGCACAGGTGAACAAATACCACCAAAAGAAAGCTCTGTTTGTGGGAAAAAAAGGACGTCAATTTCATTTGGGTACAGCCTCGCACGACCGCGCAATTGTCCGTTAAAATCACGCAGTGCCGAATCACATAATAGGGCTTGGTCAGGAAGGGGGTAAAATCTTCTGGGGCTTAAGTGGTTAATAGCTTCACGGACTGAAAAAAAACTATTACATGAGGGTAAATGGTAAAGTTTGAAAAAGAAAGAAATTCCAGCTAAAATTTTGCTAATATGACTACATGAGTACTTGGCTTGAAATAAAGAACAAATAAAGGCATGGATAATTTGTTCATTGGGGGCGAGACCTGACAATCCCAATTCCATTTTAAAATCCAACCACCTTTTCCATACGACCGAATAATCGATCCAAGTTTTTGGTGCGATGGAAATATGTATGGCCGAAATGATTGGAGTCAAATCAAATCCCAAAGATGACTTGGGGAAGCAAAACTCACCAGATCCGCTTCTGGTAGAAGCTGATGGAAACGCGCCATCTGAAAACGAGACAATGCGTCAGCTATCACATTATCTTTACTTTGTACATATTTTGCCTTAACCCAAATATTTAAGTTTAAACATAGTAAAACTAAATAACGCAACAGTTTTATAACTAAAATAGATTTGGAAGATAAAAAATTTACCGCAAAGACAACTCCCTTATTATCAGAATTAATTAACCACTTTACCACTAGAGCATTTTGCTGTGTTACGTCTGGGCCACTTTTTGCGATTCGGCGCTGTGCGACTTTAACTGACAATTGCGCGGTTGTGCGATGCCATACCCAAACTAAATTTACGTCCTTTTTTTCCCACAAACAGAGCTTTCTTTTGGTGGTATTTGATCACCTGTGCGATTTTTACTTTTTGCGCTATAAACAAAAAAAGAGCGTAAATTTTGAAAAAACAACAATATTTTTCACATTTTTTTATATGAAATTCCCCCCAAAAAAATGTAAAAATCAAAATTTTTTTACATTTTTGGCTAATTTGTTTTCTGCTACCTATGTTTGGTAAAAAAAATTCACAATAAGCGTATTTTGATTGGCTTGCGCAAAAGTTATTGCGTTTACTAACAAAGGGAAAGATTTCTGTCATTTTTGGTGTTTTTTTTTTAACGCGTAATGGCGGCGATCCGCGATTTTTTTTGCGGAACTGCGACATTGCGACGGACAGATCGGACCCTTGACTGCCATTTTTGACACTTTTTGGGGGTACCAGTGACATTACTGCAGTAATCAGTGCTATATATATGCACTGTTACTGTAAAAATGACACTGGCAGGGAAGGGGTTACTTTTATTGGAGAGGGAGGGGTTAATGTATGCCTGGTGCTTACTGACGTGTGGGGGGGGAGGTGACTGTGTGAGCCAGGGACAGATCGGAGTGTTCAGCTATGCTGAACACTCCGATCTGTCACTCCCTGTCACTTGGGAGATCCGCCCGCTTGTGTTTACACAGGCGGGCGGATCTCCACACTAGATCCCCGACGATCGAAGCAGAGCAGCGGCGATCGCCGCTGCTCCTCCCCTGGCCCGACTCCCGCTGTGACTGAATACATCGGGAGCGAGCCTCTGGTGGCGCGCAGCGCCGCCCACAAGGGGGAGTGTCTGACGACGTAGCCACTTTGCCGCAGTAGTACTACGGTACTCAGTGGCAAAGTGGTTAAAATACGCTTATTCGCAAAAGAAGGGCCCCAAAGCTCAAAAGCAACGATAATGGGAAAAAGAGAACAATGTTCTTGATAGCATTGTTTGCACACCACTTCAGAGGCCATGACCCGCAACACCAATGTGAACGCCAAATAGCCGCAAAACCACGCGAGCCAGCAGCATCTGTAAACAAATCCATGTCTGCTGAAAAAAAGAAATCATCCTGGAAAAAAGACCTACCATTGAAATTTAGTAAAAATCGAGGCCAAACCAATAAATCAGATTTAATCTCAGAAGTCACCCTGATATGCGAAAAATAAAAGGGATTTTAAACCTGATGTTGCTAACACCATCCTCCTAGAAAAATTCTCCCAACTGGCATGACTCTCGACGCGAAAGCAAGCAAACCGAAGAAAGCCTGAAGTTCCTTCAGCACATTTTTTTTCCGTCGGAGAAAAAATGCTATAGTGGACAACAACCTAGCTATTTTAACTGGCGGAAGCTGATACTGTAATAAATCAGTATTGATGCCAATTCCTAAAAATTTGAAGTTACTTGAAGGAAGAAATGTCTTCTCGAGAGCAACGGGAATACCGAAACCCTGCATAACACTCAGAAACAGCTGCAACATTAAAAAAACAAATAGGAGAATCCGGAGGACCAACAAAAGGAAATTATCCTAATAATAGATGATTCCATCAAAACCGGACTCATGCATAACAACCTATTGTAGAAATGTTGCAAATGTTTCAAAGTATCGGCAAAACCGTGAACATCTCATTGGAAGACACGTGTCATAGAAAAGAGGCCTTTGAAACAAAACCCTAAGGAGTTGAAGGCTTCCGGGGACATAGGCAGAAGTCTGAAGGCAGATTGTATGTCAGACTTAGCTAAGAGGGAACCCCGACCAAATCTTTTAATTAACTGAATGGCGTCATCAAAAGTGGAATAAGAGACTGAGGACAAATCAGCATCAATCTCATCATTTAAAGAATCACCTTTGGGAAAAGAGAGATGGTGAATGAGACGAAAATAATTTGGCTCCTTTTTGGGTACTAAACCCAAAGGTGAGACTGTAAAATTATGAAAAGGAGGAGAAGAAAACGGGCCGGCAACTCTACCAGCTGAAATTTCTTTCAATAACTTATCCCGGACTATCTCTTTATGTAACTCAACAGACTTTAAATTACTTACCAATTTGCAACCAGGACCTGCAAAACTAGGGAGCTCAAAACCTTTAGAAAATCAGTTAAACAAAATCTTAGCTTTCTCCCTGTTTGGATAAAGAAGTATCACCGGTACATTTTTTCCAACTTGACTGGTGTGGGTGCTTTTGGAATTGTCTTTAGCAAGTGGGTGGACCTTTTAAAACACTTAGCTACTGGATGATTTCCGAAACAAAAAGACTCATGCCTGTAACTGTATCTTCAGATATTTTCTCATTTTTGCTATAGCTTTCTTTAGAAATAGGAAGTAAAGAAAACAGGTCAATAAACTCGCCTCTCCATATTTTTTCTTTCATGGAATTTGACAGGTGAAAACCCAAAGATGAGATCTCACATGGCAAAGTCTCTTTAAATGCTTCAGGAATATTAGCTAAATTAACCTCCCTCACCAGATTGGTATTAACAGTGTCACTCACACTCTGTAATTGCATGTTACTAACAGCTGGTTCTGACCAGACTTTAGCTACAGAAGACACAGGTGGAATATTGACAGATAGTTTTTCATTAATACTGGTTAGAGCTATAATAAGCTGAGTGAGTAAAAACTGCTGTGGTAACTTACCATCCTGAGAGGGCTGAGCAGCAGCAGGAATGACCGGGATCTGTTCATCAGAGGCCTCAGCCCTCCGGGCAGCAGTAGGCGGAGCCTTCCGAGGCTGAGGTACCACCTCAGCATCCATTAACACGGGCCTGGACACCAGCGGCAAACCAGGCACAGCCAAAGAAGGAACCCGCCCACGGCCGCCACTCACTGAAGGGGAGGCACCCCGCGCTCTCCCTCTCCTAGAACTGCTGCGCGCCGGGGATGGCGACATCCTTCTCCGCCTCTCCTGGAGCCTCCTACCACCTCGCTGGACCGCCCTGGCAGGACCCTCCTCCACCGCTCGCAAGCTGGACTCCTCTGCTGGAGGCTCTGCTGGAGGCTCTGCTGGAGTCTTCTAGTAGACGGCGGGCGGCTCCGCCGTGGGCTTGACAGCTGAGGTGGGATTGACTCCGTCCTCTTCATTGCTCCAGGACTGACTCCGCTTCTTCTTCCCCCGCTGCCTCTCGTGACCTGGCTTTTCCCCCGACTCTTCTCCTGGTTAGTCCAGACACCTCTGCAGCCAGTCTTCACAGCCCTCCTCCGCCGCCTTCTCTAGGACTCTCCTGAGGAGGGACTTTATGGCTTTTCCGGCAAGCAAACTCCTGTATTAAAGCTCCATATTATAGCAGTGGAGCTTGCTTAGCCGTAGTAGACCAACTGAGACCAGAGCCCTCACGCAGCTACTTATATAGCCCTTCTAGCCACATGATGGATGCTTGTAGAAAGTCACGTGTTTCCCGCCTGAAAGGAACTCACGTGTTTCCCGCTCACATGTGCCTGCCGTGTAGTGGCAAAAAGGCACATACAGCAAAAATGTTTTATTTTTTTTTTATAATATTGCGGCAGCCACAATCCCATGAAGCGAGGCACTTAATGTGCCTTGCCTGTCATTGTCATCCTAGAAAATTAAGTGTGTTACTCCAGGATCTACAGATGTACATAAAAGGGAGAAAAAAGCTAATGGCAAGCCACAATATATTAAATCTTTTTTTCTATGTTTAGAGACTTACAAGTGGGCTCTTGTTTCAGGTTTTATACTTTAAGGTTTCATTTCTTTTGGAGATTTTTTTTTTTTATTACTTTGTGGGGCAATAATAAAACATTTTTTATGTGTCTGTGTTTTATTTCAATTTACTTCTTCATGATGTATATGTGTATATTGACTTTTAACTCCTTGTGGGAATTGATAAGGGGTGCTAATGTATAATCATACCGCTGGGAAGAGGGTCAATACCTCATTGCCCCCTTATTATAAAGGAGGCTTGTAGATTTCACTATAAGTCCATTCATATTACCCCCATCTCCTTTTTGGGGCAGGGGCTTTTGTCCCTCAACACTGGGACAAGGGTGCTTTGTGAGGCAGGGGAGGTCTCCCCCCTCCCCCAATCAAGGTACTTCAGTTTAAAGACATGTGACCTGGTCTAGTACAGGAAGAAGGCAAGGGGGGGGTCACACCCTACCCTCCCTAGGCGGCATGACTGGATAAGCATCACTACACCCAGGGCCGGCACTACCGCTATGCAAACTAGGCAGCCACCTGGGGCACAGCCACCTGGGGCGCAGCCACAGGCTCTGGTTTCCCTACTCTCCAACTCAAGGATGAAGATAAATAGGGGTTAAAAGCCGCACCCAGCCATAGCCTCAGCAATCAGATCTGTTAGAGATTGTAGGCTGAGCGGAGGTGTGGTCCCCAGACTCCCCCCTCCTCTGTTCTTGCCCTCCTCCCCTGAAAGTTGAGGCCTGGGGGTGGGGAAAACCTATGATTGGCTGCTAGGACATCGTGGTCCTAGCTTCAGGTTCTCCACCCCCCAGGTCCCAACATTCAGAGGAGGAGGGCAAGGATGGAACGCCTTCCATTAGACCTACCTGAGCAGGTAGTGACATCACTGCAGGCAGGAAACCGGGACACAGAGCAGGCTCTGCACGGATGTTACAGGCTGACCAGCAGCACTGAGGGACTCAGGTGAGCTGAATTTCCTGCTGCTGGTACCTGTAAAAATACCTGTAAAAATGTCTTCACACCTCTCCACACCTACCACCATACTGCCTCACCTACCCCTCATACTGCCTCACCCACCCCTCATACCCCCTCACCCCTCCCTCATACTACCTCACCCCTCCCTCATACTGCCTCACCTACCCCTCATATTGCCTCACCTACCCCTCAGACTGCCTCACCCACCCCTCATACTGCCTCACCCACCCCTCAAACTGCCTCACCCACCCCTCATACTGCCTCACCCACCCCTCATACTGCCTCCCCCACTCCTCATACTGCCTCCCCCACTCCTCATACTGCCTCACCCACCCCTCATACTGCCTCATCTACCCCTCATACTGCCTCACCCACCCTTCATACTGCCTCACCTACCCCTCATACTGCCTCACCCACCCCTCATACTGCCTCACCAGCCCAGCATACTGCCTCACCTACCCCTCATACTGCCTCACCCACCCCTCATACTGCCTCACCTACCCCTCATACTGCCTCACCCACCCCTCATACTGCCTCACCCACCCCTCATACTGCCTCACCTACCCCTCATACTGCCTCACCCACCACCCATACTGCCTCACCCACCACCCATACTGCCTCACCTACTCCCCATACTGTCTCACCAACTTCCCCCCATACTGCCTCACCCACCCCCCATAGTTCCTCACCTACCCCTCATACTGCCTCACCCACCCCCATACTGCCTCACCTACCCCCTATACTGCCTCACCTACCCCTCATACCACCTCACCTACTTTCTTCCAGGTATAGCACCTTCCTCCATCCCTTTCTAATCACTGTGCCTCCCTATCACCCACCTAACTCCCCCTCCCCAGGTTACAGCAACTAACACCCACCCACCCCTCATTCCACCTCTCTCCTACTCACCTAAACCTTCCTCCCCAGTCAAAGCACCTTATACATGCCTCATTCTGCCTTTCTTGTCACACTGGAAGTGTATTAGTCTGCTGACCAATTAAATAATGCACTCCCTATGTGGTTGGTATCCTCTTTCATTTGTTATTTAAGTGGTATTCCTGCCTAACCATTACTATTCTCAAAAATGCCCCCCCCCCCCACCCCTCGCACACATACACTTACTACTGACCCCTAAAATATACCTCACTTACTATGGGCCCCTGAACTCTGCATCTCTTACTACTGACCCTTAAATTTGGTGTCCTTTTAGGCCACAGCCAATTATTAGCACATACAGTATTTGTGTACTACACTTTCTTTTTCACACAGCCAGGAGGTTTATAATTTTACACACAGGCCCACTGCTTTCAGAAAACACCCCCATAGCCAACCTTACTGAGCAGTGTAAGAGGCACAATCGTGTGTTGCTCTTGCAGTTTGATATAATAGTATCATCCTGCGGAGGAGGGTGCAAATAGCTGGTCTTGCCTAGGGTGCAAAATAGTCTAGCACCTCCCCTGACTACACCTAGGCTGCATGCCTGGATAAGCATCTGGTTGGTATATTACGGAAACTCCACACCTTTTTTCCAATTTTTTTATTTTATTTCTACATTCAAACTGCAATAAATAAGATAGGGGGGATAGTGTATGTATGCCAAGCTAATTGTAAAACAGAAAAAAAAATCAATTTCACACACAAATACGTGCGCCCATTGTATGCTGTTGCTGAGTCTGTGAAAATTATAATGTTCAGTAGCACCACATACAGCTTTAAGGCAGCCCCCAAGTATGATATTTAAAGAATATGTGCATTTTCAGTGTTGCCATGCATCAAAGCCGCATTATTTAATTACATTTTTTTTTTGCTTGTACATGACCCCAGTGGGAGTGCCCAGTTTCCCAAGTCCTTTTTTGACAATAGCTTCCTATTAAATAAAAAACCTTGAAAATAGCCAAAAGTACCTAACAAGATATCCTTTCAATAGACTTCATTTAGGTTGTGTGCTAAGTTCAAATTTCTCGGACTTTAAGCCGGGTTCTTTGAACCCTTCTCCAACCCTACTCCAGCAGATTTCCTCACCCCTCTTGGTAATAGTTTGGTAATAGTTTTTCCAAAAACTGAGAGCTGCTGGTTTACATTTGCCCAATCAGCACCATATTAACCAAATTACATGAGGTGGTAGAGAATATGAAAGTGGGAGTAAACTCCCATCTCTGACTTGCACCAATAGATAAGCCCTGTGCTGGGACAAGGTCATCCAGCGCCCAGGGCAAAGATGCCAAACTGCGCCCCCCCCTTCCCTTAGGGTTAGGGTCAATGCACCCCCCCACGCCCCCATCCCTGCAGTAGACTATTGCGCCCAGCGCAGGCGTCCCTCCTGCCCACCCCTTGTTCTGGCCCTGGATAAGCCTAAAATGAGGAATTACCTATAGGTAGTGTAAATATCTCCTAAACGTGCACCGTTATTTACTGTATATGCAGCCGATGACCTCACCAGAGCATGCGTTCTGAAGGAACCCGGGCTGTTCCTTCAGAGTCCTGTCCTTTAGCTCCATTGTACATGCACGGGAGTGATGTCATTGCGGCTCTGGCCAATCACATAGCCGGAGTCCGCGGACCCTGAAGGAAGACTTGTTGAAGATGGAAGTGGCCTCCCGCAGTGACAGCACGTCACTGGAGAGCTTTGTTTTCAGGTAAGTTTTACATAATGAGGTAGTATGCAATGAATACTAGCACATAATGATTTTACCTTTCAGGCCAGAAAAAAAAAAAACACCCAGCACTTTACTACCATTTTAAGGAAAAAATCTAATTTAAAAAAAAAAAAAAAAAAAAATCCACCAAAAAAATGTTGTAATGCCTATTAATTCATTGAAATGTCAGACTGTTAAAAAATAAGAAATAAAGATTGCTGTAATGCATATGATCAACAAAATTGCTGCAAATGTTAGCTAAAATATAAACATGTCATAGTAATCCTGTTTTTTCAGGTGATACTTGATATTTTCTATTCCATTTTTTTTTTATTTGGTCAATTTAATAAACACTACACACATATCTTTTTAGAACATCTTCACACTTGAGCGATATTATTGTGATTGTAGCTGCAATTCCCATTGTTATTTTACATTATCAAATTAGAAATCTGCTGAATGCTATATATAACTGACAATGACCTTAAAACAATTTCCAAAGAACAAACATTATTTCTGAAAAAAAGAAAAGTGTAGTGTTTATGTTCTCTTAAAGCCTTAATCACTTGCTCTCTGGAAGATTTACCCCCCTTCATGACCAGGCCATTTTTTGCTATGTGGCACTACACTAATTTAACTGGCAATTGCATGGTCATGCATGACTGTACCCAAACAAAATGTATATCTTTTTTTCCACACAAATAGAGCTTTCTTTTGGTGGTATCTGATCACTTCTGGGTTTTTATATTTTTCATTATAAAACTGAAAAAAAAAAAAAAAAGACCGACAATTTAAAAAAAAAAACAATATTTTTTACTTTCTGCTATAAAACATATCCCATAAAAAAATAAAATTAAATCTCTTAATACATTTTGGCTAAAATGTATTCTGCTACATGTCTTTGGTAAAAAAATAAATAAATAAATAAATAAAAAATAATCCCAATAAGTGTATATTGATTGGTTTGTGTGGAAGTTATAGTGTCTACAAACTATGGGATATATACTTGAATCTTTATTTATTTTTTTATACTAGTAATGGTGGCAGTCAGTGACTTATAACAGGACTGCCATAGTGCGGCGGCCAATCTGACACTAACTGACACTTTGTGAGAACTAACTGCCACTGACATCACCAGTGCCATTATTACAGTGATTGGTGCTAATGATATGCACTGTCACTGTACTAATGACACTGGGCAGGAAGGTGTAAACATCTAGCGCGATCAAGGGGTTAAATCTGTGCGTAACAAGTGCTTATGTGTGTACTGTGTGAGGATTTTACTGGGTATGTAGTTGTTTTCATGCACTGCTTAGCAGGGAAAACCAACTAGATCCCCTGTCACTAAGCACAGCTCTGTGCTGTTTATACTCACAGAGCTGTGTTCTGTGAGACTCAGAGTCGATTGCCGGGTGCTGGCAGTCAATCACTGACTGGGACCCGGTGATCAGCATGTGCTGTGATGAATCACCAGGAATATGCAGAATCACATATATACATGATATTGCGCAGAGCGGCCGCCTTTTAGCATTAAAGCAATATTGGCCGGTTGGCAAGTGGTTAAAGTGGTATTAAACGCAAACATGTATTATATTGCAGCTTACCAATTCTTAAATGAGGGGGCTGCATTTGTTTTTTATTTTAGGTTTTCTTTCTTCTATTTTCACCTGGTGATCTAGCTAGTGAGTCTGTTGTTTTTCAAAAGAAAAAGCTCCCCAGCAGAATGTATCAGTTAGAGAGAAGAGACAAATCATTTAACAATAGCAGGGATGCTTATAATGATTAACTTTTCTTTATTTATTTAAAACATTTATCCCAAAAGGAAAAAAAAAAGTTTGCTTATTAAGTGTTAGCTGGAGCCTGGCTTCAAGGCGTTAGTGTATTTAAATCTGCTAGTACATCTAACACTCCCCTCCCTGCATACTGACAATGCTGCTGTCTAAGGTTGCCCCTGTGCTCCTTCATCAAGAGGGGGCACTCTAATACAGGAGGGGTGCTACTGGCTAGACCACCAAGTGAAAACAGATGGGGAAAAAAAGCTACAAAAGGAAAACTAAAGCAGCCACCACATCTAATGATTAGTAAGCTGCAATGTATTACATTTTTGGTTTTGGATCTAATACTGCTTCAATAGTCATACACAGGAAAGAAAATAAAATTCTTTATGAGATCCCCATGTCACAACTAAGCAGGTTAGGCAACTGTGAATCAGGAAAAGTGTTGCACTGAGTCAGTAAAGGCTTCCTTCATTAGTGGGTGTGAGAGCAGACAGAGCAAGACTTCCACTGGCTACCAACAGTCATAAAGCAGGGGAAGCAAAAACAAGGCTTATTCTGGGTGTCTGGCCTAGGATATGGGCATCTTAAGTATTTCTGGCTTTATTACCCTCAAAAGCTGAGACTAAGTTGTTAGTAGGTTCTACATAAATATTTCTACTGTTGGAAACAATGGGAAAGTTTTAGTTTAGACTGTATCATGTGGAGGTAGAGCATCCTTGTCTTGGTCACCAGTGTAGGAGACGGAGTCTGGTAGGTAGGGCTATCCAGACCTGTGGGGCCAAAGCATATGTCCAGAGTGAACACCAGGGGTCACTGTGATCTAACAAATTAGGTGCTGCTATGGACAAATTAGAGCTCACTTTAAGGCTCCAGCTATACCTCTAGCTATCTACTGCAGTTATTTATTTTATTTTTTTCAGGTACTTATATAGCGCTGTCAATTTTTGCAACGCTTTACATTTACATTGTACTTTCACATCAGTCCCTGCCCTTAAGGAGCGTACAATCTAAGGTCCCTAAATCACATTCTTATATACACATAATAAGGCCAGTTTATATAGCATCCAATTAACCTACCAGCATGTCTTTGGTGTTTTAAGGCATTATCAACATTCATTTAAATGTAACTAAATATAGCTGCTATTTAAATTACGGAGATGCTGATTTACAAAAAAAAAAAATAATAATAATAATGCAGAAAGTTTGGAGTTTGACCCCTTCCAGACCGCCCGCCGCGGTTATACGTCGGTACTTTGACGTTAAATACCGGGGTTATGGAAACAGATAGCTGTCATAAGCCCAATATTTCTTTCCAGGGTGGGCAGTCCTCTTTCGCATTAAAAGTGGTCCCAGCGGTGGATTCCCCATGGGATCACTTTTATGAACAGCGGAAGAGGTGCGCCCCCACCCCCTCCCACCACTTCCCAGTTGTTTTCCCTGCTTACCGGAGCCGTTGGTAGCGGGGAAAACAATCCGGCCCGATGGAGTCCTAGGCAAGAAGTCGAGTGAGGGCAAGATGGCCCCCACTCAACTCTATGGCCTTGGAGGATCGGAACGCTGTCATACTTCGCTTCCTCCCAACAGCCTTAAAGGGCCCATTTTTTTTAGTGAAAAAAAATGACATTTTTTTTTTTTTTTGCTTTTAAGTGTAGATGTGAGATGTGAGGACTTTTTGACCCCAGATCTCACATTAAAGAGGACCTGTACTGCCTATTTCTATTACAAGTGATGTTTACATTCCTTATAATAGGAATAAAAGTGTAAAAATAAAAAATAGAAGGTAAAATAAATAAGAAAAAAAAATGCAATGCGCCCCGTCCCTCTGAGCTCACGCACAGAAGTGAGCGCATACTCAATACGCGCCCACATATGTAAACGGTGTCCAAACCACACATGTGGGTTATCGCTGTGATCGTTAGAGCGAGAGAAATAATTCTAGCACTAGACCTTCTCTGTATCTCTAAACTGGTAACCTGTAGAAATTGTTAAATCAACACCTATGGAGATTTTTAAATACCAATGTTTATTGCCATTCCACGAGCGTGCGCAATTTTGAAGCATGACATGTTGGGTATCTATTTACTCGGCGTAACATTATCTTTCACATTTTAGAAAAAAATTGGGCTAACTTTACTGTTTAGTTTTTTTTTTAAAAGCAGTGAAATGTATTGTTTCCAAAAAAAAGTGAGTTTGAAAGATCAGTGCGCAAATATCGCTTGACCAAAAAAATTGCAACGACCACCATTTTATTCTCCAGAGGCTTTGCTAAAAAAAAATATATATATATATATTTAATGTTTGGGGGTTCTAAGTCAAGTACCTTTATTGACTAAATTATGTTATTAAAGAGCAGGTATAAAGTGTGAGTGTATACATTCGCATTGTATGCTCACATGCATGCGTTCTACTTTGCCGCGCATGTTAAACATCTAAATCATTTTGCTTGTATGCCACCTGTTCTCAGAGGTGCACTGCAGAATGTGCATATCAAACATTAGATAGCAATCGCCTAAAATGTGAAAAATGATATCACTGGCTCACTATTGAAAAAAGCACACAAGTGTCACACTAAAAGGCATTTTTTTTCAAAAAAAAAAGGGAACCATGTCTGCATAATGTGTGTTAAAAAAAGCTAATTGTAGTCTCCAAAAAATGCCTGTGTAACTGGGTAACATTGCAAAAGAACAATTAGTAGACAGGATCAAAGCATTGTCACTCTTTAAATGAGAAGTCCAGTTATGATTTTTATTACATAGTTACACTAGTCTAGCTTGGAACAATGAAAGTATGCATAGTTCATATCTGAGCGATCACTGTGCAAGCCTGAAAATTAGTCACCACTACTACAGTGATAGCAGCATAGGTGTGCACAACCTATTGTATTAGAAACTGTGTACTTCACAGCTCAAACACATATGCGTGTGCATGTGTATATACACTGCTGCTGTCAGTAGGGCATAGTTTGATGTCAGTAGGGCAGTGGAAGGTAGTTTTTATTATTTTATTTTTATTATTTTTTACAATATCATTTTTTTTACAATTTTTTAGAAACCCCATTAGGAGGCTTTGGTGAAATATCAGGGGTCTAAACAGGGGGAATCTGCAGCACACAGAGTGATTAGGATGCGCCCAGGCACACCTGGCACGCCCTGTGCGCACGCCTATGTATAGCAGCAATCTTCCAGCTCTTGTGCTATGATGCTGCCCTTCTGCATAGTGACCACAGGGGGTCCCCATGATTAAGCTCTAAGGGACGGAGCGAAAAGTGTTGGGAGGCGTGGCCTGGCTGAGGCTGCCATTCATATCACTTCATGCACATGGGTCTGCTTCATGATGTGCGGCTTATGGATCATTTCATTTGACATTGCTTCAACTTGGATCTAGGACAAGCTCCCTGTCCCTGCCTGCATTCACCTGGTGATCCAGCCAGCAGACTGTTGTTTTTCACAAGCTCTCCAGCAGAATTTATCAGTTTACATGAATGGGACAAACCACTTATTACTGACGGGGAGATTTAAATGATGAGATTTTATTTATTTGTGAAAAACGTTTATCCCAAGAGGAAAAACACTGTTTGCTGTAATGGATTATAACGTGCTAGAGTTGGAGTTTGGCTTCGATCTGTTCAGTGTATCTTAATTTGCTAATACATTTACGCTACTCTTCCCCCAAAACTGAGAATGCTGCTGTCTGCTGTGCCTACTGTGCTCATTAGTCCAGAGTAGTGTCTCCCTCATATAAGAGATGCAGTACTGGAAAGATCACCAGTTGAAATAGAGGAGGAAAAGGCTAAGGAAAAGAAAACTGATGATGATTGGTAGCTGGTAGGCCGCAATATATTCGATTTTTGGTTTTGGGTCTAATACTGCTTTAAATCTGTGTGTTAAAAATGTGTATAGAGCACCAGCCTGAATCAGCCAATCAGATTTCCCCTTTCATTGTTTGGTATGTTTACAACAATGAGAGCTGAGATTTGATGTGTTACATATATTCTTTCTAGTATCAATTCTTGTATCCTTTGTAGCTAAAACTCAACTATTAGGCTCCATGTACACGGGACGTTGTAAACGGCCGTTTTGGAGCAGTTGGGCGGTTTTTTTTTTTAAGCCCCTGAACCCTCCTCTATGTTATCTTATCTGTCCATGTACACAGGGTCGTTTACAGTCATTTGCAGGCAGTTGAGTTCAGGGACATTTTTTGGAAAGCAATTATTTGCGTTCGAACGTGTGTTTCCCGGCGTTTCAAATGCAAAAACGCGACCGAATGCGATGACCCCTGTTTAGCGCTCGCGTTTTTCCATTTTAAAGGGGAATGATTTTTTTTGACCTCTAGGAACGGTTTTAAATGAAAACGCCCGCTAAACGCGGATGCAAACGCGACACAACGGACGTTTTAAACATCCTAAAAAAAAAAAAAATTCCAGCATTCAAGGGACTTTTAACAAGTTCCCGTGTACATAAAGCCTTACCACTTTGCGACTGCCCACCACAGATATAATGTGGCAGGCTGGCTCGGGACGCGCATGCGTGGCAATTCGCCAAAAGGGAAGCTGATCTGTGGGGCTGACTGCCGCGATTGCCGCTGGGCACCCGCGATCGCTCCCCAGGAAGACAGAATGCCGGTCTGCCATTGTAAACACAGCAGACCGTTGTTCTGTCAGTTATCAACATAACAGGGCTCCTGTGTTTCTCCTATTTAGGAACACAGGTCCAATAAGCCCATCCCCCTCACAATTAGAAAACACCCCCTAGGCTCATATTTAACCCTTTGCTCGCCCCTGGGTTAACCCCTTCCCAGCCAGTGTTATTATTACAGTAACGGTGCATACTTTTAGCACTGATTACTGTAGTAATGTCACTGGTCCTCCCAAAAGTGTCAAAAATGTCAGTTAGGGGTCCGATCTGTCCTCCGCAATGTCACAGTCCTGCTAAAAATCGCTGATCGCCACCATTACTAGTAAAAAATAAATAAATAAAAATGATATAAATCTTTCCTTTAGTTTGTAGACGCGATAACTTTTGTGCAAACCAATCAAAATACGCTTATTGGGATTTTTTTTTTTTTTTTTACCAAAAATATGTAGCAGAATACAAATTGGCCCTAAAAGGATGAAAATAATAGATTTTTACATTTTTGGGGGGGAATGTTTTATAGCAGAAAGTAAAAAATTTTTTTTTTTTTCCAGAATTGTCGCTATTTTTTTTTCATTTATAGTGAAAAAAATAAAAATCGCACAGGTGATCAAATACTACCAAAAGAAAGCTTTTTTTTGTGGGGAAATAAAAGACATCAATTTATTTGGGTACAGCGTCGCACGACCGCGCAATTGTTCATTAAAGTAATGCAGTGCCAAGTTGCAAAAAAATGGCCTGGTCATTAAGGGGGTAAAACCTTCCAATCCAGAAGTGGTTAACTGCTAAAATCAGGTTGGCTTCTCTTGGATGATTTTAATAAAAGTCAGGATAGACTCCTGTCCCTGGACATCCCTGCCCTGCCCTGCTCTGTAGTTGGTGAGGATAAATGTCTAATACTGGTATTTAATAGAGTTAGGTAGAGGGTGATAGGAGAGCACAGCCTGCACTGAGCCATGCATCTGCTGGATTGGAAGCTTTTGTGGGATAGTGTGTCCCTCTTGTGGTCATTAATAGCTACACAAATGATATAATCCTTATCATGCTCCTTTTCTGTGGGATATTATTATTATTATACAGAATAAAGCACCAACAGTTTGCGCAGAGCTTTATAACGTTAGGGCAAAAAGTACAGCTACCATATAATTCAATACCGAAGGTGACAATTCAAATCCTGAAACAGTAGACGAGAAGACGTGGGACCACTCACATCGCTGACATTAGGGTTTATTTTAAGCTAAGCTGTCTGTAGCTGTCACCAAACTGGGCTGATCTTCAGTCACCTATATGAGGGATGTACACTACATTACCAAAAGTATTGGGACATTTGCCTTTACACGCACATGAACCTTAATGGCATCCCAGTCTTAATACATAGGGTTCCATATTGAGTTGGCCCACCCTTTGCAGCTATAACAGCTTCAACTCTTCTGGGAAGGCTGTCCACAAGGTTTAGGAGTGTGTCTATGGGAATGTTTGACCATTCTTCCAGAAGTGCATTTGTAAGGTCACGTACTGATATGGATGAGAAGGCCTGGCTCACAGTCTCCACTCTAATTCATCCCAAAGGTGTTTATCTGGTTGAGGTCAAAGTTCTGTGCAGGCCAGTCAAGTTCTTCCACTCCAAAGTCGCTCATCCATGTCTTTTTGGACCTTCCTTTGTGTACCGGTGTGCAGTCATGTTGGAACAGGAAGGGGCCAACCCCAAACGGTTCCTACAAAGTTGAGAGCATGAAATTGTCCAAAATGTCTTGGTATGCTGACGCCTTAAGTGTTCCCAGGAACTAAGGGTCCAAGCTTAAGCCCTGAAAAACAACCCCACACCATAATCCCCCCCTCCACCAAATGATTTGGACCAGTGCACAAAGCAAGGTCCATAAAGACATGGATGGGGTGGAGGAACTTGACTGGCCTGCACAGAGTCCTGACCTCAACCAGATAGAAAACCTTTGAGATGAATTAGAGTGGAAACTGCGAGCCAGGCCTTCTCGTCCACATCAGTGCCTGACCCCATAAATGCGCTTTTAGAAGAATAGTCAAACATTCCCATAGACACACTCCTAAACCTTGTGGACAGCCTTCCCAAAAGAGTTGAAGCTGCAAAGGGTGGGCCAACTCAATATTGAACTCTAAGGACTAACACTGGGATGCCATTAAAGTTCATGTGCGTGTGTAAAGGCCAGCATCCCAATACTTTTGGTAATAAAGTGTATGTGGAATGATTATAAGGACGGAGGTTCCTTCGCTTTTTTTTTTATTTATTATTATTCAATTCAGCAGCTGGATGATTGTCACCATAGACAACCTCACCGATTTCTTTTGCTACAGCGATGGTCAAACCATTTGTTTATTAGAGGAAAAAAACGAAATGTCTTGAATATTAGAGGATCTAGCTTAACATATCTAATCTGGTTTATTAATATCATTTGGCAATCTATTAGGATAGCATATTCACGCTTCGATAAACAATTGATTTCTTTTCCGATCAATCTCTCCCAACGGGAATATTTATTCTTTTTTGTTTACAAACTTTTATTCAGGGTGTAAAAAAAAAATCAATAAAGGAATATTTATTCTATAGTTGACAAACCAATCAATCGATAGGCCTGGTAAGCGAACTCCAATTTATAGTTAGAAGTTACCATCCTAAATTGTTGATTGCATCTCTGTTTCCACCATGCAATCTCATAATCCTAATATGATTAAATTGATGATCAAAGCATCTTAGCGCAGCCAATTGATGAAAAACAATCAATATTTATATGCTCTGGCCGATCTAAATGAATCAGAAGGGATGTTATGGCTAATCGATTATTTGGTGATGCGATCATTTTGATAAAGTCGCACATCAATCGGATAATAAAATGGAAGCCTGCATGGTTCCCATAAGGCTGATGACACCCAGGTTATTGCCCCCCCCCCCCCCCCTCTAGTTTCTTACAGCGAGTTTTCGCTAAAAAGTCCTAATGATTTTCTATTAGATCGCTAACAATGACAATTTAAAATGATTTCTCGCTCTGCTGCTCAGTGACCTCGATTCATCAGCATTTCTTCTTGAAGGCAAAATAGCGCGAGATGATCACTCTCACTGCTTGTCTATGGAATTTTGCTTAGCTACAAATTGCTGAAGGGAAGTGATTTCTAGTGCAACCCAATGGTGTAGTAAATTGCCAGCAACACTTGTGATTAAACCACTAGCAACAAATTGCTGTTAAACTGGAACTCAATCAACATCTCTCGTCTCCGCATGCTGCCAGCATTAGTAAATAGATAGGAAAGTATATCATATAAACTTGTTTTAAACTTTTTTTTTACATTTCTTCTGTTACTTCCTGGTTTTCAGGCCTAGGAAAATCATGTCATACAGCCCATTAGTCTTCAGGAGGGGGAGGGGTTTTCTCAGCTAAGCACACCCTCCTGTCTGCATGCCTGAGCTAAGGGCAGATGGATTCCAGGAAGTAAATGTTACATGAGTAATTTGCCTTTAGGGGGCTAGTTTTTTTTTTTTTTTTTTTTTCGAAGTGATTTCTCAGCAAAATAAAACATGAAGACATTAATAGATAGGTGAGTTTGCTTTGAATAAATGAATGAAATAGCATTTTTGGTTTGTGGTGTTCAGATGCATTGTGGTTCCACTTTAAAGGCTGGCATTGGCAAATTGCAGCAGTGATTAATCTCTGTGAGAAAATTGTCAAAGGCCCCTTTCACACGGATCCGTTCCATCGATCCGTCGATCCGCCGATCCCCGCTGAGCAGGCGGATAACAGCTCTGCGTGTGGAGATGGAGGTGTCGGATCCCCTCTGTCCTCTATGGGGGAATAAGATGAGAATGGGCCGCCTGTCCGTTCTCATCTGATCCGATTTGCCAGACGGATGGAAAATAGGGTTTCCATCCGTCCGAATTTGACAGACAGGATCGGATCGGATGTTAGCAGACATGTCTCCGCTGACATCTGCTGACCCATATAGATGCATGGGGCGTCCGTTCAGATCCGCCTGAAAAACTGACAGGCAGATCTGAACGGTCCGCATGTGTGTAAGGGGCCTAAGGCTGAAGACACAGCAATTCTGTCGCTAGGAACAAATTTGCGGCTGAAGGATCGGTAAAAAAGCTGCCTGTGTGCAGAGATGTCAGTCTGTTGCTGGCCCAACTTCTGCTGATCCTCGATTAATAGCGATGGGAATGGAATCTTGCTGCCTTATCTACAGAGGAAAGGATTCCATAGGAACACATCAGGCAGCCTCTTAGCGATTCTGCCACTTGTCGCCAGGACAAGGTCATCCAGAGCCCAGGGCAAACATACCAAAATGCTCCCCCCCCCCATGAGCATTGTGTGTCAGCAAAGATCCCCCAAAAAAGAAATTGAGCACTAATTTGTATGCATGCCACTGCCAGCACAAATCTTTGCCCATCCCCCCTCCAAGCTCCAATTCTCCCTCTCACCAAATCCCCCTAGCACAAATCCTCCCCCCCCCCCCCCCCCAAATAAAAAACAAATCACCCTTCCGAGCACATATCCTCTACCCCTAAAATTTCCCCTCCAAGCACAAATCCCTCCCCCCACAATTTCCCCTCCTAACACAAATCATCCCTCCTAGCACGATTTCCCTTCCCCCTCTTCTACATCACCTCTTCTAGCAGAAACCCCACAAATCCCCCACCCCCCTCCCAAGCACAAATCCTCTTCCCCCGTTCCCCCTCCCAACACAAATCCCCCCAAATCATTATTCATAGCATCCCTCCAAATCCCCCCCCCCCCTATTCTTATCCTCTGCCACCCTCCAACTTTCCCCTCCCAACACAAATACCTCCCTCTCATCCCCTTGTGATGCCCCCTCCATCTCACATGATACCAAAGGGCCCAGGGCAGCCGACCCTTCTGCCCACCCCTTGTCCCGGCCCTGCACACAACTGCATCTACAAACAAAAATGTGCACTACGTTTAGAAGCATACAGAAAAAGTAGGACACCTGTGTCTGGGACTGTACATATATGCTGATTTAGACGTGTGCATCTATACACACATAAGGATTGATTTATTAACCCTTGAGAGTGCAAAATCTGGAGCACTTGTGCAAGGTAGCCAATCAGCTTCCAACTTCAGCTTGACAAAAAAACCTTGAAGCTGATTGGTTACTATGCAGAGCTGCAGCAGATTTTTCACTCTCCAGTTTTATTAAATCAATCCCATTAAGTCATTAGAAGAATTGTACACACCTAATACTGTATGCATCTTACATGTCTAAGCACACCTAAATGTGAGCACTTTAGACCTGCAGATTTTACATATGTACACCCCTAATCGTGCATACACACCCCTAAGCATGTATGCGTGTAAAGGTGTAGCCATTCATTTAAATGAAAGAAGAAGTGTACACATCTAACACTGTGTGCATCTAAACGCTTCCAAGTGCGTCTAAATGTGGGTTCTTTGGATTTGCATTTTACGCAGGATCTTCTGCTAGCTCTGCAAGCAAGAATCTGTGTTCCATGCAGAAAATGTGCATATACCCATGTGAATGAGGACTAAAGTGGCACACGCACAGACGGGATGTCCAGAAAGCAGGTAGTGTGTGTTTAGTCACGCATGCACAACTTTACACAAATAGCGCTGTATAGGTGTGTACAGCCGTCTTTACCCATTCATGTCTATGGGTAGCTGTATGTAGCTTCAGGACATCCAGGGCAGCAGAAATGTGTACCCTGCTGTACCTTGTACCACTTATATGAAAAAAAGAACTTTTCTTCATTGGATTCCGTAGTGGTGTGCGACCGTTTTCTTCTTTCACACCATAAATGTGCAGCCTCTATGCACTGCACAAGTGCCCATGTGTATAAAGCCTGACTTTTTTTTTTTTACGACAATATGCATGTACCTTAACCTCCTAGGCGGTAATCCCGAGCGTGACTCGGGTTGAATTTTCATATCAAGAGCGGTAACCCCGAGTCACGCTCGGGGTAGAGTTGCAGAGTGCCAGCGGAGCCTCCATTGGCTCCCAGAAGCATTCCACTTACCTTATCCCGGCGATCCAGCGATGTCCTTCGCTCCGATCGCCGGGTGACCTGCATCTGACTTCCTGGTTCCGTTCCCTGCGAGCAGAGGCGGAGCACGGGAGCGGAACTGGGCGGGAGTTTTGAAAGTGAAACAAAATAAAAGAGGTGATACACTGTAATCTGATAGGATTACACTGTATCACCACAGATCACCTCAGATCTGACATTACAGTGCCCCTCTCTTCAGTAAACTTGTGATTTGTGCCCAAAAAAAAAAATATATATTATGGCATCAAAAAAGCGCCAGTCTAAACCGCTTTTGGACCAGCTGAGTGACAGCGGCAGCGACAGCGACCCGGAGGTGCTCGCGGAAGTGAGCGATAGCGAGTCATGCGGTGATTTGTCGTCCGACACTGACACGGATCTGGCAAGTGAGAACGGCGATGACCCTGACCTCAGCGATGTGCGCACTTGGTGCGCTATTGATTGCGATGCGGACCAGGTAGCGCCCCCAAGATTCCCCTTCACCGGATCACCTGGGATGAAGGTAGATGTCGAGCGTGACAATCCTCTGGCCTACCTGCAATTATTCCTCACTGAGGAGGTAATTGAATTAATTGTCGCCGAGACAAATCGCTACCACCAGCAGCAATCTGCAACGCTGCATGCCAGGCTTTCCCGAAGCAGAAGGTGGGAACCCGTAACGAAAGAGGACATGTGGCTGTTTATGGGACTCCTCTTTCTTCAGGGGTTGGTGGTGAAACCGTTCCAAAAATGGTACTGGACCACCAACAGGTTACTGGCCACACCGTTCTTTGGGACCGTGATGTCTGAGTATCGCTTCTCCCTGATTATGAAGTATTTCCACTTCACAAACAATGAGGAATTTGATGAGGCCACGCATCCTGCGCCCAAACTGAAAAAGATCTGGGAGGTATGGCAACTTATTGTGGGAAATTTCCAGCGGACCTACGTGCCATAAAGGGACATCAGCGTGGATGAGAGTTTGATGGCCTACAAGGGTCGCCTAAGTTGGATTCAGTACATCGCATCAAAAAGAGCGCGGTTTGGCATCAAAACATATATGCTCTGCGAGTCATCCACGGGGTACATATGGAATTCCATAATTTACACCGGCAAAGGCACTAAATTCAACCCCAGGTACAGCGACTATGGGATTGCCACATCATCCGTCCTGACACTTCTTGACCCCTTGCTGAACCAGGGATATTGTTTGACGACGGACAACTTCTATACCTCCCCGGAACTATATGATGTTTTGCTACAAAATAGAACCGACGCATATGGTACCGTTCGGTCTAACCGTCGAGACATGCCATCTTTTTTTGCCAAAAAAAACCTAAAAACCGGAGAAATGGTTGCCTGGCAGAAGGGAAAGATGATGGCAATGAGATGGAGAGACAAGAAGGATGTGTGTCTTATGAGCACTGTTCACACTACCTCCACTGCCACGGTCCATACAAAACGTGGGACTAATGTGCTGAAACCACAGGTCGTAATTGACTATAACAAAACAATGGGAGGTGTGGACAGAGCCGATCAGGCCATGACCTTCTATCCCGCTGTACGAAAACAGCAAAAAAAATACTATAAAAAAATATTTAGACATCTTCTGGAACAATGTCTATGGAACGCTTACATCCTGCACAAAGCCAACAGTGAAAACCCTCTTGCTCATTCCGAGTTTGTCTGGAAGGTGGCTGAGCAGATTTTTGCAAAGTACCAGACACCATCAGGAGTTGAAAATAGACCTGGACGTCGCGCTGTTGACGTGGTCAACCCAGAGCGTCTGACCGGCCGTCACTTTGCAGACTATATTCCGCCAACTGCAAAAAAGGCAGCACCAACCAGGATGTGTGTTGTTTGCTGCTCGAAACGCGATAGAAATGGAAAGAAAGTCCGAAAGGAAACTAGGTTCCTTTGTCCTGACTGTGACGTTGGACTTTGTGTAGTTCCTTGTTTCAAGATTTATCACACGCAGCATTTGTATTGAATTTTCTTTCTTTGACAAATTTCCTTATTTACTGCATTATTGAATAAAATTACATTATTTATGAGATTATAATTCATGATTTTGTGTTTCAAAATTTATCACATCTGGGATGTCTACTAGAGTCTTGTTTTGCTCAGGTTTAAGTCAGTAATTACTAAGAATTGTAGGCCTATAATACATAACACCAAATTTCCATGAAAATAATTGTACCGCTTTTGGTATGAACTTCCAGACATAATCATACCGCCAGGGAGGTTAAGTCTACATGCACATGGGCACATTTGTCTGTGCAGCATAGATACATGGCATATTTCTGGTGTCTGGGATGTCCCATAGCTGCCCATAGACATGAATGAATGAAAATGGCCATATTCAGCTATGGTGCATGTTTAAGGCGCGTGCAGCCACCCTCACCCATTCATGTCTATGGGCAGCTGTACACAGCTCTAGGACATCCCGCAGAGAGGGGAGATTTACTAAAACTAGAGCACTCAGAATCTGGTCCAGCTTCTAACTTCAACTTGTTCAAATAAAGTGATTGTAAAAGCAGAAGGTTGTTTAATCTTAATGCATTCTTTGCATTAGGATAAAAAATCTTTGGCGTGATTCACAATAAAACAACGAGAGGAACTATTAAAATGCAAAAAATACAAATTATTCACACACCGGAAGCTATCTACATAATGAGAAAAACACAACATTAGTGACACAGAACTGAAACTAAACATAAAAATGACAGTTATGATAAATAATATATATATATATATATATATATATATATATATATATATATATATATATATATTGTCAAAAAATATAAACATAAATATATAATTGTCTGTAAATCTTAATGATAATAATAATATTGATAAATAAGAAATAATGAAATATAATAAAGAAAAATAAAAGTTAAAATAAAGAAAAAATAAAGAAAAAAAGGAAAGAAGAATTAGAGAATAAAGATAGAAAAAATAATAATAAAAATAAATGAAAATAATGATAATTGACATGTATGCATGTAATTGACAATAATTGACAATAATGATAAGTGACAAGTATAACATGTTTGTTTTTTTTTCAGCAAAAATAAAAAACTAGACTTTAGTATCACGTTAAAGCAGAGTTCCACCCAAAAGTGGAAGCTCTGCTTATCTGCTTCCTCCCCCCCTCCAGTGCCACATTTGGCACCTTCCGGGGGGGGGGGATACCTTTTAAAAACAGGTACTCACTCCCACTTCCATGTAAGGGCGCTGTGGCAACTTACATCATTAGCAGGCCCACCTCCATCCCCCTGCTGCCTTTGGGAGACACACAGAGGTCTCAGAAGAAACACACTCAGGACCATTCAGAAAGCACAGTTTGACTTGCACATGTGCTGTAGGAAACAGGCTGTGAGGCCACAGGGCTTCACTTCCTGTTTCCATTTATAAGGATATCGGCGCCTGTACCCAGATCCATTAGATGGGTAGGTAAGGATGCCGGCACCTGTGCCCAGATCCAATAGACGGGTAGGCTTCAGGTGCTGACATTGTGGGATACCTAGACAGGTATGAGTCTTTATATTATAAGCCAGCAGCTACAGTATGTGTAGCTGCTGTCCTTTATTTTTTTAATACAGGCTGGAACTCCGATTTAAGCTTTGAGAAAAAAAAACTGGAAGCTGATTGGTTTGCACAGCTGCACCAGATTTTGCACCCTCCAGTTTTAGTAAATCCCCTATGTCCTTACAGTGCACAGGCAAATGCACCCATGTGCTTGTAAGCCTAAAAGTGATAACACTATTATTATTAATAATATTAATAGTAGTAGTAGAAGTAGCAGTAGTTGTAGTAGTAGTAGTAGTAGTAGTCAGTGGCGGCCGGTTCCTTAGGGGCGCAGGGGCGCTGCCCCCCCCCCATCCATGCGTCCGGCCCCCTAATCTGCATGCAGGGGCGCTGGACGCATGGAGCTCAATGGGGATTTTTTTTTTCATCACCTGATTAGAGCCAGAGGCTCTAATAGGGCGATGCAAAGGGTGGACCCGGGGCGCAGAGCAGTGCGTCCCGAGCCCACCCATTGTGTGACAATAGCGAATGAAAATTTGCTATTGTCATACCGATCCTCCTCCTGGCCAATCAGGAAACGCGTCCGATACGCGCTTCCTGATTGGCTGCAAGGCAAACCCCATGCCATTGGCCGAGGAGGAGGCGGGACCGGAAAGGACTGCAGGAGATGCACCGGGACTGAGGAGAAGAAGCCGTTCGGGGGACTGAGGAGAAGCCGATCGCCGCCGCTGCTGCTCCAGGTAAGTAAGGGGGCACGCATGCTGATCTCTGCATTGGGGGTACGCACGCTGATCTCTGCATTGGGGGCATGTACTCTGCATTGGGGGCATGTACTCTGCATTGGGGGCATGTATGCTGGTCACTACATTTGGGGCACACACGCTGATCTCTGCATTGGGGGCACGCACGCTGATCTCTGCATTGGGGGCATGTACTCTGCATTGGGGGCATGTATGCTGGTCACTACATTGGGGGCACGCACGCTGATCTCTGCATTGGGGGCACGCACGCTGATCTCTGCATTGGGGACACGCACGCTGATCTCTGCATTGGGGGCATGTATGCTGGTCACTACATTGGGGGCACGCACGCTGGTCACTGCATTGGGGGCATGTATGCTGGTCACTACATTGGGGGCATGTATGCTGGTCACTGCATTGGGGGCATGTATGCTGGTCACTGCATTGGGGGCATGTATGCTGGTCATTACATTGGGGGCATGTATGCTGGTCACTACATTGGGGGCATGTATGCTGGTCACTACATTGGGGGCATGTATACTGGTAACTACATTGGGGGCATGTACGCTGGTCACTGTATTGGGGGCATGTATGCTGGTCACTACATTGGGGGCATGTATGCTTGTCACTACATTGGGGGCATGTATGCTGGTCACTACATTGGGGGCATGTACGCTGGTCACTACATTGGGGGCATGTACGCTGGTCACTACATTGGGGGCATGTATGCTGGTCACTGCATGGGGGGCATGTACGCTGGTCAATGCATTGGGGGCATGTACGCTGGTCACTGCATTGGGGGCATGTACGCTGGTCACTGCATTGGGTGCATGTACGCTGGTCACTGCATTGGGGGCATGTACGCTGATCTCTGCATTGGGGGAATGGTATGCTGGTCACTGCATTGAAGGGGGCATGTATGCTGGTCTCTGCATTGGGGGCATGTATGCTGATCTCTGCATTGAAGGGGGCATGTACGCTGGTCACTGCATTGAAGGGGGCATGTATGCTGGTCATTCCATTGAAGGGGGCATGTACACAGGTCACTGCATTGAAAGGGGGCACGCTGGTCACTCTGCATTGAAAGGGGGCACACTATACCTCAATTACTGAAGGCCCCTTTCACACTTTTGCGACCTCAAAGTCACGCAATTTTTTACAGCGTTTTTTGCCGCAAAGCAATGCCTATTTCATTTTTCTGTTTGCGCCCCCCCCCCCCCCAAAAAAAAAATTTTGAGCACCAGCCGCCACTGGTAGTAGTAGTAGTAGTAGTATAAGTAGTAGTAGTAGTAGCAGCAGCAGCAGTTGTAGTAGTAGCAGTAACAGTAGTAGCAGCAGCAGCAGTAGTAGTAGCAGTAGTAGTAGCAGCAGCAGCAGTAGTAGTAGTAGTAGCAGTTGTAGTGGTAGTAGTAGTAGCAGTAGTAGCAATAGTAGCAGCAGTAGTAGCAGTAGTAGTAGTGGCAGTAGTAGTAGTAGCAGTAGCAGTAGCAGTAGCAGTAGTAGTAGTAGCAGTAGTAGCAGCAGCAGTAGTAGTAGTAGAAGTAGTAGCAGCAGGAGCAGCAGTAGTAGTAGTAGCAGTTGTAGTGGCAGTAGTAGCAGTAGTAGTAGCAGTAGTAGCAGCAGTAGTAGTAGCAGTAGTAGTAGCAGTAGTAGCAGCAGTAGTAGTAGTAGTAGCAGTAGTAGTAGTAGCATCAGCAGTAGTAGTAGTAGCAGTAGTAGTAATAGTAGTAGTAGTAGTAGTAGCAGTATCTCATTGACAACTTCAGAAATGTGTTTTTATTCTAAATAACTTTAGAAGACTCCCTGTTCAGGTAAGCTCATCTGTACCCCCTGCTTTGCCAGTTGGGTCATTTCAGCTGACTGCAGAAAGTTATAAGGCAGCCAGTATACCTCTCTAGCCCTGTAACTCTCCATTTACCATCCTCATAAAAGGAAAGTGTGGCTATTAGGCAGCAGGGAAGAAATGCCTGCAGTACACAGTGATGCTGTAGTAGGACATGCTCCAGGGATGGCATCTGATCCTGCTGTGCATCACTATTACACAACACCCCCATTCCATGTGCTACTTTTTATCTGTGCCTTTTATGTGTCACACACACTCTCTGCAGGTAGTGTTTATGTTACATTTTACACTAATCCCAGGGGCTGCTCTCCATTTCACTCCCCTACTGAGACACAGAGATGCTCTGATATATCTTCTAAAGGAGATAACCTCTGCTGAAGGATCCTATTAATAATCCCTATAAATGGAGTCCCTATCCCAATAACGATGGGGCTTCCAGATTATTGTAGAAGTGTGAGAATCCCCTAACACCCACCACAGTCTGCATAATTAGAGGTCTAATCTGCTTTATAATGTGTGCACATCTGAAACACAAACAGGATCATCGGGGCCACATAGGAGCAAAGAGGGTTCATTAGATGGACTTAATTATTCAATTCTCTAAAGTGAATCAAAGTGTATTGACAGTAAGAAATGAATCAGATTAATTATTATGACAGTTCAAAGAGCTATCACGTGATAACAGCCAATAGGATTTCAGTTGTCATCTGGGGAGAGCAATCTGAACCCCAGAAAATGATTGATGATTGATTACTGATTGTTCATTGATTTATGATTGAGCCTGTGGGCTGATTTACTAATAAAGAAACAGGGATTTCATTTATATGTGATTGGGTGTCCGAAGTGATTATATATCATTGTACTAAATAAAACATACAGAGAACCGTTCTGATTTACTAAAGGTGTTACTAAAGGAGGAAATCAAAGTGAACCGATTCATATTAATCAATAAGTTAACAGCCACTTTTAGTAAAGAGTTGAGGCTTTTTATTTCATCTAATTACTAAGTTGTATTGCCTATAAACCCCCAATCATGTGCAAAAATAATGAAAAAAAAATGATTCTTACTTTAAGGTGTTTGGATGAATGAAGTGAAAATTGCTTCAACCTATTTACATAGCTGAACATTCTCTCTTTTTATTTAAATCTGAGATTAACCCTTAATTTAGCCTGAGTTCACTTCAACTATCCAATCAGATAGAAGTAGGGGAATGTTTAGGAGTTACTGAGGTGAGAAAAAAAGAGTATCTAAATCCAAGAACAAAAATGAATAGTATTGCAGCTTATTGGTCCCTGAATGTAATGGCTACATTCGTTTTTGTTTTGTTTTGTTTTTTTACACGTTTTTCCAGTATTCAAACTTGGTAATCCTGCCATTAACACATTTCCTGTTGTTGAGTGACCACCATACTGAGCAATGTTGTCACCCTAGAACAGGGAATATACTAGGACTACATAACACCTCCCTCTCTTCCTCATTGGGGGGGGGGGGGGGTAGTACTCCATGGAGGAATTGATGCTGATACCAGCTCAGAGATGGAGAGCCCGGAAAATTATCAGCTCACAAGATTTTTGGCTGGTTGAACAGCTACTTGTTTGCATATGTGGAACATATATAATAAAACTCATTCAAAATTTTGTTTACAAGACAAAGGGAGACAATAAGAGAAATAAATTGTTAGAGTTTACATACATTAGGGCTTTTAATAATGTCCAAAAACAATGACAACCAATCAGAAGTCATCTTCTGCTTTCTGCTTGTTCCATCTGATTCATCTGAAATCTGATTGGTTAGTCTGGAATCCTGCTTAATCCCAATATAGTTCTGACAGGTAAAGGTTCTGAGAGTCCCAAAGCTGAAAGCAAAGAAAGTCCCTTTGATCTGGTTGTCTGTGGAACCCAATCGCCTCTTGTGTAACATTTCACACACAATTCACTTCTACAGCCAAATCCCAAATTCTCCCCTATGCTGGAATTGGAAATATAGAGAAACCTTAGGGGCCAATGTCAGTGAAATTGTAATTTGGTTTGTAGATTATATTTATGGAGGAAAAAAAAAACAGTTTCAATATTAAAAGATATCAAGGTGATTAAAGAATAAAGTTTTACAAGGAGAAAATGTAGCGAAATATACTTTTTGTCCCCCAGCGATCTGCACTGAGAGCCCCACACCGGCCCTGTCAGGAACAATTAACAATACTCGCTGCTCTGACTTTGATAAATTAGCATCTCAGATTCAGTTTTCTTTCCCTGAAGCCCATTTCCTCTTCTGCATCTGATCTGTGTCCTCCCATTTCACACGGCTTGTATATGGAGCATCAAAGGTCCAAGTCCTTATTCCTTATTCATCTACCTGGGATTCGACTCTCCCAGGCCAAATAATGAATGGTCAGAGCTCTGATCACATTGGGTTGTCATGGAGGGCACTGTGCACCATTCAGCTCCATATGGTCCCACTAATAGTATAAACACCCAGCTGGGGTGTGTTACATGCACTTTACAGTTTATATTAGTGGACTCATTGCTAACAACTGGAGCGCAAGCAGAGCCCTTGTCTTCACCATAACTCACCTCTGGGGTTTGATAAAAGAAACCTGATTGGTTGCTAGAAGCTACAGAAGCAGGTTTGCTTCAGATTCCAACATCAGCCCCCAAAAATGGGATTAGATATAAATAGTAAGAGAAGATAGTTTAAGATGGCATTTAATACATATAATACACCAGAAAAAGCATCTTTATTATTGAAAAGGACAGTTGATTTCAATGAGGTTTGAAAATGTCAATCAGTCACCTGGCTTAAAATAAAGAGACTTGTCCGTGTGTAAAAGCTTTGTGAATTGAGCCATTGCAATTATGTATTAATCATAAATATAAAATATGATACTATACATATACTATTTATTATATGTATATTATTGTATGTATATTATTATATGCTGGTAGGCTAATTGGCTCCTGTCTAAACTGGCCATAGTATGTGTATGTATGAATGTGACTTAGGGACCTTTCAGATTGCAAGCTCCTTGAGAGTAGGGACTGATGTGAATGGACTTTATATATATGTAAATCTCTGCATAAAACTATAAGTACCAGTAATAATTACTTTCAATTAATAGATTTATGCATTGATTACAGAGATTGATTTACAAATGTAGCTGAAAACCTTCACCCAACCAATTGTTCACCTATATCAATAAACACACACACACACACATATATATATATATATATATATATATATATATATATATATATATATATATATATATATATATATATATATATATATATATATATATATATTATTATTATTATTATTAATATTTAATTATCACTTCAATTATCCAATCATAATCATGTGTAAAGCAAACTCCTGTCTGTTATTTCATTGGCATGTGAAACTAATCTCAGTTTTAGTGTGAAGATTCTTAATTACTTTAGTAAATAAGCCTCCCCGTGGACAATCTTATCTATAAACCATGAAATATCACAAAAAAATATGTCAGCATGACAGCCAACACAACACCGGCCCTGAACATTTGTGTCCTTGGATCTCCAATCACAGCATCCTTTCTCTGATTGACTACAAAAGTAGAGAGCAATCACCCAATCAGTTGTGTGAAGTATTCACATCAATTATCCCAAATCCTGTCTATTATTTCATCTGCACGGGATTGGGTAGCCAAAGTGAACAAGAATTTGCTTGTTTTGAATGTCACACAAGTATTGGGTGGGGATTCTCAACTCCTTTAGTAAATCAGCCTCCCCACTGACAATATTATCCATGAAATGATTAACATATTTAACAACATGAAATGCAATAAATCACAAAAAAAAAAAAAAAAATCCTCCATAAAAGTGACAACCTCTCATCTTAGTTTATGACAATCCCACTCCTTGATCTCCAATCACAGCATCCTTGCTCTGCCCCAACCCAACGTTACTTGGAAAGACTTTGATTTTTGGAGCATTGTACCATTTTTAAGGACTGATTTTCTTTCTTTTTTTCTTTTTTTTCCTCCACAAATGAGGAAAACAAGCAGGAATGTCAATTGTGCAATCAGGTTTTTGCAGGGGTATTAATTGCATTTATTTATTAACCCCTTGACTCCCAGGTGTGCTGTCCCCTCCCGGACGTCTATCCTATTTCTCTAATCAAAGAAGGTGTTAATCATGCCAAAAGCCAGATCTGCCATTAAAACTCGGTTATTTTCACCTCCTTCGAAAATAAATAAATAAGAAAAGAAGAAAACCAAGCCTTCCAAATCTGCCGCATTTAAGTATGTAGGTTTAAAGGAAACACTTCTTCCAGATCACAGAGCCACATCTCTTATGTGTCCCAGGTGAATTCAGATAAGGGATTATTTAGTAGGATTTATTAAGAAAATATCCCTCGGATGGATGGCAAAAGAATTGTTTCTTTCTTGTTCTCTTTTTTTTTTTTTTTTCTTCTTCTTAGCGGAAACCTAATAAAAGTTAGAGCAGGAGGAGGGGGCGGGTCTGGTCCTTTTGGTGACGTAGACGGAGGCAAATCAGCCAATAGGAAGCGCCCCCCTGCTCTTTCTGCCAGCAAGAAATATAAGAGCTCAGGAAAGTTTTGCAGCAAGTCAGAAACACGTTCGTGTCTGGGGACAAAGTGATAGTGCTGGGCTTGGATCCTCTTGGAAAAGGAGCCCTTTCTCTTGTGGTGGGGCGCTGCTTTGGACATCTATTTGGTCGGGGCGCCCCTCTCTTTTTTTATTTTTCCTCCCTCCCCCCCTCCCTGCCTGGGCTCTCTCTTCTCTCCATAGTTGTGGTAGAAGATGATGCAGGAAGAGTCCAGTTCTCCAGTCTCCCCCGTGGACAGCTTGAGCAATAGCGAGGAAGAGCTTGACAGGCAGCAGAGCAAAAGGGGATGCAGGAAGCGGAGATCCAATAGGAAAAACCCCGACGAGCCCGACAGCCCCACATCAGTCAAGAGGAACAAGAAAGCCAGCAGCACCGGCAGCAGCCCCCAGTCCTTCGAGGAGCTACAGACCCAGAGAGTCATGGCCAACGTCAGAGAGCGACAGAGAACCCAATCCCTCAACGAAGCCTTCGCGGCCCTCCGAAAGATCATCCCCACCCTTCCCTCTGACAAACTCAGTAAAATCCAAACCCTCAAACTGGCCTCCAGATACATTGACTTCCTGTGCCAGGTTTTACAGAGCGATGAGCTGGACTCCAAAATGGCAAGCTGCAGTTATGTGGCCCATGAGAGGCTAAGCTATGCCTTCTCAGTGTGGAGGATGGAGGGAGCCTGGTCTATGTCTGCATCTCACTAACACATCTCAGGCGACAAGGACACTCACACAGGTAAGCCAATGGGCAATCACTGACCTCCTGATGGCCAGTCCTGGGTTCCTTCTGAAAGCTGACCTCCTGCTGCCCAGTCCTGGGCTCCTTCTGATAACTGATCCCCAACTGCCCAGTCCTGGGCTCCTTCTGATAACTGATCCCCAACTGCCCAGTCCTGGGCTCCTTCTGATAACTGACCCCCAACTGCCCAGTCCTGGGCTCCTTCTGACAACTGACCCCCTGCTGCCCAGTCCTGGGCTCCTTCTGATAACTGATCCCCAACTGCCCAGTCCTGGGCTCTTTTTGACAACTGACCCCCTGATGCCCAGTCCTGGGCTCCTTCTGATAACTGATCCTCAACTGCCCAGTCCTGGGCTCTTTTTGACAACTGACCCCCTGATGACCAGCCCTGGTCTCCTTCTTATAAATGACCCCCAACTGCCCAGTTGTGTACTCCTTCTGATAACTCGCCCCTGCTGCCCAGTCCCTTCTGATAACTGACCCCCAACTGCCCAGTCCTGGACTCCTTCTGATAACTGACCCACTGCTGCCCAGTCCTGGGCTCCTTGTGATAACTGACCCCCTGCTACCCAGTCTTGGGCTCCTTCTGATAACGGACCCCCTGCTACCCAGTCTTGGACTCCTTCTGATAACTGACTCCCAACTGCCCAGTCCTGGACTCCTTGTGATAACTGACCCCCAACTGCCCAGTCCTGGACTCCTTCTGATAACTGACCCCCAACTGCCCAGTCCTGGACTCATTCTGATAACTGACCACCCTGCTGCCCACTCCTGGGCTCCTTCTGATAACTGAACCCCTGCTGCCCAGTCCTGGGCTCCTTCTGATAACTGAACCCCTGCTACCCAGTCTTGGGCTCCTTCTGATAATTGACCCCCTGATGCTAGTCCTGGGCTTTTTTTTGTAACTACCCCCCCTCCCCTCCCATCTGCAGAAGTCACAATGCTAGGTTAGATCATAGACAGGGGGCCTAGAACAGGGATCTTAATGAAACTGGGGAATGTGGAGAGCTGGGCTAAGCCTAACAAAATAACAAGGCAAACATTTCTGTCATTTCCAGGGGACTGCCTGTGGCTAGAGCCTCTATTTTCATTAGATACCTTCTCATTTGGGGCTAGTCTGAGATCTGCAAGTATGTCTTTCTTAGATCATGATCTGAGCTTAATAGGGCAATGTTGTCCTCCTGTCCCGTTATCTGAACCGTTATGTGTGTCATGTGACCTACTAAACCGTTATGTGCATTTCCTACCGAGCTATAGAGCTCCATCATTGGTGTCTGTGGGGCACTGATACATCATTACCTGTCTGATACTGGGCACAGCTGTGGGAATTATTCCTTCCATTCATCTAGTTTACTACAACTTACTTTCTACACTTGAAATCTGTTATATTAATAATTTAGTTTACTACAACTTACTTTCTACACTTGAAATCTTTTATATTAATCATTTAGTTTACTACAACTTTACTTTCTACACTTGCTATCGTTCTACTATATTTTGGTATTATCATAATATTTGTTATTTTTTTATTAGATTTTCGCATTTTATAATATGTTATCTAAGCTATAACCAGATAATAAGACCAGAAACCCTACTAAAGATACATGTTGTACTAAAATCTTTCTGCTGTGTGTTATTATAATTCACTATAGAGTAACTATTATATTACTAATATAACTACTATATTACTAATTTACTATATAGTAACCATATATTTCTACTGTAAGTAGTAACAAAATGCTTTTCTGAACTTTACTACTAAAAACATAGCAATTAAATACATTCTGTACAAAATGTTTGTACTGTGTTAGTTTATAGTAACAATATGTTTCTATAGTGTATACCAGCTTGTTTCTCTGAACTATAAACAAATACTGAAAAACATACCAATAAAACACATTATGTACTAACATTTTTCAACTGTGTTTCACCATAATATAGTAACAATATGTTTGGGCTATAATCATATACTGAAAACCTACAAATAAAACACAATATGTACTAAAATCGTACTGTGTTTTACCATAATATAGTATATAGTAACAATATGTTTCCATGAGCTATAAACAAATACTGAAAAACATACCATAAAATACATAACTTTTTTACTCTGCATATAGAAATAATATTCTTCTATATTATATAGAAACAATGTTTCTCTGAGCTCTAACCAGATACTTAAAACATACTAATAAAATACATAACCTCACTATTGTGTATATAGTAACAATAATATTCTATAGTATATAGCAACAACGTTTCTCTGAGCTCTAACCAGATACTGAAAACATACCAATAAAATACATAACCTTACTATTGTGTATATAGTAACAATATTCCTCTATAGTACATAGCAACAATGTTTCTCTTAGCTTTAACCATATACTAAAAAAAATGAAATAAAATCTAAAAATATTTCTTCTGTATTTTAGTATAATAAAATACATAGTTACAATGTGTTTCTATAGTATATAGTAACAATTTAACTATGTGAGCTGTAACCAGATACTGACAACATTACAATAAAATACATTATTATTAATGTGTTGTATTATAATGTAGTGTTTAGTAACTAGATGTTTCTGTGATAGATAGTAGCAAACATTACAAAGTACTTTTTTTTTTTTTTTTTTACTAAAATAGTTCTGCTTTAATAGATTATAGTACAATATGGCTCTGTGAGCTATAACCAGATTCAATATGCTCAGCATAAAATAGTAATAATAACTCTACACTTACTAAGCATCACTGTACACCTACAACAACCTTCATTAAACTAATGTGCACTGGGCATTCTCTATTCTTAAGAAGTAAACATACAGTTAACATACACAGGCATTAATATATATATATATATATATATATATATATATATATATATATCTATATCTATATATATCTATATATATATATATATATATCTATATCTATATATATCTCTATATATATATATATATATATATATATATATATATATATATATATATATATATATATATATATATAATATATTCATATTATATTCATAAACCTATTATTGAATATATTATATATATATATATATATATATATATCTATATCTATCTATATATATATATATATATATATATATATATATATATATATATATATAATATATATTCATATTATATTCATAAACCTATTATTGACACATTCTCTGAAGGAAACTGTTATTTACTAAACTATTATGCACACAGCTCTGTTCTGAGCCCACCCACTGTAGAATTTTGGTCTGCTATTAAGCTTATATTACAGTTTACTTTCTTCCTATGCTATTACTATTTCCCCCTTTCCTTTGATGTCAGCTTGTATAAAGAACCCCAACTCCATGAGCTCATTCATGTCCCCCCTAACCCATTTGTGCCTATTTTCCTTTTACAGAAGAGACTGCTTGCAATGCTGGAGGAAATGGACAGTCTAGAGATTGAAGCTGGATACCTATAAAAGTCAAATAAACAATCAGCGAGGATTTTCATCCGTTGGAAAAGGAGGCAGACACAGGGCGTAGGGAGCACTTATAGAGCAGCAAGGATCGGGGACATGGGCCTGGGAGGAGCAGGGACCAGCCAGCACAAATCCTGCAGGGTCACCACTACTTTTTACATTCTGAATTGAGTCTGAACAATCGCTAATCTTTTTTTTTTTTTTTTTCTTTGACGAAGAATGTTGGAATTTTTCCTTTGCTTTTTCTCATTTCCATTCCATTTTTTTGTTATTGTTTTTTTTTTCTTTTTATTGCATGCATTCCCACCAGTCGTGCCTTTGAAGCCACTTAAAGGAACGTTCCCCATTCTCGGACGCTACTAATGAAACTCAAACTGTTTTTTTTTTTTTTTTTTTAATAGGAGGAAAAAACAAAAACTATTTTTGCTATCGAAAACTTTGGTTCAGAAAAAAAAAACTGTTTTTATATTACCAGCGGCTGCATCTCTTTATCTTTTTTTTTTTTTTTTTTCTTTGAGATACAAAGTAAACATTTTATTTATTTATTGATCCATGTTTAAAAAAAATAATGCAGCTAGATCGGGTGTCTAAGTGCATTCATATTTTTATGGTTGTTTTGTAAATATCATTGTATATTATTTTTTCTGCAATAAATAAATATGAATTAAGAAACAGTTTGGTCTGTATTAAAAAAAAAAAAAAAAAAAAAAAAAAAGCACCCCCTCTCCTTTCTGGTAATTAATGGGAAATACAGGACCTGCTTGTTTAGCTGGGAAGACGCTCAGGAAAGAGGGGTCAGTGTAAACAGAGCGGGCACAAAATGCAAATAGACTGGCTACTGACAGACGCAGGAGGTTTATTATTGGACTATGAGCCTGGGTGAGGATGGCTGCCTTCCTTCATCACAACATGCACAGGTCATTCTAGACACTGGCCAACAAGCCCAGGTCGTTGGATTAACCAGAGACTTTTCCTTTCTGCTTAGTTAGGACGCCAGTGTAGAATGTCACACTTTGTTCAACAATCTTACAGGGCAATTTGTGCTGTTCTTACAAAAACAAATATTAGGTGCTCTGGGCACACAGCTATTTCCAATGGCTTCATTATGAACCCAGAGCACACCAAATTCCTTGCATATTGATGGATAGATAGATAGATAGATAGATAGATAGATAGATAGATAGATAGATAGATAGATAGATAGATAGATTGCTAATTTTGCAATTGTGAATAATATATATATATATATATATATATATATATATATATATATATATATATATAATGTAAATATATTATATATGTACAAGCATTCTCTTTTTATAATTGCATTGATTTTACATTTAACTAGAATATAGCTCAATATTATCTGATATTATTATCAAATAATATTAGCTCAAAATATATGCTAATGGACAGAGATGATAGAGGTATATTTTATTTTTCTTAGGTTTACATTCTATTAGGTTACTAGATACTGCAATGAGTGGAGAGACGATAAACAGATAGAAAAAAAAAAGAAAAATAGATAGATAGATGATAGATAGATAGATAGATAGATAGATAGATAGATAGATAGATAGATAGATAGATAGATAGATAGATACCATTTAATAGGCTCACTAAGTTTTATATTAACACAATATATATGTGTATATATTTTCTTTTCTTAGATTTGAATAATCATAAAACTTTATATTAGGTTGATAGATACTGTAATGGGTAGATAGATAGATAGATAGATAGATAGATAGATAGATAGATAGATAGATAGATAGATAGATAGGTAGGTAGGTAGATAGATAGATAGATAGATAGATAGATAGATAGATAGATAGATAGATAGATAGATAGATAGATAGATAGATAGATAGATAGATAGATAGATAGACTAATGTATGTAGTTACTGTCTTTGAAAATTTAATTTGGTTTGCAAATATTATTTTGGATTTAGCAATAATAAAGCTACTCATCAATTTGATGCATGGCATAGAATGTTTTTGTTGCATTGTCACTCCACATCTATGTTCTTTGGTATCATTATTAGGTGTTTTGCTGAGTTGGGTTTTATTAGTGGAAGAAGGCGATTCATTGTGTTATCTCTAGAAGGATGCAATGTTTGTGTAGCCTGGGTTTGGGGTCTGGTGGTGGCCCCAATGTTTGTGTTTCCACGTATTGCCCTGTATTGCTGACACTGCATTATTATGAATTTAATATTGTGCATATCTGAGAGGCTGCTCTGGCTGTTTACAGAAGAGCGCCGGCTGAGTTTGCTTTTATTATGGGATTAACGAGCACTTTGAAAATTGGATGGAAGGTTAGGTGGTCTGCTGCAAAAAAAAAACAAAACAAAAGGGGAAACGGCTCAAAGAATAACCAGAAAGGAGCAGAGAAGAACAGATCTTCTGGGCTGATCCTACAAAGCAGTGCTCGGGTGGGCTGATAAATATCTTTAATAAGGCAAAAATAAATACAGAGATATAAATGACGCAAATGGGGACAATTAGCGGCATAACTGAATGCACTTTGTTAAAATCAGATCCCTTTTCTGAAGTTGTATTCCATTGGCTTGCAAGTGTATGAACTCCTCATTATTCCAAATAACTAATGACTGAAATGTAATTTTTTTTTTGTGATACCTATGTTACAGAAAGAGAAACAAAATGAGGCTGATTTACTAATTTTTTTTAGAATCTATACTCAAAAAATTTAGTGAAGATCGACTTCAATTATCCAATCATGCTAAAAGCAAATTTTTGTTATTTATTTCACTTGCACGTGATTGGAGAGTCACAGTGAACACAGCTACAATTTATTAAGCAACGATTCTAAATTCTTTTTCGGTAAATCAGCCTCATTATGAGTGAGTGGGATTTACTAAAAGGGCTACTTTACTCTGGTCCAGCCAACTGCACTTCATACCAAACACCTAATTAGCTAAAGGAAATTAAAAGGAAACAAATCATTGTGCTGGAATTCCAGGTTGATTGGGAAAGATCATTCTTTAGTAATTCATTCTCACAATGATTCTGCCTAGACAACCGCTGTCTCCTCTGTCAGGTTATGGGGAAGTATGCAAGAAAGACTGTGTGGGGTGCACACAGTTTTATTCTTGAACCTCCAAAGATGGCCTCACTCAGGTGGTCAATTATACACAGCCTTTTCCAGATTGCTAGGCAAGAATCCAACAAGGAGGCAGGTACAGTCCTGTTTGGCAATCAAATGGCAAAAAGAACCTCTCAGGCCTTGGAAAAACATTTTATAAAGTAGCTTTACATCAGTGTAGCAAATTAGATTAAGCTGAGCCTGGGTCCAGGGCACCAGTGGTCGTTAACTTTAGTGTTTTAGGCATTTGTTTACATAAAGGGCAGGTTTAATCAAAGATTTCCTAGTGACTGAGAATGCACATAGATTGTGGGCATGCTGAAAACAACTTCTATGGAGAAACTAAAGATCCCAGCATGCAATTGTAAACAGCATGCTGGGACTTGTTGTCTGTGAACTGCTGCAGCTCCTGCAAATGTTATACAATATTTGTTACATATTTACAAAGAAGTTTAATTCTCTTATTTGACGAGTATACTCAAAGAAACTACAAGGGTCAGCTTGACCTACAATTTCCATGATGGCAACAGTAGATTCTCAGCAGCTGGAGTGTCACTATGCACTATAGAATTCTCTTGGCGTTCATACAAGTTACTTGCTAGGAACCTCCAGATTCTGTAAGCCTGGTGGTAGGGTTTGTACCCTCATAGAATTAGGAGTGGAGTTATTCACAATGACATTAGTATAGGTACATAGCTGGGGACATCCAGATCCTGCTGGTGGTTAGGTTTGTACCCTCTTATCATTTGTAGTGTCACTGTATGCACTATGACATTAATACAAGTACATAGATTGGGACATCCAGATCCTATAGGCCTGGTGGTAGGGTTTGTACCCTCTTAGAATTTTTAGTGGCACTATGCAATAGGGCATTAGTACAAGAACCTTGCTGGGGACCTCAATATTTTTTGAGCCTGGTGGTAGGGTTTGTACTTTGTACTCTCTTAGCCCTAAGAGTGCCATCATGCACTAAGGCATTCTATTCACATCAGTAATGTAGTTTGCTGGGGACATTTTTTAGTCCCTGTAAGCCTGGTGGTAGAGTTTCTGCATTCTCAGCATTAGGGAGTCAAGCTCTATGACATTCCTACAAGTACCTTACAAGGAACCCCGAGTCCTTGTAAGCCTGGTGGTAGTGCTTGTACTCTTTCAGTATTAGGAGTTGCACTTTGCACTGTGGCCCTCCAAGTATTTTGAAGAAGGCCTCCAGTCCCTGTGAACCTGCTAGTAGGGCATGTACCCTCTTAGCCTTAGGGGTGGCAGTATGAACTATGGTATTCCTACAATGCTTTGATTAAGACCTCCAGTCCCTGCAAGCCTGCTGGTAGGGCTTGTACCCTCTCAACATTAGAAGACACTATTCATTATGAAATTGCTACATGCACCTTGTGGGGATCTCAAGACCCTGTTTTTTTGGCTTGCACCCTCTCAACATTAGGAGGCACAAGTCATTATGACATTGGTACAAGTACCTTGTGGGGACCCTCAGACCCTGGTAGTAGGGCTTGTAGGCTTTCAGCATTAGGAATGGCAATATACACTAAGGCACTTTGTATTACACCTTTTCCAAGCATTATCCTCCAGATATCTGCTCAGCTGGAGGATATGCCACTCCAGACTGCAAAATCGGCATTTCAATGAGACTTTTCGGTCTTGTGTAGGAAACGAGAGCATTTTGCACATTCCTGGGTTTGGCAAGGTTGAAATAGCTATTTTCTGTAAGTCCAGTATCAGATTCTTGTGAAGCATATGATTTCACTTGAAGTCCTGCCCAGGAACCTTTCAAAGTGAACATTTGTCCTGCTCTCATGATGTCAGGCGGTTTCTCTGCATCTGTAATTTGAAGAAAAAACAAACCGGCTAAGAACAAATGCTGCGGAAAAGGCAGAGAAGGGTGCAGGAAGGGGAGCTCTTCACCTGCCCACTGTGACAACTCAGAGGGGACCTGCCGCTGGAGGACAACTATAGGAGGACAGACAGACAGGGCCCCCTCCAACTAGAACCAGGACAGACAGGCAGGCATCAAACAGCGGATGGGCCAAAATGATCACCAACTCAGAAGAAATCAGTGCAAGGTTTACTACAGAGGCAGTGAGACTACAAGTTCCAGTATGTCCACCACAGGAAGTCTTTATAGAAAAGCGTCCAGTCCTGCTGTGGCATGTTCGATCACACCAACACAAAATACAATGTTACAAAATTTATTTCCAAACATTTAATCTACTGCATCTTACATTTGTATATTCCGACACATGTGTGTGCTAAATGTATCAGTATGATGAAAATATTATTTTTTTATTCAAAATCTATCTATTTATTTATTTACTTAATATCTATATTCCATATTGTCCATCTTTTTATATGTTTCATATATATCTGTCTATCTGGTATATATCTAGTTATAATCTATCTATCTATCTATCTATCTATCTATCTATCTATCTCTGTCTATATAAGGCTGCAGTAAATTAATATTAATATTCTTTTTTTTTTTTTTTTTTTTTTTTTTTTTTTACTTTTGCAGAATTTGGACACAGTATAAGCCTCTTCGTTTGTTTATTTCAGCAGATAATATGTTGTAGGTAAAACCCACTTTGCTAGGTATGTTTTTACCATATGGAAGCATAAGGGGCACTAAAAATACAGGCAACCCCCCCCCCCCCCCCAAACCCACACTCTCACACACACACACTACACACACAAACTATACACACACTATGCTATACACACAATATGGACACACTATAGACACACACACACACACACTCTCACACACACACACTACACACACAAACTATACACACACTATACTATACACACAATATGGACACACTATAGACACACACACACACACACACAAACTATACACACACTATAGACACACTATGGACACACTACACACAAAATACACACACTATGGACACACTATAAACACACACACACAAACTATACACACACTATAGACACACTATGGACACACTACACCCAAATACACACACTATGGACACACTATAGACACACACACACAAACTATACACACACTACTGACACCTATTTCACATACACACACAGAACTTTTCACACACACACTACACACACACTATGGACACACTTTTCATATACACAAACACATACACATACATACACACACACACACACACACACTATAAACACCAGAGGGCCGCTGCATTAAATGCACAGATATCCCCAGAGGGCATCCATCTGATGCCATTAAGGGGTACATAATGAAGTCACCAGACTCTGGGCTAATATCTGTAGGAGACTGGCAGCCATATAAGCCTTTCTTAAACTGGGGTGAAGGAATTGCTGAGCCTGAGAACTTTCCATGTAGTTTAGGCTATGTAGGATGTATTGTAAACAATAACAGCTATGAGTCAGGCCATTATTTAAAGGAAGGGCTCTGTGCTTATTTTAATTGCTCTGCGTTTTTAATCTCACGAACAACAAAATGGCCAGGGCAGTAAACATTTTTATAGGATTTATATTACATTAACTTTTGGCAAGTAACGGTTTTTGCGGATTCAGCCCTCTTAATGTTCCTGCATATCAAAGCTCATGCTCTTTGAAGAAGGTGTGTAATTGGAGTTTGAAGCATGCCTGGAATCTCCAGATGTCTATAAAATAAGAAGGGGCATTTGGCAGGTCACATGAAGGTGGAGCAGGTTAAAATCACTAACACAAAGTCCCTTTTTACTGCTGAACAGTCCGCCATTGAGAGGCATGGCTCCTGAAAATCACATTGATATGAATTTATGTCGTTTAAGTTCATTTGTCATTTAGGTGACAGAAAAGTGTGTATTGCTTGAAAGAGGACTGGCAAATATAAGAGACAAAAACATGGAGAGCATATCGTGTATGATGAATATATATATATACAACTCCCAAAACGCCTAAAACTAAGCTCCATTTAGAAAATCTCGGTGCATCTATTTTACAGCTTTGTGTATCAATATGATAGCCGAATAGCAAAAATATCAAAAAGCAAATGCCAACTGAGACTGCAGTATACATTAAAAAAAGTCAGGCTTTTGTAAAACACGAAACTGCAGGGCAAACCTAGTATATCGTATCTATCTATCTATCTATCTATCTATCTATCTATCTATCTATCTATCTATCTATCTATCTATCTATCTATCTATCTATCTATTTATCATCTTACAAGTTACCAACAATCAAATATTTAGTAAACATAAACAAGTGTGATTAATACATTCCTTTGCAACTTTTTAAATAAACTAAAAAAATAGGAATAGAGAAAGAAAGAAAGAAAGAAAGAAAGAAAGAAAGAAAGAAAGAAAGAAAGAAAGAAAGAAAGAAAGAAAGAAAGAAAGAAAGAAAGAAAGAAAGAAAAGGCAAATAGATGGATAGAGAGAATAGGGGAAGCGATAGACACACGGAATAGATTAGAACATTTCCTTCTAGTCTGTATTTACTTCAAATGCCTAATCATCTTCACAGGAAATGCTGTTTTTCACCCGCTAAACATGATTAGGGGCACTGACTAGGGTGCGATTGTTTAATTAAATAGGACTTTAACGTATCCTGTGCAGACAGTAGCCAGAATTCTTCACTCTTCTTTACATACAGGTTGCCACATCCTTGTGATACATAGATCAGGCAAGTGTCTCCGTGTCTGGTAATAGGGGATCAGGTCCTGAGTGAGGGACAGCAGTGTTTGCAGTTGAGGATCAGGTCCTAAATGGGGGACATCAGTGTCTGGTAGTAGAGGATCATGTCCTGAGTGGGGGACAGCAGTGTTTGCAGTAGAGGATCATGTCCTGAGTGGGGGCAGCAGTGTTTGTAATAGAGGATCAGGTCCTAAGGGGGGGGGGGGGGCAGCAGTGTTTGCAGAGGATCAGGTTCTGAGTGGGGGACAGCAGTGTTTACAACAGAGGATCAGGTCCTGGGTGGGAGACAGCAGTGTTTACAACAGAGGATCAGGTCCTGGGTGGGAGACAGCAGTGTTTGCAATATAGGTCCTGAGAGGGGAACAGCAGTGCTTGCAAAGAATAGAGGATCAGGTCCCGAGTGGGGGACAGCAGTGTTTGTAATAGAGGATCAGGTCCTGAAAGGGGGACGCAGTGTTTGTAATAGAGGATCAGGTCCCGAGTGGGGGACAGCAGTGTTTGTAATAGAGGATCAGGTCCTGAGTGGGGGACAGTAGTGCCCACAGTAGGGCATGGGGTCCTGAATCAGGGACATCAGTGTCTATCTGGCAGTAGGGAT